>NC_080572.1:77502148-77809648 GCF_030247185.1 Malaya genurostris
ACGAAGAAGCATTGTGCGGTCCCTGTAAGGGTTTGTATGTTGTAAAAAAAACGAAGGACCGAGCGGTTTTAGATTTGTGCACGATAAGCGAGCTTTCTAGCATGATTTTTTTTGCCGTATGAGTTTTTTATTCCTTTTGTGGATTCGGCAATCAATAAGTTTTATGATGGCAAAATCTTTTGTTGAAAAATATAGAAAACTTTCTTTTTGCACAATCATTGCAAAGCAACAACAAGCAAAAAAAAAACATAGGTTCCTTGAAATCCTTTAAGTGGCATAGGGTCCAGCTTTAAGTGGAAGAACAAATGTGTTGCGAAATGATTGCCCGGTTGGAGTGCGGGTGAAAGTAGAGGCATGCATGGTGGTGGCAAACAAACAATTAATGTTTCCCTTTTTTTCTCGAAAAAGTAGATAAATATAACTGTCCGCTTACCTTGTCTACCAGTCTATGTTTGTTAGCTGTCCGATAGTTTGCAAAATTTAGTTTGAACAATCTGTGCAATGTGATAAATAATGCTTCTTCATACGAATACGTTTTCAGTAATTGTAGTTTTTAGTGTATATATATTAAACTGTTTTAGTGTAATGTGAGGAAAAAAGTTGAACAGTCAAAACTATCTGATTCAATATGACAAGTTATCGTTCATAAAAAAATCGAAATTTCTGTGTTGAATCTTGTTATTCTAATATTATCTAGTGAGTCTATTTCTTTATGCAATCTTAATCTAATTTCCAAAATATTTCCAATTACTTTCTAACTATGATAGGAAATGTAAAACAAAACACGTTTTCAGAAAATAGACTAATGACTCGTTTTCTTTTTTCTTCCAGGTAATACTGTGAGATCTTTCAATACTTGGTGGTGAGTACTACACTGTAAATTGTTGATGAAGCGATTTTGAGGCTCTGTTCAAATATGTGTATATTAAATTTGAATCGATTCAGGCTACTCACAACAAATGATTAAAAGTTGTTAAAACATAAAGTAGCGGACACTGATTAGGTGATTATTTAAATACAAAAACTTTATTGGTAATTTGAGAAGTAGAAAAATACCCGCAATTTTTTGCTAAGTGCACAGTTTCATTTGTTTTTACGTTTCGCCTTTGACTCATCAGTGCGTTAGCAGTTTATGTTGAACTGCTAACGTCATCCAACGATTCAACATAAACCGCTAAGCAGACGTAAAGTTGAAATTTGTAAAACACTTTTTACTATTTTAAGTTTGCATCATGTCAGCAGTAAAATCCGTAGTCCCATATGCCAGTATCATTCTTAAATAATTTGGTTTTAATCTGCTTATCGGGTATTGTATTCAACACTGGACGCCAATTTCCTTTAGAATGTTTGAACTATTTTCTGGGGTTTCATGAGAGTTAGCTAAAAGATTGTCCAATACACTGCTAAAAATTTTGGGTAGTTTTTTGCTGGTACACTGAGGTCTCTTTTTACGCGGGGGATACGTACCGCGTAAAAACACCGCGTAACTTCGAAAATAAATATCTTAGAAATGCATGGAAGAGCCAGATCTGGTGTAATCCCAAAAAATCCTAATTTCTTTTTCTTTTGAAAATATCGTCTTTGGGTCTCAGTGAATTTGAAACCGCGTATCTTTGAAAATCCGTGTAGAAAAAAACCGCAAAAAAAGCAAAAAGAAAATTTCTTGCTGCCAAATGTCAGGAATGCATGAAAAGTAGAGATCTGGTGTAATCTGAAATAAAAATTTGTCAGACTTGGTTTTAAAAAAATTCGGGATAACACCTATAAAAATAAAAAGACCTCAGTGTACTCCGAATCGGACATTGTTAGCGAAATACTATTTCTGAACAATTTTCACCGTAAAGTTAGGTGAGGCCAACAAACAAAATGGAACAAGTGTGTTTTTTTTTTCATAAATACGTTTATTTCTTAAGGCAGTTTACATAAGTTTTTCTTCGCCGTAGCATCACTTTTACATAATATTCTTATCCTAATTTAATTCTAACATAGTCACAACGTTTTGCATTTATTAAAACATATTCTCTTATTACTTAAATATCATCTTAGGTAACTCGTCATTAATTATGAAATCTACTCGGAAATATTATTTGAACCAAACGATTAACTTCTATAAATTATAAAATAAGCTGTTATTTTCAGACATTTTGTTAATAATTTCATAAACTGTTTCGAGTTTGTTTGTATCATTACATTATTTTTATTCTAATTTAGCTATTGGTTGAACTCATGGACGCAGCTGGGATCAGAACTAAGTCTTGAAAGGGGCCTTTATTAAATTGAAACTCCAGTTTTCTTTATGAAATGATAAATAAGTTTCATGTATGAAAGGTCACGACAAGCAAGAATGTCTCGAACTGGGATATTGGATAGTCTACCTTGGGTACGCAAAGAATTTATTAGTTGAGATCTGACATCACGATACTCCACGCATGTCCAAACGACATGATCAATATCTCGATAACCTTCGCCACAAGCACAATGATTAGTCTCGGAGAGCCCAATTCGAAGGAGATGTGCATCTAACGTGTAGTGATTGGACATGAGTCTAGATATCACACGAATGAAATCTCTACTCACATCCAGTCCCCTGAACCATGCCTTTGTCGATATTTTCGGAATAATTGAGTGCATCCACCGACCCAGATCATCTTTATCCCAAGAAGCTTGCCAGCTGGCAAGTGTTCTTTGGCGAGACGAGCTATAGAATTCGTTGAAAGCAATTGGTCTCTCATAAATTTCACCCTCAATAGCACCACGTTTGGCTAAAATATCGGCTCTTTCATTGCCAGGAATGGAGCAATGAGCCGGGACCCAGACTATAGTGATTAGATAATTATTGTTCAATATGTCGTTCAGGCACTGTTTTATTTTGCCCAGGAAAAACGGTTCAGTCTTACCAGTCATGTTTGAGCGAATGGCTTCAATTGCACTCAGACTATCTGTGAAGAGGAAATAATGGTTTGGAATTAATGTGACGATTACACTCAAACTATATTGAACTGCTGCTAGCTCTGCTATATAAACAGATGCAGGTTCTTGAAGCCTAAATGAGGCCGAAACATTATTGTTGAACATACCAAACCCTGTCGCTTCTTCAATTCGCGATCCGTCCGTGTAAAACATTTTCTCAGAGTCAATATGCCTGAACTTACTTGAAAATATTTTTGGGATTTCCGTCGAACGTAGATGATCCGGGATTCCACGCACTTCGCGCTGCATGGATGTATCGAAAAATAAAGTTGAGTCAGGGACATTTAGGAGGCTGGACACGGATAGGAATATATCTTGAAGGGTTGATTTCCTGTGACATATGGTTAAAATATACTGTCATGAATTTTGTTTGAGATCGAAGCTCGACTAGTCGTTCGAAATTATTAATTACCATGGGATTCAGCACCTCACATCTTATTAGCAGGCGTGATGAAAGCTCCCAAAATCGATCTTTTAATGGAAGAACTCCCGCCAGAACTTCAAGACTCATTGTATGTGTCGAATGCATGCACCCTAAAGCAATTCGCAAACAACGATACTGAATTCGCTCCAGTTTGATAATATGAGAGTTTGCAGCGGAACGAAAGCAAACGCATCCATATTCCATCACTGAAAGTATCGTTGTCTGATACAATTTTATTAGATCTTCCGGATGAGCACCCCACCAAGATCCTGTTATTGTTCGAAGAAAATTTACTCTTTGTTGGCATTTTGTTATCAGAAACCTAATGTGTCCTCCCCACGTGCATTTGGAATCGAACCACACCCCGAGGTATTTAAAAGTTAAAACCTGTTGGATCATTCTTCCCATCATATGGAGCTGAAGCTGCGCGGGATCATGTTTTCTTGAAAAGACGACTAACTCTGTTTTCTCCGCAGAGAATTCGATACCAAGATGAACAGCCCAATCGGACAAGTTATCTAAGGTATCTTGCAATGGTTTATGCAGATCAATAGCTTTGGGTCCAGTAACTGAAACCACGCAATCATCTGCCAATTGTCTTAGTGTACATGGGGTTACTAGACAGCTGTCAATGTCATTTACGTAAAAATTATAGAGGAGCGGACTGAGGCATGAGCCTTGCGGGAGACCCATGTAACTATTTCTGAGTGTTGCCAAATCGCCATGTGAAAAATGCATGTGTTTCTCTGACAAAAGGTTGTGCAAATAATTATTTATAACCGCTGGGAGTCCATTTTGGTGAAGCTTGTCTGAAAGAACATCAATGGAAACTGAATCAAATGCTCCTTTAATGTCTAAAAATACAGATGCCATTTGTTGCTTTTGAGCGAAGGCAATTTGGATGTCAGACGAAAGTAATGCAAGGCAATCATTCGTCCCTTTATTTCTACGGAAGCCAAACTGAGTATCTGACAACAAACCGTTCGTCTCGACCCAAGTGTCGAGACGTCGTAGAATAATTTTTTCGAACAATTTTCTGATGCAGGACAACATCGCAATGGGTCTATATGAGTTGTGATTGGAAGCTGGTTTCCCCGGTTTTTGAATGGCGATAACTTTCACTTGTCTCCAGTCAGGTGGAACAATATTTTGCTCAAGAAACTTGTTGAACAATTCCAACAAACGTCTTTTTGCGAGGTTGGGCAGATTCTTCACCAAGTTGAATTTAATTCTGTCCAACCCTGGAGCGTTATTGTTACAAGACAAGAGTGCTATAGAAAATTCCATCATTGAAAATGGGTTATTAATAAAACCATTATTTGGAGGAGATTCCCGTATAATGCTCTGCGTAGGAACAGAATCTGGGCAAACTTTCCTAGCAAAGTCAAATATCCATCGGTTCGAGTATTCATCACTCTCATTGCCCACGGTACGATTCCTCATTCGTCTGGCCGTGTTCCAAAGAGTGCTCATTGAGGTATCTCTTGACAAACCTTCGACAAAATGTCTCCAATAGCTACATTTTTTGACTCGAAGTATGCTCTTGTACTTGGTTTCTAAAACCATAAGTTTTTCAAAATTCTGAGGAGTTCCTCCTCCCCGTTTTAGAAACGTCTTGCAAGCATTTTGTTTTGCGAGTTTAGCCTCTGTGCACTCTTTGTCCCACCAGGGGTTGGGAGGCCTTCTGTTAGTCGTTGGCCCAGGAAAGCGTTTAGTTTGGGATTGTTCTGCTGCCTCCAGAATCGAACAAATGAGGAAGTCATATTCTTCAAGTGGAGGGAGCTCTTCCATTGAATTCAAAATACTAGAGATACTACTTTGGTATTTAATCCAGTCGATATTTTTTGTCAAATCATATGGAATACTAGCGGAAGTAGCAATGCAATTGCTACTGCTAATTGAGATGATGATTGGTAAATGATCGCTACCGTGTAAATCAGGCAGTATTTTCCAGGTGCAATCTAGTCGAATTGATGTTGAGCAAAGAGATAGATCTAATGCACTTGGGCGTGCCGGAGGTCTTGGGATCCGTGTCATGCTACCCATATTTAATACCGTCATGCTAAAATTGTCACAAATGTTTTGTATTAAAGATGATCTGCTATCATTGTAAACGGAACCCCACATAATACCGTGCGAATTTAAATCCCCCAGAATCAATCGTGGTGCAGGAAGGGCTTCAACCATTTCATTAAGCTGTTGCTGTCCAACTTGTGCTTTTGGAGGAATATAAACCGAAGCTATGCAAATATCTTTGCCTTTAATGTTTATTTGGCAAGCAACAACTTCTATACTAGAAGTTGAAGGGATGTTTAATCTATAAAAGGAACAGCATTTCTTAATTCCCAAAAGCACTCCACCATACGGAGAGTCTCTATCGAGACGTATAATGTTAAAATCATTAAAATTTAAAGCTATGTTTGAAGTAAGCCATGTTTCGCATAAAGCAAATACATCACATTTTTGACTATGCAATAATATTTTAAATGAATCAAGTTTTGGCATGATGCTTCGACAATTCCACTGCAGGACAGTGATTGTATCATTTGCGACGGGTGATAAATTATCCATCAAAAGATACAAAACCTGAGACAATTGGCCATTGAGCTGATAACTGCTTCAAAAAATTTCTAGCTATTGGAAGGAATGCCATTATGAGGGTCTTTAAGGGTTCAGATATATTGAATGCTGAGAAAATCCATTCAACAATTTCCGAAAACTTCAGTAATCCTGTTGGTGGCTGTGAAATGGAGCCCACTGGATTATTATCTTTTTCTGTACTAGATCCTGGATTGGTTTGTGAATTTGACAAACCAGGAGGCACAGTCTTTGGTTTTGACTTTTTTTGTTTAACACGGGGATCTTTTTTTGAAGATGAAATTTTAGGTGTCTTTTTTGGTAATTTGGAGGAAGACTTCTTTCTCTTAACTGACCCTTGGGTAGTGATAAACGAATTACCTTCACTATTTTCGTCAGAGTCAGAGTCCTCTGGTTCCTCTAGATTTGAAAACCCGTTTTCGGTTTCCAAAGGGGGGACATCAATGATCGTTTTAAGCATTTCTGCATATGTGCGCTTAGACCGTGCTTTTAAAGAAAGCTTAATTTTGTCTTTGTGCACTTTAAATGCAGTGCATACTGAAATATCATCATGAGGACTATTCCCACAATAAATACATTTTTCAATTTCCTTGTTGCAATCATTATCTTTATGAGGCCCTTCACACTTAATACATTTTGGTTTATTACTACAGTAAGTAGCTGTGTGGCCGAATTTTTTGCAGTTCGTACAATTCATTACATTTGGAACAAAAAGCCGAACAGGGAGGCGAATTTTATCGACATAGACATGGGACGGCAACGCAGACCCGGCAAATGTCACTCGAAACGAGTCTGATGGGCGATAAACTTTTTTTTCCTCTTCATGAACTACTGAGTACAGTTGTTTGCACTCCAGTATTTTCACAACCTCAAGCATAGAGTTCTTGAAACGACCAACACCATGCTTGAGTAAATCATCTACCGAAAGACTCGCTTCGGTAACAACACCGTCAATTTCGACATCTTTGGAGGGTATGTAAACTTTATACTCTTTATTGAAATGTTCCGAAGAGACAATATCATTCGCGTGTTTCAAATTATTTACCACAACACGAATTTTATCGTTATTTACTTTTATGATCTCTTTGATTGAAGAGTATCGTGATGTCAAACCTTTATTAATTTGAAAAATGTTTAATGGCTTTGATATACGTCTAAAAAAGACTATCCAAGGCCCAGAAGAGCTCTCCTGATATTTTTTCGTTCGTGGGGGTATCGGATTCATGCTAGGATTTACGTCCATGGATTCATCCATTACATTCAAATTTTTAACTAAACTTTAAAATAAAATTTGAAACCAACACTACACAGTACTCAATCAAAAGGAAAAGAAAAAACTTCTACCTTGAAATTGTTGTCTATCTCCGTTGCACTGCCGTGTAGATCCTCGTTGCTCTAGATGTTCTTGTTGGTTGCTGATTGTTGGATGTGATGCTACTGCTACCTGACATCAAGCACCACTCGATTTCCGATTTACTTTTGTCTTCGCCAGCTGTAACCAGCGCAGGTCACCGGTGTATACCTGCGTGTTGTATGGCAGTGGAAAGACCGAGTTGTCTTGTCTCCTTCTTCCTTGTGCTCCGCACCGATATGCTTCTGCACCGAAGTGCCTTCGCACCGGTGTGCCTTTGCACTCTCCTGCTTCTATGTGCCTTTGCACTCTTCCTCTTCGATGTGCCTTTGCACTCTCCTGCTCAGCACTTGTGGCTGTATATTGCGGCCTGGGTAGAGTTTGGGAAACGCCCTTTGTTGTTTCCTTCACCAGCTTGGCCCAGCACTAGGGCTCTCTTATGCAGCACGACTATACGTTTTAACGGCTGCTGCCAACAGGTTTCTACCTGTAGTTCAACCGTTGTCGTATTTAACGCGTGTAAACCAACCAGCGTTATTAAACTGTACGCTTCTATACACAACCTTCTCGGTTGAACGGCTATTACTGAATGAACAAGTGTGTTTAAAAAAAACAAAATGCATTTTTAAAAACAAATTTTTTTTAGTACATTCAGGATATCAGTGTCAGTTGTCACGAAAAGGTATTCTACGAATTACGTTCTTGTGCATTTCATAATTTTTGTTTTGTAGCTCAAAAACTTTCTTTGAACAGCCTCAATTCTCGTGTTCCAGTGAGTATGAGAAGGGCTTTTGACTCTAGTTTTTGGCGATCAAGTGAACAATTTAACGGGTTTCGAAATTATGTAGCAATTCTATTGATGAATTCAAATTGACGGTTATCTTTGGCCAAATAATCTTTGTGACATGGTTCAAAAGTAAGGTCTTTATCATACTTTATTCATGTCATGAGCCTTCTCAAAATAATACAATCGTACATGACAGAAGCATAAATATAAAAAAAATACGATAAAAGGCATAATGCTGCATTTCTCAACACTGTTCCTGTCATCTGCAAGAAAGAATCGGCATTCCAATGATAACAGCTACGCATCGTCATTCAAGAAAATTGACAACAGCAAAGGCCTAAGGATTCCTTGCGGAGCTTCAGCAAATTTGTTAACACAAACTGTACCGTTTGACAGGCAAGATATGAACCACTTAACATTCATCTACGAGACGACCAGTCGTTGTAGTTTACCAGCATTCGTCTGGTCTATCCAATCTCTTCAATAACGTTTGTCACTGTCAATTTGGATAATAACAGTTCGGCTGAAAAGTTCGTATCGTTTAATAGAAACACACATTTTTTTGCCAAAATTCGTTTTTATTATTCAACATAATTGCCATCAGAGGCGATACAGCGATTATAGCAATCTTCCAACTTTTCGATACCATTTTTGTAGTACGATTTGTCCTTTGCCTCAAAATAGGCCTCAGTTTCAGCGATTACCTCTTCATCATCGCGTGCAGTCCACTCAGCTGACTGTCGATTGGACTCCGGAGTGAAGTGATGGAGCCATGTTTCGTCCATTGTTATATATCGACGAAAAAAATCGGTTTTATTCGATATAACAGCTCCAAACACTGCTCAGAATCATCAATTCGCGGCACCCATTTTGCACAAAGCTTTCTCATATCCAAATATTCGTGAATAATATGTCCAACACGTTCCTTTGATATCTTTAGGGTGTCAGCTATCTCGATCAACTCCACTTTACGGTCATTGAAAATCATTTTGTGGATTTTTTTCACGTTTTCATCGGTAACAGCCTCTTTTGGACGTCCACTGCGTTCATCGTCTTCGGTGCTCATATGACCAGTACGAAATTTTGCAAACCACTTACGAATTGTTGCTTCGCCCGGTGCAGAGTCTGGATAACACTCATCAAGCCATTTTTTGGTATCGGCGGCACTTTTTTTCATCAAAAAGTAGTGTTTCATCAACACACGAAATTCCTTTTTTTTCCATTTTTTTCACAATAACAAAAGTAGCTTCACTCAAAATGCAATATCTCACAAACTAATAATCAGACAGCTGTCAAATTCATACACGTATCTTTTGAAGGTTGATACTAACTGAAAATGGTATGGATTTAATTCTAGTGGCGCCCTCTCATAGAAACGATACGAACTTTTCAGCCGATCTGTTACAAACAAACTCATACAAACTCCGCACCATATAAATTATTTTTTGTAAATGCGCTCGAACTCCTAGACATAACCTCAAAAAGATGAGGCCATTAAGATTGCGGTTGGTACGTTATAAATAAAAGCAGACTGTTTTGATTTTCCGATCGTCTCAATGCAAAACAGAACGAGTAAAATTAGATGCTGCAAATTTAAAGCATTCTCTTCGCGGAAATTCAATCGTTTAGAAAAAAAAACTAGAGGATGTATTCAAACGATTGCTTTTAACGTCAGATCCTGTCATAGCATTATCTAATAGCCAATAATGATAACCAACGTGAGGGAACTCCATTTTCCTGATTATGCATCTGAAAAACACACGTAGAAATGTGGTCAGCTTTTAAACACTTACAGCTCAGTATATTTTGTATCAATTAAATATCAATTAAATGTATCAATCCACGTATTTTCAATTGCAAATGATTGAAATTTTGATTAGTAGCGAGCAGTGTCCTATTTTGTCTGCTTAAAATCTCCGGCATATCGGATTTCCCTGCCATAGACGACGGTTTTGAAGGGGTAAGCGATATATCAAAGGGAAAGCATCGCTCTGATTAGTCAATCGATGCAAAAGCGAAGCTGTTGGAAGCACGCGAATCTATAAATAGAAGCGAAATTATTGCCCCCTAGGCATAATGCACCTTTTGCTTTTCTCAAAAGTTACCAATTTTTTTCACTGAAATTTTAATGAAACTGAAAGTCCGTCATAAGAACAGATTATTATAAAATTTCGATAGCGATGGTTCAATCATATTCGGAAAACTTTAGAAAAAACCAATTATATCTTTGTTATAAGTAACTTTTGATGTTCGTTCCATAGTAATTTTCCAGGGTGAGGAAGGAAATTTTAATTTTGTAACCAGGGAACTCCTTTGCAATCATTCGGGCTTCTAAAATTAGTTCTAATACAGACGATGTATTTGCAATTTTAGAGAAAAATCGTCAAATTTATTGTCTCATATTTTTGGGGGCAAAACGACCCGAATTGTGTGAGACAAAATGCTCAAAAATTCGCTTACAACAATTATCCATAAGTTATCAATTTTATTGAATAATAGTGAACAATCTTCCACCTGGCAAATATATCGTCACCGAAAAGTCAAAAACTTGCTTTAAAGAAGAAAAAGAAGCTTTATGAGGGTGCATATTGCCCCGTGGTTGTCATGAGCTTTAATCCGTTGTTTTGATGGATGTTTACCCGTTGTTTAAGATCATCCTGCCTCTATGTTCAGATAATCGTCACTTCGCGTAATTTAGAATGTTTATTTTTCATGTTTTCCACGATCGGGCGTCATGGGCCGCATATATTTCAAGAGACAATTTTTAAGGGATTTAGAAAATAAGATATTTCATGTATTTTTCAATGTATTCAGCGAGTATTTGTACGTAATTTTAAGAAATAATTATTACGGAGGATAGTCATGCATGAAACTTTTCCGTGTTATTCTCTATAGTTAAGATATAGCTACCTTTCCTTAGGGGGTGCATTTTACCCCATCTAACCCTAAGAGCTGCGCACACAGCCCCAAGATTTCTGCTTCGATTGACTTAAACACTTGACAAAACATTCTCGAAATGTTATAATAATCATAACAAAATACCTAAGAAAAAATATGGCTTTTTGAGAATGTTAGTGCCTACGTGCTCCCTTGAGTAATAAATTGTTAGCTTCGATTTTAAAGACAATTAACTTCAAACGCGTTTTTCTCGAAAACAAGTTTTGAAAGTCCGGGTCGTCAAATGGTGAGATAACTAAGTCCTCACAAGTCCCTATCTCATGCCTCCCCGAGCGTCTATGATGACATTTGGTCAATAGAACGGCGTCGACTGGGTGCTATCGCCTTCTGCGTTAGTAGCAGAATGAGAGGGTGCGAAATGGCTTGTAGGTTGAAGCCCATCCTAAAGTGCAATGTTTATCATAGTATATTATAACATATAATTCTGTTGTTTATTACATCATGTATTATTATTGTTATTTTTATTATTATTATTATTATTAGAAGAGCGTAACTTACACTGCGACATTACCTGTTATATTGTATCATAGCATATTATTTCATATATTATCGTCTTACACTATTTTATGTTATTATATAATATGTTGTATGGTATTATACTGCATTGCATTATATCATATTATATTGTATTATATTATATTATATTTTATTATATTATGATATATTATATTTCTATTATATTATGTTATATTGTATCGCATTATGTTGTATTATATTATATTATATTGTAGGGTTTATTATGAGTAATACTACGTACCTCTGCGCAAAATATAAATTTGTTTTCCTTATAAGTTATCCTTTTTAAAGTAACTTTCAACTAAATATCAAGGTCGTCACAAGGTGAGCTTGGTCCTCACTGGATCCTGTTTCATGCCTACACGTGTGTCTGTGGTGACAATTGGTCGATGGAATGCGTTGATGGCAGAATGAGAGGATGAGAAATGACATATAAATTCAAGTAATATAATATCATAGCATATCGCAACATATCATTTTATTTATTCTATTATTTATTATATAATTCATTGTACTATATAATATTGTTTTTTATTGTTATTTTCATTATTATATTGATTGTTATTATTATTAATTTGTCATCAATAATAATAACATATATTATTTTTATAGATGTGGATGTTATTATTGTTATTAGAAGAGAAATAGTCTACTTCCTGCAGTATTGCGAAGATAGAAGAGCATAACTGACACTCTATATTAACTGTTATTTTATATCATGTTTTATAATATATTATATTATATTGTATGACATTGTATTATATTATTTCGTAATCTATTATATCATTTTATGTTATATTAATTTCATTACACTATGTTTCATTATATTTATCAATATCAGTCAATCAGTCACTTGAAGGAAACTTGTTTCCTTCTGAAGGTTTGAAATGAGTCTGACGCGCCCTTCTCAAACAAACCATCAGGCGGGTTCAAGCATGTATAGCGATATTCTTCATCCATGCACTGGATATTATGGTTGGAAGAGCATCTTTTATTCCCGCGGAATACGAGTAAGTGACTCTACTTACGTATCCGCCCAACCCTTTTTGTTCGCTTTTCGGTAACAGCTATAGTAAGAAGGTGAATGGATGAGTCATATCGGGGCTACTGTAAGTCTACCCGCATCCACTGGCAAGTCCTTGAACTGATGGTGGCTTCACTTCACATCACATCACATCACAAAACAAGTTTTGAAAGTCCGTGTCCATCGTCCATTTGCACACGCTTTCTACATATAAAAAAACAGACCCCAACGGTTTCCTTTTCGTTGTTTGTTACTATGGGGAGGTTTTACAGCAACAAAATGGTCGATTTTTTCGTGAAAAATCCTACTTTTGAATTTAAACAACCACCAAAAATTAAAAAAAAATTAAAAATCAAACAGAAACGTTGGGGTCTAAACAAAAATTTTGTTCTAACTATGCTGCTTTGATTTGTTCACTTCTGATTAGTCTGCGCTGAGATACAGTGGACACCGCATATCATGATTTTTAAGAAGCGTCCTCAAAAATGCCTCTTTACCGACTTATTTCTCAATATTTTTCCATGGAAAAATTACAAAATGTTGTTCGAATGATGCTTTTTATTATACAAAATATTTGAATTTATTTTGTTGAACGATTTATTTGGTTGAAAATCGCAAAAATGATGTTTTTTTTCATCATTCAGATCCCTCCCCCCTTCCATAAATATTTCAAAATCGTATCGCAAGTATGTACATAGATATAATTGCTTACATTTGGAATATTGGTGTAATTTCGTCGGCTATAAAACAAACAATGTTCGGTGTTGGTTCCTAGATCAATTAAAACAGACTCTCGCGCAATTGCGGATTCAAAAGTGTGACGATTGATTAACCTGTTTGATTGTAGATCATTAGAAATTTTGGTTACCTTGTTTCACATCAATGGCTCGAACAACCCCATGGGGCTGATCCTTGTAGTTTTTATAAACGTGCTCGAAAGTATTTTCTATCAAATGCAAAAATAGGGATTATTCTCGGTTTGTCTTAATCTTAGATATAGCAGTTGAAAAATAACATGTTTTTGAACTATTTTTGCTCATAACTTCAGTTCAGAAAACCCTACCTGAATGCGTCAGTCACCAAAAAATTGGTTTTGACAAACTCTAAAAGATGCTCAAAGATACTAATTACGAAAAGTGAAAAATAAAAAAGCTGGAGCAAAAAATCTGATTTTTCAGTTGCTCTCTCTCTTGAAATAGCTGTAACTATAAAATTGTTAGAGATACTACAAAGGTGTCTTCAGCAAAGCTGCTTGATATAAGTTTTTTCTGAAATTTTGCCGAAGAATGCAGTCTTACTGATCATTTGTTCTGAAGACATCATAGCTCTAAAGTATAAGGCTAGGCCACAAATGTTTTTGTCTCCCTAAATTGTGGATCCGGCCCACTGTGTATTGGGCCATGGATCGAGTTCGAAGATCAAATGGCTGTGACTTCTGGTTCCGGAGATATAATGGTATAAGTGACAAACCGTGTTGCTTTCTACCGCTCAATTTTCACGGTGATGGCAGAACCGATTATAACACACTTAGGCTTGTATTGAAGTTAGTTTTAGGTCATTTATCAAGTTCGAAGATCAAAAGGCCTTGACTTCTGGTCTTAAGTTCAAATGGCTGTAACCTACAGTTTCGGTTATATAATGGTATAAGTTACGTAAACGTCCAAACTCATTACTGATATCAACAATTTTAGACTCTTTTGAGACTTAAATTGGGCTATGGGTCGATTTCGAAGATCATATGACTGACACATCAATATTCGAAGATACAAACGTACAAGTGACGTAATCGTTCAATTATTGTTTTCTATCCGCAAAATTATTTCAGATAGTGAACTATGATCACATTCAAATGTATTTTTTCTGACACGCTTGGTTTGAGAAATGTTGCCGAATACGATGACATTAACGCTGAAGCAGGCTTTTGTGAACTACTCGAATCTGAAACTGAACAAATTGGTGTCAAAAATGAGCCCAAGTGAATGTCACAAATTATCTTTAAAAAGGCGAGTAGGTAATGTCAGAGACATAACTGGATGTCGTGAATACGTAAACAACTGACATGTTTCTTAACACTTCCGAATATCAATTAGTTGATCAATTGTATGAATTATTCAAGCATTCCCTTATTTCGCATTTTTCGCAAAAACAAAGAAAGCTTCACTTGATCTCGATTACTGTGAATTTCACACAGCGAAAAGTACAGAAATCTAATCAAACTGTTCTAGATTTGCACTGAGGATATTTACCTTCGATTTGCGAGCAAGAAATCCTAATAGTTCTTTAGAAACTTTTAGAGCCATTAGAACGGCTGATTTTGTGTATTGCTCCCCTCCGTTGTCCTCTTTTCGTTGATTTCTCACCAATGCAAACAACTGGCAGCTATGACGTAATCGTTCTTGTCGGAAGTGAAACTAGCTTTGCAAACGACACACCATATATCTGCTCGCAGTGGCGATAGAATCCAAACTGATCCTATTTTTGTTAAGAGGTTTCTTTTTACGTGATTTCGTTTGTAGCTTTTTCACTAATGGGCGGTCCTAACGGCTATAAAAATAGCAGCATATAAAATTTTAATATCGATTATTTCATTCTGGATTTGCATTTCATTGAAAGAAACTATCATGATGTTGTACGGGATTCATTCCTGCCTTTCAGAAGAACCAAATTGTGGAACTAACTAGATATTAAACACTGTTCGGCACATTTTTCTCGAACGATTTGTTGTACAGCAGCAGATATTTTGTTCTCTTCCTCAGAACGCGTTCTGATTGGCTGGTGTTGACATGGGTCAAATGATTTGAGACAGGTTTTTCAATAGTGTACTATTGAAATACTTCAATAATATTGCTATACACGTTTTAGTTGAATAATTTCACAGATCACTGAGCTATGAACTGTAAAAATACGAGTAAGGGCAAACGCGCCTTATGAATTATTCTCTTTGATACTCGTTTATACCAAACATTTCAGAAAAGTTAAATTTTGAATTGTATGAGATTATGCCACACAACTGAAATATTTATCATAAAATTGTGATCATATTTCCGATGGCATGTAGCGAAAATTATGTTGATTCGTTAGATACAACAAGAGATATTCACGATCAAAAACTTATCACTCTCTCAGAGGGTAAATTTTGAAAAGGCGCCCCATAGTAAAGTAAGTCGTATTCACGACAAAAAAGAACAATAAACAAGAATAAGTTATGGTATTATAAACTGATCGGAAATGTAGCAATATGGCTGCGCGACTCGCATTATTATCGAACGCATCTTGCGCACTACTTGGGAAAATGGCAGTATGATTTCTAGTTACGTTTGTAATTCGAAATTTGACGCGATGATTAAAACAAAAATAATTAAGACGCAAAAACGCTTAGAGAACGACAGATTTTATGTTTACGTCAACCGTATTTATACATAATTAACAAGGAAATAGTAGTAAATCCCAATGTTTATCTAAAAAAAAACAGTAATGAACACTAACAGGTCCTAGGGATCCCTAGTTTGAGTTGTTTTTCTTCCAAAAGAGAAGTACAATAAAGTGTTTAAAATGTTTCAATTTATAGCTGTTTTATTTTTTGTTTTATGAAAGATTTATCACTTATGATTTAGGATAACGCCCTGAACACCACGAAGCAGTTGGGTTTTGTTCAATAAACGTGTATGTTATTTAAATAAGGAACCATGAGAACTTGACATCTGGTACACACTTAAAATTTTATGTTGAATTTTGACGATAAAATATCGAGATTTGTACACCTGAGTGCTCGGTAACCGTCTCGGCAGAACGTCAAGTGAATCTCGGCCATTTGACAATTGTAATTATGATTGAATTCCCAACAAATTACCATTGGATCAAAATTCGGCTGATAAACATATGATAACTAAAATTTTATCATTTAGCCATATTAATCATTCTACCTGCTGAAAACTAACTATGGTATCGAGTTCATGCTCAGACCCGGAAGCGAGAAATGGAAAGTGAAGCCATTCGATAACATTATTGATGCTTGAGCTTGCCCTTTCAAAACTGTGTGAATATCATTTCAATCCAATCGAAATGCGATTATAATCGATGTCAATCAATTCTGGGTTTTTATTGTCATCTCTAGTTCGCTTCCCTACGGTTATCCGATTCACAATCGGTTGGTCATTTCGATAGGTTTTATTACCGAAAAGGCCACCATCTCGTCACCGTGTGAACTGGGAGTGTGATGATCTTTAGCGAATTTCGGTTCGGAATCATGCCGCTTACCTTCGATGTTGGCCGGTCGATTTCGTCCGACAATTCCTTCGGTTGCGGTAACTAAAGTGAAAGTTCACAGGAAACTTGACCTTGCCCTGCGGTTTGTTTTAGGTGCTCGGCAATAAATCTGTCAGTTTAGGTTGAGTTGATCGTTTGTTTTTTTGCCTCATTAAAAGTATCTTGTTCGCTGAACTTGACTGACTGTTGGATTTGCTTGATTACTAGGTATACTTCTGGTACTGGGATTGGGATTTCAAAATAAACTTGTGTGTGTCATTCATAATAGCAATACCGGATACAACCTGTAGTATAAGCAAACTGGAAGAACAAGTATATGATCGATCGTGTTTCGGTGTGATGAAAACTTGTTATTGGTATCGATTTCTAGAAGACAAATGAAAATGAATATAGTTATTAACAGATATGCGGCGGATAACTATTAAAACAACTAAGACAAATGTTAGAACACCGATAGAATCATCAAATGTTCAAAAATTTCTATTTCATTCTGTATTGGATAATTTTATATCTTAAAATTGAGCAATGGCCAACTATAGGTGGGCAGGAGACCAAAAGTCGTGTTCATATGCAATAAATCACACTAGGATTTGTTAACCACTCAAGAATTCGCATAAAAAAATGAAAAGTCCATTATTCGAAAAACAGGTTTTTACTAAAGTTTAATAATTTGTATTCGAAGCCGCTCCCGATTAAGGTCGTCGCCAAAAGAAACTGCTCCGTACTATAGCGTCGTGTAGCGTCACCCTAAATAAGTAGGAATCTGCCGCAAAACGCTGCCCTATCCCATTAACCCCCTTTTCTTGACATGCCTCAGTTAGTAGCGATTGAAGGCAATTGTGATTCAGTCACATATACTCGTATTTCCAAGTCGGAACCGTTCTACACGGTTTCGCCACGGTCAGTAGCTCGACTTCGCCTCGATCTTGGCTGTGCCAAATTTATTCCTAACCAAGTGGAATAATTATCCGCACGAAAACGTGTCAGCCGGTTGATGCGGACTTAGTATGAGAACCAAACATAATAAAGTACGACGAAAGTAGAACGCTTTAGCTGTCGGAGTAGTTCTACATTGAGACGTTATATCGAAAAGAGTAAATTAAATATTTTTCTCAAGTCAAGAGATAATAACTATCCTAAGATAAATGACACTAGAGTCCAGGATGTGGATCTGCTCTATTGACTGTCAAAAAAGCGTCGCACTGTAAGAAAACTAAATTTTATACTCTTACTTTTTATCAGTAACCAAACGGTAAACAGATTGGAAACGAACTGACAAAACGTATAGCAAAAATGGAAATTTGCGAAGAGGTTGTCGCAGAGACAGAACAAGACGAATCCGTAACTATCCTGCATGTGAAACACCACGCAAAAACAAAAATTTTCCGCTGCTAACAAAAAAGTTGTTGAATAATTAGTCAATACCAAATTTTCTGAAACTCATATCAAACTAGTTTGATACAGATGCTATAAACCGATATTGTTGAGTCTTCTGGCCAGGGTGTTCAGGGGAAAAATGCTTCTGTACTATACACCAACCAAATTTCAAAATTATTCACATTTTAAGGCTGAGCATAAAAAAACTATAATCTAACTAATCAATCATTCATGTACATCAAACTATCGGCCAAGCCTATCAAAAAAAGCTTTATTAACTAGTTCGTCAATTTCGGATACTCGTTTCTCTAGAGTTTCTTGAAGGTATATAAAGACAGCAATTCCATGAGAAAACGATATACGAATTTCAGAATTTCGTAGTATTTTGTAGAATCGTTCTTCATCAAATATTTTTACAGTACAGAGTTTTCTACACAACATATCCTATTCCAAAAAATCCATAAATATGTTGATAAACGTCTACTGGATTAGTTTCCATCAATAATTTGAGATCACTGTATATAATTCTGTCGTGATATTATATGAAAAAATATTCGATCCACCATAATGGAAAATTACGTTTCTTATGGACTAGATTTTGTATAATTTTGATGTGGAACACATCTTTGTTTTCTATATAGGGGTGCTAATTATGTGGTCAGGTTTTGAACACTTACAGCTCAGTCAACTTTGTATCAATTTTTCATATTATTTCTCCATTCGATTGGAAATATTCCTAAGCTTCGATTTGAATGTATCAAGCCAACCGTATTTTCAATTATATGTGATTGAAATTTTGAATAATAGCGATCAGTGTCCTATTTTGTTAGCTAAAAATCGGAATCCGTTACGCTAGTATGCACGTAGGTATAATTGCAAATATTGGGGGTATTGATGTAATTTCGTCGAATACAAGACAAACACGAATCAAGGCAAACAGAGTCTGGGTTCGCGTGTTCGATGTTTTTTTTTTAATATGATTTAAGGCACACTGCTTAAGCTCTAAGATGCCAAGGGTATTTTCTAATCTTAATTAACGACTAACTTGAAACTATAATAGTATCATTAGACTATGTCATCTCGGGTTCTCGTTAATCGTAATGGCGATCGGCAGTGGTCGATGAGCCTGTTCGATGTTGGTTCTTAATACATTGCGGTATTTTTTTTACGCAAGGGATACGTACCGCGTAAAAAAAACGCAAAAAAACACAAAAAACCACGTAACTTCGGAAATCCTTGTAAAAAAACGCTTGTAATAGATCAATCGAAGAAGACTCTCGTGCAATCGCGCATTCAGAGGCAATTGTTTGAACTGTTGGATTTGAAAACATCGATCATTACAAATTTTGGTTGCCTTGTTCCACATCAATAGCTCGAATGGAGCTGATCCTTGTAGTTTTATTATTATTATTATTATTATTATTATTATTATTATTATTATTATTATTATTATTATTATTATTATTATTATTATTATTATTATTATTATTATTATTATTATTATTATTATTATTATTATTATTATTATTATTATTATTATTATTATTATTATTATTATTATTATTATTATTA
The DNA here is from genome assembly GCF_030247185.1 of Malaya genurostris. Classification (NCBI taxonomy): domain Eukaryota; kingdom Metazoa; phylum Arthropoda; class Insecta; order Diptera; family Culicidae; genus Malaya; species Malaya genurostris. The sequence goes on from NC_080572.1 coordinate 77,521,992, forward strand.
TTATTATTATTATTTTCCTGTCATGGAATTGCTATTATAATAACGCGTAGTTTCCTAATTAAATTTAGAATTTAAATTTTACGCACACTGACTTCAATCAGTCACATAATCTAAACATGACATTGTTACTGTATTCGTAAATATCAACTCATGAAGGTATTGTTAATCATTAATTTAGGTAACGTTGATCTGGATTATTTTATCGTAATAAGTATTTACATTGAACCTTTCGTGTAAATTTATTGTGCCTAAATCTCGATAATTTGCATTGTATTATATTTGGGAGTCGGTCTTGTAAATAATTAGTGAACAATAATTTTCAGATACCAAAAAAAATAATAAAAATTCTCGTTCATCCGATTCGTCGAGTTTTTTCAAAGAATAGTTATTTGAAAAATCGAGAAACAAAAAGAAACAGGAAGATAAACTGAACCATCTCGAGAGTTTTAAAAATTCCTAATTACCGAATAAATAGTGAATTCGAGTCAAAAAGAAAACTGCTTTTCTTAAAGAGAATTTGATTGATAAAAGGTTTAAACTTTTAACACAATGTAATAAAAATTAAAGTCAGTAAGATTTCAAAAGTCTAGCCTTTTCTTCTGCGATTTTCATTGTCCACCCCGCAAACATTTGAAAATTACTTTTAAGGCGCAAAAATATACGCAGAATTGCATAGTGATTTTTAAAAAAAAGGAGAAAAATGTTATAAATTTAAAAACTATTGAACAGTGACAGCCCTTTCTTACCTATTTGAAACTCTAGTCGCAAAACAGTATCATTGCGCCATATATTTTGTAGGTAAGGATGAAAAGAAAGTTTACAACACTTTATCTTCAAAACGCTATGGAGAGCTTATTTCTCGTTCAAAATTTTTTATTCTTTAAACTGTGTGATATTGCACTTGTCAGAGAATTCAAAAATAAATAATATAGTGCAAGAAAAAATTCAGGCATTGTTCAAAAGTTGTGATTTTTTTTCCAAATGGACATGGTCGATAAGTGCATGCACTTGAAATTTTCAAAACAAAAATTATTTAAAAGCGAAACATAATGCATCACTGATTATTTTATATACTATGTAGAATGATTTAGTTTAAAAATAAACACTTAGCGCCCCTTGTCTATAAACTATGAAATCGATAAAAGGATAGTCGTTAAACTCTTTAGTGTTAAGAGTACCCCTGGTATTACAACCTTTAGTTAGAGCAAGCGCTGCTATTTTTATTTAATGTCTTGATTCAAAAGACAAGACAAAAACTAGTGCATTCGCTTCGAATTTTAGTGATACTTATAACTGAAGTTTTGAAATTTCTATTTGCTGAGAAATTACATCTTTGAACCGAAGATAATGGTTCTGAATTCATCGGAATCCATTGATTGTAGGCCAAGTAAACAGCAAAATAATATGTTGGTTGCTTAATGGGATGACTGTCCGATTACTCTACATGAAAATTTAAAAAAAAATGATGAATATTTCACATATCCGTTCAACACGCTCTGCGATTCCCATATCTAGCAATTCCAAAATAGTCACAAGATTTTATATCCATTTCTTCCTTCACTTTCTACTTTCTATAGCTCTGGACCTCAATACAAAACGATATTTCGTTGGGAAATGTACAAGTCTGCCGACTGCGTAGAAAGAAACAAATTGTTAAACAGGCTATGCTAATCTTTAAGTGATGGAATCAATCATCACTGGTCATCATCGCACTAACCTCTATTTTCTGGAAATATTATTACATAAAAACAGGGGCCGAATCGTTTACCGCTTCTCGTTAGCAGTGTTGGTGATTGTCCGAATATATGGTCACAAACACAACGATTAGCAAACAAATAACTGTAGCAAATCGCGTCTGAGAAGTGCGACAGTTTTAACGGTAGTATTGACACTATCGTCAGCCTGGTTCTTGAACTTGAGCGAGAGGCACAGCAAATTTTCAGCCGATGTCCTCTCGCTTGCTCCTAAGCGTTTTAATTGCTTACATGGAAGGCACCATACTGTTTTAAGCCAGGTGGTTTGTGTACCTGTAAACTCTACAGTTAACGGTTTTTCTCTCCAACTGTTTCATAAATTATTTCGGAAGTTTAATTACAATGAATCAACCCATCTTTAATCTTTGAAAAACAATTAAATGAATAATTAAAATACATAGAAGATAGGGCGGTGTAAGTCTATTCTGACCCAGAATTCACACAAATATATGGAACCAGACTACACTAATTAGAGCACAATGGGTAAACCATTTTTGCAGTACTTATTTTCCATTCTTTTCCGAGCTACCTACATCATATGCAAAATCATTCAACCTTTTGTTCGAAGTGCCCAAAGAAACAAATGAGCTAACGGATTTCAGTCACAGTTTGCTAGTATCCTAGCAGGATCGAGTACTCAATATATCCGTTAAACATAATAGTGTGCAATACAAGGACTTGAAAAACTCCTGAATAATTATAGCTGTGATTGTAGAAAGTTGAATGAAATTCAACTGTAGCTTTATTTAATTAAACAAAAGTGATCAGTGATAAACACCTATGTTGAACGAAATGTACCCAGTGTTTAAGTGTTATTGTTGTGTGATAATAATCCAAAGGTAATTTAATAGTTTATCATATGGCTAAGCAGTAAGAATTGTAATAAGTTTTTATTGAACATACGTGTTAAAACTATAACCAAGTGTTGTGAAAAAAATATGTCAAGCGTCTGGAAATCATTTAAGCATAAATTATTCGTTTCAATATTTATCCTCGTCCATGAACCAATCCCTAATCATATGACCAACTGATTTTTGATCGTTTCGGCAAATTGTAAAACAACGGTCTTTTAGTTCCGTTTCTTGTTAATTCAATCCAGTCACAGTATGCAAGTAAAATAGGAATCATAAATAGAGTATAATGTGAAGACGGTACGACCACTTTGTTGTAATTTATTGAAAGATGGCTTTTTGGTCAATGTTTCTTTACAAAATATTTATTTTGCGTCAAAAGCCGACGTTTCGAAGGAATATCCCTTCATCTTCAGGGCAACTATAAGGTTAACATACATGATTAGTCACAGTTTTCACATTATACAATTTCATAACAAATTGTTTACTCACAAACGACAACAAATATTTTTCGTCAAGTGGATTGGAACATTTAAAATGATCAAAAACGGGAACGGCTACTCTACACTGAAAGCACAAACGGTGTGAAAACATTAATTTGAACGAACTACGATTTGAATTTGTATGTTTGTTTTAACTTACACAGTCACTTCCCCCGCACATCAAACCAGATTAAACATTGAAATATTTCTTAGTCATGGCTGATAATAGAGCAAAAATCAGAAAGAGATAGATGAGCAGCAATAGACAGCGAAAATGAGGAGATGAACACGTAGAAAAAGAAAGATACTGTTGTTAATGTGAGAGAGAGTACAACAAACCAGAGTATGCTGCATTTAAATTATGTGTATCGGTTCTAAAGTTTATGGTGGAACCATCTGTGAAAATGTGACACATTTCTAAAATTTGCAGTGCATTGATCCTATTATCTTGATCTAGAATCTTTGCACTGTCCAAATCAAAAATGTGCTCAGATTCAATCACGTGCACCATTAACGCTGTCTTTTTATATTCATCCGTTTTGCTCTCACTCTGATCGGTGCCCGACGAGACGAATTTTTGGTACCGCTGTATCAAAGAGCGGTGTCCAGACAACCGCTGTTTCAGTTGCTGCGTGGTTAAGCCAATGTATGAGCTATCGCATTCTGTACACGGAATGCGATAGATTACATTGCGCCTTAGAAACTTCGAAGTGGAATCCTTGAGCCTCGAAAAAAGTGATGCGTTAGTTTTTATGCACTTAAACCCCAAACGCACATTCTTGTGGTTCCTCTGAATAATCTTAGCCAGAGCTGGGGTAAGTGCATCCACATGGTGAAGCGACCGGTACACCATTTGGTCGCTGTCGCTTTTGTTTCGGTTGTCATCGTTCAGTTTGTTCACAAATCTATTTATAAGTCTGTTGATGAGTGAACTTGGATAGTTGTTGCGGATTAAATAATCACGCACTGTTTTCTTTTTCTCAGTTACAGATTTGCACGTTGACAACCGAAACACTCTCCCAATGAAACCAGTGGCCGTGTTTAGCTTTTGCGAAAGTGGATGAAAGGAGAGAAAATTCAAAATTCGTCCCGACGCAGTAGGTTTTTTGTACCAGTCGGTGACGATTTTTTGCTCCTCTGTTCTTATTAAAAGCATGTCTAAGTACGGCAGTTGGTTGTTTTCTTCCACTTCGCATGTAAATTGAATATGAGAGTTGTATGCATTCAATGCGTTACTCACATATTCAATTCTGTCTCTTGGGAGAGCGGTGACCAAATCATCAACATATTTTTTTGAAAAATGGAATGGGCATACCGATCGTCCCCATCACTTGATCGAGCAAGGATTCCATTACCAGATCGGCAAGTGCAGGTGACAATGGATTACCCATCGCAGTGCCGGAGGTTTGCCTGTAGTAAGTGCCACGGAAGACAAAATAACTGGAGGAGAGATTGAAATCGACTAGTTGAGTGAATAAATCACTATCTTTGATGGTTGTATTTTTCTCGATCGAACTCCAATTATTTTGCACCGCTTTGATAACCAGGTCTCGGGGAATGCAAGTAAACAAACTAACGACATCGAAAGAAACCAATACGTAGTTAGGTGGAAGGGTAACGTTGTTTATGAATGAACAAAACTCATAAGAGTTTTGAACATTGTATTTGTTCTGGTCAATCGATTGTCGTATTATGTTTGCAAGAAATTTTGAGAGATGATATGTTGGGCAATTAATGCACGACAATATAACTCTCAGTGGAATATTAGGTTTGTGTATTTTTGGAAGTCCGTAAATTTTTGGACACGTTGCATTGTGTGTTATTAACCGAGACCTGGTGTTTTGGTCGATCATTTTTCGATCGTATAAAGCATTCACCAGTTTATTGTTCTTCGTTTGGACTTTGTTAGTCCAATCAGAATCAATCCTCTCGTATGTACTCTGGTCACCAACAAGGGCTTGCATTTTGTTTTCATATTCTTCTTTTTTCATTATTACAGTTCTGTTTCCCTTGTCAGCTGGCAGAACACAAACATCAGGATTGTCTCGAATGAACTTTTTGCTGATGTGATATGCTTCGATCAAAAAACGATCGACGGCACTGGTAGACGAATTGAATAAACCGTTCTTCCTTTTGTTCACGTAGTTTTGCATTATATTAGTGAACTGATTGCGGCTTGCCGTCTGTAGAATCTCGTCGGGCTCGAGTTTAAGGATCGATTCCAAGTCTTGACTGGCGGTTCAGTGCATAGTTGTCGTATGTTCGAGACTTGACCTGGAAGGATTCGTATTGTCAGTAGAATCGTAGCACCAGCCATGCAATGGTTCTGTACACTTTGAATCGGCTGCAAAGTCTGTTGAAACAGAAGGTCAAATTCCACTACAGGAATGCAATGCCAAGGCTTTGCTTTCAAACAATAGTATGAATAATTGTATGAAATTTGACGTTGATAGTTATTTTTGAATGTTTGAAAACTGCTGGAAAAAGTAAAGAAATGGAAGTAATGCTTAAGTAATCCTACCCTTTTCCAAAACAAACAAAGCTACTTATATAGAAACAAGCCTTCAATCATGTCATAAATTAACAATCGTCATGAACTCAACGAATGTTAATCAATATCTTTACTCTCACTCGAGAACAATATTATTTCATCGAAAACATTAACGATTGCACACTCATTTCAATACCATTACGTTGAGGATTACCTATTTTGTTCAAAAATAAATTCAAATTCATTATTGACAGATTGCGTACTCTGTTCACAGGTATTTCCTTATATCTCGATGAACATTAGAAAAGGTCCCAAGTGCAAATGACAGTTTCTCTTAGTTTATTTTCTCTTTCAATTATGACGGCAAATTCCAGTAATTTACAACAAATTCTACAGTGCATAACAAAAGTTGATAGTTTTTGCTATTATCCTATGTGAAGTGTTAAATAAAAAGATTGCTGATTGGACTGTAATACTCAAAAAATAAAGTAAACAAAGAGAAAGTGTCGTTTGCACTTAGGACCTTTTCTTGTGTTTGTCTTCATATGTTTGATTTTTATTGAACCAAGAAGCCTTCATCCATGTAAAATAGTACTAATGAGCTCATTTTGTTTTCATCACCACACGATATACTACGAAAACAGAAGTCAAAGCATACCGATCAGAGTAAGCTTTTGTTTGTTTATTGCAGCTATGTCACTGGTTGTTGTGATTGCATTTACTAAGTTAAGAAATTTTTCTATAATAGAGGTAGTTTGAGTAAAACGCACCCCCGAGGCCAAACTCACCCGTTTATGCCTTTCTCATATAGAAAGGTTATGCAATCACTTGAAAAACCGACTAGTGAAAATTGGCCCGGAGGGCCAAGTGTCATATACCATTCGACTCAGTTCATCGAGCTGAGCAATGTCTGTGTGTGTGTGTGTGTGTGTGTGTGTGTGTGTGTGTGTGTGTGTGTGTGTGTGTGTGTGTGTGTGTGTGTGTGTGTGTGTGTGTGTGTGTGTGTGTGTGTGTGTGTATGTATGTGTGTGTGTGTATGTGTCAAATAATCTCACTAGGTTTTCTCGGAGATGGCTGAACCGATTTTGACAAACTAGGATTCAAATGAAAGGTCTCGTGGTCCCATACGGAATTCCTGAATTTCATCCGGATCCGACTTCCGGTTCCGGAATTATACGGTAAAGTGTGTTCAATATTGTACACCGTCACTTAAACCGGCGAAGCAAAAAACGTGAAAATTTTTCTAAACTGATCTCAAAACTACACAAATCGATAGTCATTATCAGTAGGCAACTAAACAAACCGATTCCGGCTATCCTGGTTCCCGGTATCCGGTTCCGGAAGTACCAGAAATAGTGGTCATATATACCTAAATGGATCTCACTCACTTTTCTCAGCGATGGTTTGACCGATTCCCACAAACTTAGACTCAAATGAAAGGTCTTCTAGTTCTATACGGAATTCCTGAATTTCATCCGGATCCGACTTCCGGTTCCGGAATTATAGGGTGCGTACTAAAAGAGTTTGTGTGTCATGTTAGTTGGTGGCCGTACGAACCGACTTCGATTATACCGGTTCTCGGGTTCCGGTGCCGGAAGTGCATATAATAGTGAACCCATTTCGTTCTCTTAAGGATGGCTTACGCAATCAAAGCACTGTTTTATTCTGTATGTTATGCATAAACAATCACTTGGTTTCTTTCAAAAATCGAAGAGAAATTTTTGGAATAGAATACCACAATATTATATGTACATGAGAAAGGCATCATTACACCACTAGGTGGATTAAAACAGGTTTTTTGCTTAGCAATTAATATTTTTTTTCGCAGAAATTTTCATGAAGCTGAAAATTCGTCATGACGAGAGATTACTATAACATTTTAATTATTGAAAGTTTTTTTTTTTTTTTCATAAATACGTTTATTTCATAGGCAATATACATAAGTTTTTCTTCGCCGTGGCATCCACAATACATAGTAGTTTAAACCTAATACATTTCGAATATCATATTAGTATGTTGGTACTCATTAGTTAATCTAAACACTGTTTTTATCAAGCGAGTTGCTATTTTAAATTACATTAAATAAAATACATTTATTTTGTACATGATCTTATAACTATTTCAGGATTGTTTGTATCAGTTCACCACTTATATTCAATATCCTATAGTTGGCTATTGGTTGAACTCATGGAAGAGAAAACAGTTTAACATAAAATAAAATTTAAATTGGAACTCCAATGGATTTAATGAAATGATAAAGAAGTTTCATGTATGGAAGGTCACGACAAGCAAGAATGTCGCGAACTGGGACATTGGATAGTCTACCTTGGGTACGCAAGGAATTTATTAGTTGAGATCTGACATCACGAAACTCCACGCATGTCCAAACAACATGGTCAATATCGCGGTAACCTTCGCCGCAAGCACAATGATTAGTCTCGGAAAGTCCAATTCGAAGGAGATGTGCATCTAACGTGTAGTGATTGGACATGAGTCTGGACATCACACGAATGAAATCTCTACTCACATCCAGTCCCCTGAACCATGCCTTTGTCGATATTTTAGGAATAATTGAGTGCATCCACCGACCCAGATCATCTTTATCCCAAGAAGCTTGCCAGCTGGCAAGTGTTCTTTGGCGAGACGCGCTATAGAATTCGTTGAAAGCAATCGGTCTCTCATAAATTTCACCCTCAATAGCACCACGTTTGGCTAAAATATCGGCTCTTTCATTGCCTGGAATGGAGCAATGAGCCGGAACCCAAACTATTGTGATTAGATAATTATTATTCAATATGTCGTTCAGACACTGTTTTATTTTACCCAAGAAAAACGGTTCATTTTTGCCAGCAGCGTTTGAGCGAATGGCTTCAATTGCACTCAGACTATCTGTGAAGAGGAAATAATGGTTTGGAGATAATGTGACGATTACATTCAAGCTATAATGAACTGCTGCTAACTCTGCTATATAAACAGATGCAGGTTCTTGAAGCTTGAATGAGGCCGAAACATTATTGTTGAACATACCAAACCCTGTCGCTTCTTCCATTCGCGATCCGTCCGTGTAAAACATTTTCTCAGAGTTAATATGCCTGAACTTACTTGAAAATATTTTTGGGATTTCCATAGAGCGTAGGTGGTCCGGGATTCCACGCACTTCGCGCTGCATGGATGTGTCGAAAAATAAAGTTGAGTCAGGTACATTTAGGAGGCTGACACGGATAGGAATATATCTTGAAGGGTTGATTTCCTGTGACATATGGTTAAAATATACTGTCATGAATTTTGTTTGAGATCGAAGCTCGACTAGTCGTTCGAAATTATTAATTACCATGGGATTCAGCACATCACATCTTATTAGCAGGCGTGATGAAAGCTCCCAAAATCGATCTTTTAATGGAAGAACTCCCGCCAGAACTTCAAGACTCATTGTATGTGTCGAATGCATGCAGCCTAAAGCAATTCGCAAACAACGGTACTGAATTCGCTCAAGTTTGATAATATGAGAATTTGCAGCGGAACGAAAACAAACGCATCCATATTCCATCACTGAAAGTATCGTTGTCTGATACAATTTTATTAGATCTTGCGGATGAGCACCCCACCAAGACCCTGTTATTGTTCGAAGAAAATTTACTCTTTGTTGGCATTTCGTTATCAGATACCTAATGTGTCCTCCCCACGTGCATTTGGAATCAAACCACACCCCGAGGTATTTGAAAGTCAAAACCTGTTCGATTATTCTTCCCATCATATGAAGCTGAAGTTGCGCGGGATCATGCTTTTTTGAAAAGACGACCAGCTCTGTTTTCTCCGCAGAGAATTCGATACCAAGATGAACAGCCCAAACGGACAATTTATCTAAGGTATCTTGCAATGGTTTTTGCAGATCAATAGCTTTGGATCCAGTAACTGAAACCACGCCATCATCTGCCAATTGTCTTAGTGTACATGGGGTTACTAGACAGCTGTCAATGTCATTCACGTAAAAATTATAGAGGAGCGGACTGAGGCATGAGCCTTGCGGGAGACCCATGTAGCTAATTCTGATTGTTGCCAAATCGCCATGTGAAAAATGCATGCGTTTCTCTGACAAAAGGTTGTGCAAATAATTATTTATAACCGCTGGGAGTCCATGTTGGTGGAGCTTGTCTGAAAGAACATCAATGGAAACTGAATCAAATGCTCCTTTAATGTCTAAAAATACAGATGCCATTTGTTGCTTTTGAGCGAAGGCAATTTGGATGTCAGACGAAAGTAATGCAAGGCAATCATTCGTCCCTTTATTTCTACGGAAGCCAAACTGAGTATCTGACAACAAACCGTTCGTCTCGACCCAAGTGTCGAGACGTCGTAGAATAATTTTTTCGAACAATTTTCTGATGCAGGACAACATCGCAATGGGTCTATATGAGTTGTGATTGGAAGCTGGTTTCCCCGGCTTTTGAATGGCGATAACTTTCACTTGTCTCCAGTCAGGTGGAACAATATTTTGCTCAAGAAACTTGTTGAACAATTCCAACAAACGTCTTTTTGCGAGGTCGGGCAGATTCTTCACCAAGTTGAATTTAATTCTGTCCAATCCAGGAGCGTTATTGTTACAAGACATGAGTGCTATGGAAAATTCCATCATTGAAAAGGGGCTATCAATGGAATCATCATTTGAAGAAGACTCCCTAACAATGCTATGCGTAGGAACGGAATCTGGACAAACTTTCCTCGCAAAATCAAATATCCATCGATTCGAGTACTCCTCACTCTCATTTCCTACGTTACGATTCCTCATTCGTCTGGCCGTATTCCAAAGAGTGCTCATTGAGGTTTCTCTTGACAAACCTTCCACAAAATGTCTCCAATAGCTGCATTTCTTAACCCGAAGTATGTTCTTGTACTTGGTTTCTAAAACCAAGAATTTTTCAAAATTCTGAGGAGTTCCTCCTCCTCGTTTTAAAAACGTCTTGAAAGCATTTTGTTTCGCGTGTTTAGCATCTGAGCACTCTTTGTCCCACCAAGGATTTGGAGGTCTTCTGTTAGACGATGGACCAAGAAATCGTTTGGTTTGGGCTTGTTCTGCGGCCTCCAGAATCGAACAAACGAGGAAGTCATATTCTTCAAGTGGGGGAAGCTCTTCCATTGAAGTTAAGACACTTGAAATATTACTTTGGTATTTAATCCAGTCAATATTTTTTGTCAAATCATATGGAATATTAACTGAATTAGCAATGCCTTTGTTACTGCTAATTGAGATGATGATTGGTAAATGATCGCTACCATGTAAATCAGGAAATACTTTCCAGGTGCAATCTAGTCGAATTGAAGTCGAACAAAGAGATAAATCTAATGCACTTGGACGTGCAGGAGGTCTTGGGATCCGTGTCATGCTACCCATATTTAGTACCGTCATGCTAAAATTGTCGCAAATATTATATATTAGAGATGATCTGCTATCATTGTAAACGGAACCCCACATCATTCCGTGCGAATTGAAATCTCCTAAAATCAAACGTGGAGCAGGAAGGGCTTCGACAATTTCATTAAGCTGTCGTTGTCCAACTTGAGCTCTTGGAGGAATATATACCGAAGCAATGCAAATGTCCTTTCCTTTAATGTTTATTTGACAAGCAACAACTTCTATACTAGAAGTCGAAGGAATGTTTAATCTATAAAAGGAATAACATTTCTTAATTCCTAAAAGCACTCCACCATACGGGGAGTCTCTGTCGAGACGTATAATGTTAAAGTCATTAAAATTTAAGGCTATGTTTGATGTAAGCCATGTTTCGCACAAAGCAAATACATCACATTTTTGACTATGCAACAAAACTTTAAATGAATCAAGTTTTGGCATGATGCTTCGACAATTCCACTGCAGGACAGTGATTGAATCATTTGCGGCGGATGATAAATTATCCATCAAATGATACAAAACCTGTAAGAGCTGGCCATTGAGCTGATAACTGTTTCAAAAAAGTTCTAGCTATTGGAAGGAATGCTGTTATGATGGTCTTTAGAGGTTCAGAAATATTGAATGCAGCGAAAATCCATTCTACAATTTCCGAAAATTTCAGTAATCCTGTTGGTGAATGTGAAATGGAGCCCACTGGATTATTGTCTTTTCTTGAGCTAGTTCCTGGATTGGTTTGTGAATTTGACAAACCAGGAGGCACAGTTTTTGGTTTTAAATTTGGCTTTTTAGCTTTAACACGGGGATCTTTTTTTGAAGGTATAATTTTAGGTGTCTTTTTTGGTATTTTGTGGTTTGTTAATCTCCTCTTAACAGACCCTTGAGGAGTGACAAACGAGGTATCTTCACTATTTCCGTCAGAGTCAGATTCCTCTGGCTCCGCAAGATTTGAAAAACCGTTTTCGGTTTCCAAAGGGGAGACATGTATGACCGTTTTGAGCATTTCTGCATATGTGCGCTTAGACCGTGCTTTTAAAGAAAGCTTCATTTTGTCTTTACGCAGCTTAAATGCAGCGCACACTGAAAGATCATCATGAGGGCTTTCCCCACAATAAACACATTTTTCAACATCTTTATCGCAAAGATTATCCTTATGAGGCCCTTGACATTTGATACATTTGGACTTATTACTACAGTAAGTAGCTGTATGTCCGAATTTTTTACAGTTCGTGCAATTCATAACATGCGGTACGAAAAGCCGAACAGGAAGACGAATTTTATCGATATAGACATGGCTAGGCAATGCAGATCCGGCAAATGTTACGCGAAACGAATCTGAGGGACGATAAGACTTTTTTCCATCGACAATAGATGCTGAGTACAATTGTTTGCACTCGAGTATCTTAACTCCCTCAAGCATGGAGTTTTTAAAACGGCCAACTCCATTTTTAAGTAAATCATCTGCTGTCAGACTTGCTTCAGTCACAACACCGTCAATTTCTACCTCCTTCGATGGAATGTAAACTCGATATTCAATAGCAAATAATTTACAGGTTACAATATCGTTTGCCTGTTTCAAGTCGTTAACTACAACTCGAATTTTATCTCTATTAACCTTACAGATTTCTTTAACTTCAGAGAAATGTGATGTCAAATCCTTTGTAATTTGCATCAAGTTTAAAATCTTTTCTTTTTTTCGAAGATAGACTATTCATGGCCCAGTGGTACCCTGTGGATAATGTTTAGCCCTCGGAGTATTTAAACTTTTACTAGTATCCGGAATCGGATTCGGATGATCTTCCATGAGATCATCCATTACATTAAATTTTTTTTGTAAATTAATAATACCAAAATAAAAACTTATGTTTAGTAAAATTTCAGATATAAGAAATAAAAAATAAATTAAATTAAATCTACCTTGTAGCTGATGTCTCTGTTCCTTTATCGTGAAGAACGACGTGAAGCTCTTCCAACGATTAATTATTGAAAGTTGTCAGTGAATAATTTGCTCATTACCACATTTGTATTATTTGCATTTTTTGGAGTCGTTGCCAACGTAACTAATGAGATGACATCAATCTCGTTGCATTCACTTTGGTTGGAACGTGTTTCATTGAAGATAGCAATATGGTCTGTGAAAAACTTAGTAATTACATTCGTCACTGGTACGACATTTCAGTTCATACGAATACTGATTCTTTAGATGTCAAGTGTAGTATAAAACCAGGCTCGCCGATTCATTCCATTGCTATAACCAGGGCCACCGATAATGGAAAATGGGGAGAAATCATCCCTGGCCCGGAAATTCGAGGAATTAATATCGTTTTTTATTTTTCATGATAAAACAGTTTTAATCGCACATTCGGCATTTGATTTTTTTTGTTAAGTTAATGTATTTCAAATCCTTTGAATTCAGCGATATTGCCATCCTCTCATTTATGAATGAGAAGTATGGCACATCGCTACGAACATTTTCACTTCCCGAGTGTGCTGTTAAATTTGTTATTTATAGTATACATTTTTCAAACCGGAACAGAGGATTCAAAAGTCGAAGTAATAAATATAAGTATTTTTGAATGTAAATACAATCGAAGCTCGTTAAAATTTTGATGTATTCAACATAAGTATAATTCTAACTTTGTGCCCATGATTTTTCTTCGAATAATCGAATTGAAGTTTTATTATATCCCAACGAAACAGTTTACTTATGGTGGTGCTCCCGTATAAAGAAAGATATAAAGACTTCTTAAACACAGCATCTGATAGCGAAATTAAACCATAAAACCATAGATTTCGGCTCCAAACTAATTGTATGCAGATGACAATCGTACCGGATTTAAAATTGTTTTTTATTCTTCATAATAAAACAGATTAAAATAAACGCACATTCGGCATTTGATTTTTTTTTAGTTAAGTTAATGTATTTCAAATCCTCTTAATTCAGCGATATTGCCATCCTCTCATTTATGAATGAAAGGTATGACACACCGCTACGAAAAATTTCATTTCCCGAATGTGCTGTTAAATTTGTTATTTTTTCCAAATTTATATAACAATACTTTTCACTTAAATATACGAATTGACGACGAGTTCATTTATATCACTTTTTCCAATATTTATTAGTCGAGTGTTGAATAAACATTTTTTCTAAAGAGATAAATAACGCAAAATCATCTTGAACGATATTTATTTTCAATTTAATATTAATATTTGAATAAAAACTTAAAACAATTTAAGAAGGAATTACTTAGGAAAGTTCAAATAATTTCTCAAAATGTTTCAAAATCAAATACCAAATTATTGTTTTCAAATGCATCTTTAGTTATGTGAAGTAGGAAAATGTGTTTGTTACTGCGCTAGTGTTTTTTTACTCGCGTTGAAAGTCAAAAGCATGATCGACAAAAATGTTTGAACTCTTTTAAGGACTATGCAACAATATGCTTAACTAAAGTAATACATTTTTTCAATTCTCTAGTAAATTTTTATCTTAAATATAATGGCCCTTGAAATAATATATAGATTTGCTACAACTTTAATACGATTTGAATGTTTGCTTCTGATGTGGAATCATATTTATAACATATTATGAGATATGGTAACGGCTCTCTATTTCATCTGAGCTCCTCTTTCCATCTCATCCCTTCATCTCATAACTTTAAACATGAATCATATCTTTCAACGTACCTGAACAAAACTGCGAAATGTTTCAAAATGTTTATTCAAGTTTCCCATTAAAAAAAATTGTTTTTTCCATTAAAAAATATTTTTTTCCAATTTAGGAAACATTACATCGTAAGTTTTACAATTGGTCATGTTTCATAATTAGTATGTTTCATAATTAGTAATGTTCACTTGTTTAATCAACAATTAAAAACATCTAAAATTACCCACTAAGCAAGAAAAATCTTCAAAAATATGAAATGAATATTTGCACTTAATTCACTTGATTGCGCTTTGTTTTCATCTCATTTCGTATTGCAAGATTCCCGAACAGTTGCACATAACTAAATCAAAACACAAGTATATCAACAGTTGATATGTATAACAATTTGTGTTATTTTGAGATATTTAACAAATGAAAACGGTTGATAGTTAAAACTTATGATAACAATATAATAACAAAATCATATACCTTATGATAAAAAAAGAACCGGAATTTTATTAAAAATAGCAAAATTTCAATTTTTAATAAATTTTTTTATTATCGCCTACTCTTTCCTCTGCGGCATTACATGCATGCCAACGCTTGATCCAATTTTCCATACAAGTTTTATAGGCCGCCGAAGGTATGGCCTTTAGTTCACGCAGTGAATTCTCTTTTATGGTCTCTATGGTCTCAAAACGCGTTCCCCGCAATGGCAATTTGAGTCTGGGGAAGAGGAAAAAGTCACACGGGGCCATATCTGGAGAGTACGGTGCTTGGTTGATGATATTGGTTGAGTTTTTGGCCAAAAACTGCGACACAACCAACGCTGTGTGAGCCGGCGCATTATCCTGAAATTAAGCTTTTTTGGCACCAGCCGAGAAGCGATGCGTTTCAAACCCAAAACATCAGTTAAAATGTGTTCGGCTGATCCATGAGAGTTGCCCAACAACACAGCAATCTAATCGGTACAGAACGATTTTGCAACACGATTTGCTTCGCCGATTCAATGTTTTCTTCAGTAACAGATGTTGTTGGGCGGCCAGGGATCTCATCATGATCCAAGCTTGTACGACCACCTTTGAAGCGTTTATACCACTCGTATGCCTGTGTCCCGACTTGGAAGAATTCTTAGTGTCAGTAGTACTAGCCATGCAATGATTCTGTACACTAAGAATCGGCTGCAAAGTCTGTTGAAACAGAAAGGCCAAATTCCACAAAAGGAATGTAATGCCAGGACTTTGCTTATGCCTGTGTTTTTCCTAGACACGATTCACCAAAGGCCTTTTCTAACATTTTCAACCTTTCGGAACACTTAAATCCATTTGCAACACAAAATTTGATGCACGCACGTTGTTCTAAATTTTCATCCAATATAAAAATCGCCACACGAAAATTTTTCAACTTCTTTGTATAGACGCCAAACGAAAACTAATCGTACGATATGCGTCAAAATTTGACAGAATGTGTATAAAAGTATTGCCAACGTTGAGAGAATAAAAGTTTACCGATTGGACAAGCGCGGGAATTTTAAAATGAAAATTCCGGTTCTTTTTTGATCATAAGGTATGATGTTTTATTTTCATTTGAAAGACTCATGATAACGTTCATTAATTGAAAAAATGAGTTTTTCCGTTGCTTTATATCGAGCAATAATGATCAGAATTTTTAAAAACGAAACGAAGAAATCAGGTCACTAAATAAATTATTCACTTAATAAAAAAAATCATTCAACAATTTTGGATTGAAACGATGCTAACAGTTGGCTGTGATATAGTTTTTCTGTGTCAAATTTGCTATCTAATTTATCACAACTATTGTTATAAATTCCTGCTTTCGGACTTCTGAAGTTAGATCAAATTCAGTAATAATTGTGATACAAACGTTTCAAAATCTGTTACGATTTTGTTCCCGCTAGAGTCTTTTTTGTTATGATTTTTGTTATTTTAACAGCTCAAAAATATTTCAAACATTGTTACAAAATATTTCTGAAATAAATTACTCCAGTTGTTATAATTCTGTTATTTCCATCTGATCGGGTTGCCATTCGTTTAAATATTATTATTGATATTCATATTTCAATAAAACTGTTTTGACTTTGAATATTGCTAGAAAGTGTGTGTCAAATACTAATGAAATAACCATTATGGCAAGTCTAGTAGCATTGGTTTCATTCCGATATATGTCTACACAATGCTGTTAAGTATGTATGTGTGTTTCATGCTCAGAGATGCCAGATATTTTCATAGAGAATCTGTATTATTAAATCTATATTTTTATAATGAAATGATGTTGAGAGAAGGTTATTCAAGCCTTTTATGGCTTCAGATGATGAGATGGCAATGAGCGACCAACAATCAATTCACTCTACAACGACAAAACTAAATTTCCATTAATAATCGAAACCAACAAAAAAATAATTTCAATACCATATACTGTTGACTTCGGAAGTTCACTTGGGATTTCAGCACTTAACGTACATCTTCTAATACCTACACAATTATAAAATTTGAAGATCAATTTGTAATTTGCCCTATTAATTACCTAACTTTTATCTCGTCACTACTAGAGTACCTGTGATATTAAAGTGACGACATTTCAACCTTAATGTTTGCAACAACTAAAAACAGTCAATCTGAAATGTTTGCAGCTTCGTAAGCTTTATAGTTTTGACAGATCGCTAACTCGTTTGGCACAAAGCTGTCATTCCAAACAAATAGCTGTATTTACTCTGATATTACAGGCACTCTAGTCACTACTACTACAGAGAGCTCAAACAGAAAATTTCAATTTATTATGTCCTGTATTTGTAAATCTACATATATCTGTATCGAATTTAGGAAATCTGTATTCTTTATTGCATGCGCATGTAAAAATCTACATAATACAGAAAAATCTATATAAATGGCATCTCTGGCTGTACATCTGATATTTTCATATTTTTAACCTTACTAAAAATTTAAATGTAAAACGAAAGGAAACGAAAACTACCCAACAATTTTTAAAAGTCGAAATGACTCCAAACTGGTTCTAAAAATAACGTGTGTGGTATTAGACCATTTTAAGAATAATTCTGACATGTTGAACATGAGGGTGTAATAGTGCAATATTTTGTTTTGATTTCTATCGCAATTGCCAATTAAGGATCAAGTGTAAAACAAGTTAACTTGTTAACTTAATATTTTCTGTTACAAAAGCAGTTTTTCGGAAAAATAAACAGTTTTACGACAACATTCCATATCCATTGCCTTTCGCGTGTTGAATAAAAAATTCCTTTTTTTCGGGTTTACTTATAGAAGGTACGTAAATCTTTATATCGCAATAATTTCTGCAATAGGAAATCCATGCAGGAATGTGTTTGTTGCTAATCGAATGTGTTAGTGGATGTGTGATGTGATGTGATGTGATGTGAAGTGAAGCCACCATCAGTTCAAGGACTTGCCAGTGGATGCGGGTAGACTTACAGTAGCCCCGATATGACTCATCCATTCACCTTCTTACTATAGCTGTTACCGAAAAGCGAACAAAAAGGGTTGGGCGGATACGTAAGTAGAGTCACTTACTCGTATTCCGCGGGAATAAAAGATGCTCTTCCAACCATAATATCCAGTGCATGGATGAAGCATATCGCTATACATGCTTGAACCCGCCTGATGGTTTGTTTGAGAAGGGCGCGTCAGACTCATTTCAAACCTTCAGAAGGAAACAAGTTTCCTTCAAGTGACTTGGGCTGGCTATCCACAATCCCTCGTCCAGTCATCAATTCGTCCGATGCCCTGGTGCTCCCTCCCCTTTACGCCCCCGTGCAAAATGTTTTATATTGATAAATACAATGAAACATAGTGTAATGAAATTAATATAACATAAAATGATATAATAGATTACAAAATAATATAATATAACATGATATAATATAATATATTTTAATTAATTATAATATAATACAATGTCATACAATATAATATAATATATTACAAAACATAATATAAAATAACAGTTAATGTAGAGTGTCAGTTATGCTCTTCTATCTTCGCAATACTGCAGGAAGTAGACTATTTCTCTTCTAATAACAATAATAACATCCACATCTATAAAAATAATATATGTTATTATTATTGATGACAAATTAATAATAATAACAATCAATATAATAATGAAAATAACAATAAAAAACAATATTATATAGTACAATGAATTATATAATAAATAATAGAATAAATAAAATGATATGTTGCGATATGCTATGATATTATATTACTTGAATTTATATGTCATTTCTCATCCTCTCATTCTGCCATCAACGCATTCCATCGACCAATTGTCACCACAGACACACGTGTAGGCATGAAACAGGATCCAGTGAGGACCAAGCTCACCTTGTGACGACCTTGATATTTAGTAGAAAGTTACTTTAATAATGATAACTTATAAGGAAAACAAATGTATATTTTGCGCAGAGGTACGTAGTACTACTCATAATAAACTCTATAATATAATATAATATAATAAAATATAATATAATATAATACAATATGATATGATATAATGCAATGCAGTATAATACCATACAACATGTTATATAATAACATAAAATAGTGTAAGACGATAATATATGAAATAATATGCTATGATACAATATAACAGTTGATGTCGTAATGTAAGTTACGCTCTTCTAATAATAATAATAATAACAATAATAATAATAATAATAATAATAATAATAATAATAATAATTAAAATAATAATAATAATACATGATGTAATAAACAACAGAATTATATGTTGTAATATACTATGATAAACACTGCATTTTAGGATGGGCTTCAACCTACAAGCCATTTCGCACCCTCTCATTCTGCTACTAACGCAGAAGGCGATAGCACCCAGTCGACGCCGTTCTATTGACCAAATGTCATCATAGACGCTCGGGGAGGCATGAGATAGGGACTTGTGAGGACTTAGTTATCTCACCATTTGACGACCTAATCGAATGTGTTAGTGGATGTAAGCAGAAACTGAAATAGTTTTAGACTAAGATTTTCGTTTTTCTTGAATTGTAATTTTAAGCAGAATGATCCGATTGGTTTGTTTTTCAACCATATGGGAGATTTATTAATTAAAATCAGAAAAAGAAGCGCCGGAATTTTACGCACACATTGTTGACATTACTCATACGCTTGCAAAGAGTCTTGCTCCTTAAGAGGATGAACCAACCAACGCTAGGATGAATAAAAGTCCATTTAGATGAAATTAGGAACAAAGTAGTGATCATTTCAGAAGTGTTTTTAGCTGTTTTTTTTAATATTAACTTAATTTCTTAGAAATGTGAATCAGTTCTCAATGTGGAGCAAAGCGAATTTAGCATAAATATGAAATAACTATTGAAATTTTAGTGACTAATTTTTGAGATTTTAGTGGCTAAAATAGATTTTTGAGGTAACATGTAACATGGAATGAGATAAAATAGGGAGCCGTTACGAAGGCAAGATATCGTTTTGAGAGAATCCTGTCATACTTTGTTGATTGGGGTTGGGTTTAGGTCGCCTAGCAGGTTTGTAATTATATTACAGTCTTAAAACATATTGTCTTTTCTATGAAATAAACATCAAAACTACTGCAGAGGGTGTCCAATCTTGAATTTATTTTTTTTTATTATACACAGCAAATTGTATTAAGAATGGGAATTCAAATTCGCCTACAATTCTTCGCTAACCAGCAGATTGGCTAAAAAATTTCGGACACATCATTGACTTTAATCAAATCAAATAATGTAGACTCAGTACTTCAGGGCGTCTCAAGTAATCAGGCATCAGATACATCAAAATTATTGTATTAATAAAGAACATTTGTTGAAAAAACAACCGTTACTCTACAATTCCAGCAAAATTGCTACCGAGCGAGCGATGCATCCGTGGTGGCAACGCTAATAACGATTCTAGTACACAATGTGTCTGAATATCCAGTATTCAACGTTGTAACAGACGACTAAAAACTACACCATTTTTTTCGTTCAATTCATATGTTCGATCCACGGAAAAAAAATCTCTCAATTTTACACATTTCACTGCATTTCCCTCGAGATGAAATCTGACAAAACATCAACAACCGGTTCACCGCAATCACTTTACGAAGTCAATAAATTACGTGATGTTGCGCCGGTCGTGTGTGAAAATGAAATCGAAATTGGTCCTCAGGCCTCGCCGGTCCCAGACCGCCGGAGGATTGAAATGATACACCTTTATCGCTGTGTTGATCCATTCACTTTCTGACCTAGAAAATCACTTTCATGGCAATGATGTCTACGAGTCCCACTCGTTCCGAACCGTCCGGTCCGGCAACTTTTCCTGCGGCAAAACATCCGTCCCATCCGTCACGTTCTTCGACTAGTTTCACGTTTTCCGCGTGGTATTTTCGTCGAGGTGTAACTTCTTTTACTTTGTCGGGGAACGTACTCGGAGCCGTCGGAAAAATAAATGCACCATGAACATATTTTCATTTGAAAATAACTCAAGCATCTGCCCACGTGGTTTGCTAAAAACGACAAGGGAAAGCCAATCAAGCGTACTGTGATCTCACAATGGAGTGCAATTTTTGAAAATGTGAACCGGAAAGCATGCACATTCCATTCCCGCATCCACTTACCAATGGTTCCAAAAAAAAAAACGATTGAATTCAATGAATACCGACCAGATAAAGTGCATATAAATTTCAATCACATCGTACACCAGCACCGAAAAGCAAACTTCCGTCGTATTTAACATCCTTTTTTCTCTACTCTATTTGCAGATTGCCTGATGAAAATGCACTGAATCCACATCGTACCGGAACAATGAAAAAACGAGCTAAATTAACAATGTCCTCGCTGACGCTTACTCTGCTATGCTGTTACTCCTGCATGCTGGCCGTTGCAAGCGGCTTGCCAATTACTTCGAAACCACTGGACAACAGTCCGGACCATCTAACCTGGCAAGCGGCGTGGCTGTCGGGAGATTCTCGTCCCAGTGGAATGGGAGGCAAAGCGAAAAAAATACCGAAATCAATCTTCATTGCACCGCAGCTGAACGGGTATAATGGTTCACTCTGTCCACCTGATACCAAGATCGACTACAACGGCAAGTGCATCCATGTGGTCAACATCAACACGGCCGACATCTTGGTTACCAAATTGCAAAGCATTCTTGGGAATGGAGGAGGAACGCCAAATGCCGGCGGTGAGGATGACTACGATTACGACGACGACACATCGGGTCCGTTCCAGGTGAATCTACCATTGAGTATAGATCTACCGTTTGAGCAACCGCTTCAACAGTCTAGACCTGTGGACACGTTTTACGACACCACCGTTGAAGATCGATTACCGAGTTCGGTTAGAGCCAGTGTAAAGCAGTCTACCGTCGACTCCGTTAACCAACAATCGACATTTCCTATCCAAACGAGTAAACAACCAACCGATCAAACACCAGCTGAAACTCACACCGATATTTCGTTTCTTGCCTTTGAGAGTTTACCAAATGGTACACTCTCGACACAGCTCGAACTGGATGGAAATAACGGAACCGTGGTCCAGAACATTGTTCTTACTTCCACGTCTGTTGCTCCGCCTACCGTTTCTTTGGATCCAGTTTATGCGGACTTTACTATTTCCACTAGTACAAACGGTGTGGCAAGTACTGATACGACTTCTACTGTTTTGAGCACCACCACAGAAGAGCTAAGTACGCCAACTACTACTGAAACTGTTTCTCTTCGGGAGAGTGGTTCATCGATGAGCACTGGTAATACAGATAGCCAGGCTACCGACAGTTCTTTTTCCACATCAACAGCACCACCAGATAGTGATGGCACCGATACAGATCTGGAAGATTTGAAGTCGGAGCTGGCTGAAGAATCTTTACTGCTAGAACCTAACGCGTTCGCCACTACAGATGTGCCATCCGATGCAAATACAGAGCAAGTTGGATTCTTCAGCACTGGTTCGACTTCTAAAGCCGGGAGATACAAGCCAACCGAAAGTAGTACTCTTCCGGAGCCTACTACGACGAAGGTGCTGATTCACACAATGCCACCTGCTTTGCCACAAATTCAATCTACTCCGAAACCAGTTCAAATCGTAACACCGCTACGATCGAAGTGGTACAGTCCGCCTGGTGCCACACCTCCTCCATTCATCGTTGCCAGTTACACTCAACAGGATCGAACTACAAGGGCTACACCAGAAACAACCACCGTGCCGCAACAGCGCAGCACGGAAACGCCATTACTGGTGCTAGTCAACGATACCGATGTCGATAAGAGAAATCGAGTCAGCATCCACCGTCAAGAGATGAAAGAAAATCTCCGTGAAACAATGGATACGAACAATCGCTTCGTCTATCACCATCTGCCAGCACCATCGACGGTTGCAACTACGACCGCCGATCACAACTATGTCGATCAACTTCGAAAAATTAATGAAATTGTGGCCGAAAACAATCAACGCCATCAACAGAATTCCCGAATCCGGTTCCCAACGCGTAGCGACGATCAGCAGACAGCAGCTGCCACCAACCACAACATGGTGCGTTTTCCGGGCTCCGTGTCCAATCGTGTAACACAACATGCCAGCCGACTTCCGGACATTTTTCCAAAGAAAACTTCCACAGAAAGTACTACGCAGCGGCCACCATTTTGGTGGCTACCCTCTGGTTGGGAAGTGGATCAAACCGGGCAAAAGCCAATGCTGCTACGATTCTGGTCCCGTATGCCGCTGGTGCGGGATCAATCGTTAACTACCAGCACCAGCAGTAGCAACGATTCCCGAAGCTCCAGCAGCCGATGGAGACCGGCATCGGTTGGTTCAACTGGTCACACTTCCCCTTCTTCGGGAACACCGAGGGGCAACTCCCGAAGCCCCAGCGAAAACTTCTACAAGGAGGTCTCATCGCAGGACATCTACAAGGTGTTGAACATGCGCCAGCTGAAGCACAAGAGATAAAGCCAGTAAACTTCCTTCCGCGGTAGTTTTTCGTCAGCTTTAAGTATTATTTAATTGGAGCACAATTGTGTATAGACAAAACATAACACTAGTGGTACAACGATTTCTCATCTAAGGATCCCTGCCTAACCTTGAAAAGGAAAACGCACACTGCATACTGATGAAATGTGAGGAATAACTAACTGTCACTTTCTCTTTGGCAAGTTTATTCTTTCTTTTATGTTATGACAATTTGCGTAGAACCTGTGATATTTTTACCATTTTTTCGCAAACCCCTCCATAAAACATAAAAGAAGCATTTTTAGCCTCTGAAAATGCCCACTTTTGAATGAGAACGCTGCTTTTCAACACCTGCGAATAGATCTTATTTTATCACGCGATTGATAGAATGTGCAAATCTGTACTGTTTTTAATCTACATTCTTCACATTTCAACATGGTTAGGATTTCGTTTGCTACGAGGCAACAATGTTTTGTATTTTTGTAATTATCGCATTTCGTCCTATTGTACATATCTTAGATCTGTTTTTTTTTGCGCTTTTGAAATGTGTAATAACTTGCTAATAATGAAAAGTTTTATATCCAAACTGTTAACAAACAAATGAATCAACTTTGTGGAGAAAAATTATCGTATGTGAAAAATATTTATGTCTATAATGGAATAAAAAATCTAAACCCGGATTGTGCGGAAAATCTTACATACATAATGTGCCAAAAAGTAATAAAATTGTATTTTTGTAATGGCGAAAAGTAAACAGAAAACATCACTGTAATTTTGGAGAAGTTGCATGTTTTGCATTTTTTTATCATATAAAAACAATGCAAGCACAATTTAAAACTGCGCAATTGAATCTACTTGACGCTTTATCTGTAAATATACTTAAATGAGAGTGAATCATCAGTAGCTATATTCAGCGAGCATTATTGGTATACGTCTGAGTAATAGATGTTTAGTGTGTATATTGTTAATCCAAATTAAATATTTTATTTAAAATTTAGCCATTAGTCAATATCAATCTGTCTAATACACAAAACGCATGCTTAAAATTCGCAAAACAAGCCAGGAAATAACAAAACAACAATCAATCAAATGAGGGATAAACCAGACGAAACACTGTAGCAGACTATTGCCAAAAGTTTTACCGTGTATTATATTAATCATTTAGATAATAGACGTATGAGTAGTGCTCAGAAAAACTCTTTTCAAATATGGAGATTTGTCGAAACACAGCAGTAAAATATACTGATGATCGGTATCTGCCCATTTCTACGTTGATCGGAGATCATTTAAACAATTAACCGTGGAGTACAATTTTTTTATTTAATAATATTTATGGATGATGACGCCCCGATTGCCAATTCGTGTTTAAGGAGTTTGAGTTTCATTCGCTCACTCAAATTTGACAAGGTAAGTATTTCACGGAGGATACGCACCGTGGCACTGTGAAACCGGTCAAAATAAATTCGTAGAACCGTGCAAAACTAATCCGAGCTGTTTCGAGAAAAATTGTCTTCCAAAATATGCTTCTGAATTACCCTATTATTATCATTATCGGCGGTCACCAGTAAGTCCAAATACACGAACTCGTTAACCACCACGATATCGTGGCCTATATTCGTGGTGGGAGACGTAGTGTTTCTTCTCTAGAGCCTCTTCGTCTGGTGTATTTTGTTTTTGATGCATTTATGGCCAGATACGCCTTGCTTCAGCTTTCAGTCCGATATAGGTTTCCATCATCTTCTCAAAGTTACGTGTCACAATATCAACGTCGTCAGCGAAACCGAAAAGCTGTGCGGACTTTCCACTCGTGTCGATCCTCACTGTTCGAATTTCTCCTTCCAAAGCAATATAGGGACCGTGCACGAGGGCGTGGTTTAGTGCCCGGCGACGACAGCGCACGAGGCGGCGAGTGGAAAAAATAATGCTACCATAGCAAAACTTGTAAATTGAGTTTGAAAATTCTTTCTAGCGTATTTTCTCTGCGGATTTTTTCCGAACCCTATGGAACTATTCGCGTGTGGTGCAAACGATTGTTCAACATCTACTGACTATAAAATTTTGAATCGAATTATTCATTCTGTATCTAAATACGGCCACGTCATTTTCTGTCATTGCAGTTGGATTTGTGTATAATATTCGTCAAACTCAAACACTCAAACGATATTCTCAGCGCATTAAATGATTTTTCAATCGACTTGACCGGAAACACTGAAAAATATCTTGCTAAAACATTCTAATTTCAGACCTTTTGTAAAAATTGCTTCTGTGTAATTTCTTTTTATACTTTCACTCA
The DNA here is from genome assembly GCF_030247185.1 of Malaya genurostris. NCBI lineage: Eukaryota > Metazoa > Arthropoda > Insecta > Diptera > Culicidae > Malaya > Malaya genurostris. The sequence continues at coordinate 77,547,884 of NC_080572.1, forward strand.
AAGAAAATACCCCAATAAAAAGTTTAAATATTTTTTAAATGAAGTAAGTTTATCTCAAAGTTATTCTTACTTTCGCTGAATTGCAATTATTAAACCACTTGCTATTACTTTATTTTCAGAGCAAAATAGGCCCAAATAACTTTCCATCCGTCAAACTTTGAAATAGGCCACAGTTTTAGATAAATTTAGCTAGTCGATACAAAATAACTGCCCGACTGTCAAATTTTAACTAAAAGTTCAAATAATTCGCAGGATGGTCCATACTCTTAGAATGGAGGAAGAAAATAAATTGTGATCGTGAAAATGCTAGCAATCTCACGAGTAGCCAGTTTGACGTATATTGAAAATACGAGTCACGAAGCTAACAACAAATAATCATTTTATTGAAACGCTGAACTGTTTTGCCTTTGTCATATAGAAAGGTTATACAATCACTTGAAAATCGGCTAGTAAAAATTGGCCAAGTGTCATATGCCTTTCCACTCAGTTCGTCGAGCTGAGCAATCTATCTGTGTGTGTGTGTTTCTTAAAAATGACTTAATCGATATTGACCAACTTAGATCCAAATGAAAGGTCTCATGGTTGTACACGGAATTCTTGAATTTCATCCGGATCCGACTTTCGGTTCCGGAACGATAAGGTAAAGTGTGTTAAAAATTATGTAACGTCACTTGAAGAGTCGAAACGAAAAAAGTAAAAAGTTTTCTAAATTGCTCTCGAAAGTATTCCCGAATCTCGAATAACGACGGCATTAAATAGTCATACACTCAAGAAAGGATCTCACTTACTTTTACACTTAGTCCGGTATTACTAATCTTAGGTTCAAATGAATGATCTTATGCTCCTACCAAAAATTAAGCATATTTTCGGTTGCAATTAAAATCATGTTAGTTGATGGCCATACGAACCAACTTCGATTATACGTTCTCGGGTTCTAGTACCCGAAATACCTACAATAGTGGAACTCACTTCGTTTTTTCATCGATGTCAGAGAACTGATTCATTCTGTAGGTTATACTATTTAATGCACAAACAATCTCTTTGGTTTATTTTAAGAATCGGAGAGAAATATTTTAATAGTATACCACAGTATTATATATGAGAATATGATTGATGTGAGAAAAGGATCATTACCACACTATGTTGTATTAAAACGGGTTTTTGACTATTTTATTCAGCGTGAGCATATGGTAACAGTGTAAAGCTATGGTAGAGCTTTTTCGCCTATTCGCCACTAATGGCGCTACTTGTTATCGTGCACGGTCTCTATAGGCTACCTGCGCAGCTCCGGAAGCGCCACCAAGTGGCGCATAGCGTCTCCAGCGCGGTGCGCTGCATCGAGTTTATGAAATGTCCAACAAAGTGTGATAGCTTTCAAAGTTTACAATGGTCTCTATTTTCTTCATTTACATACACGCAACTGGAATTTTAAACGCTTCTGTTCGTATTATCTGCAAAAACCAGATTTTTTTAATGAGATTTCACAATATTTTTGTAAATATAAAAAATTAAAAATAGGATTCGCTCGAATTTTGGGAAAATTACCCGATGCCCGGAGGGCCAACCGGTTCAGCTCGACGAACTGAGCAAATGATCGTGTGTGGTTAGTTATGTGTTGTTCACAAAGAGGTCAAGATCTCAGAGATGGCGAGACTAGTCGCAAATGAAAAGTCTTCTCGTCAGCCAATACGCAACAGATTGGTTTTGCGATTTGATGTTTATTTTTTAAGTTATACATAGTTAGATGTCAAAATGTTCAGTTTTTTGTGATTGTAATAATTGGATTGCATAGTTTCAAAACCAAAAATCAATCCACTTTTAACAGAGTGCTCAGTGGTCCCAACCACATCAAAATACGTTTTCTGTTTGAGTTTCAGAGGTTGATTTTGGGACTTCATTGCATTCAGAAAAACTTTTGTTTGGAACTGCCTTCTTCTTTGAATACAAACAAAGTTGTCATTAATCCACTTAGAAGTGAGTTATAAGTTTTAATTTGCATACATTGGTAGTGAATTCAAGCCTTTTGAAGAATTATAGAACAGGTTACTACAAGAAAATATGTCGAACACATGGGCCCTTTAAAATGCATCGGTGTCGATATAGGGACCGTGCACGATTACAAGTAGCGCCATTAGTGGCGAATAGGCGAAAAACTTCTACCGTAGCTTTACACTGTTACCATATGTACTCGCTGAATAAAACAGTCAAAAACCTGTTTTAATACAACATAGTGGTGTAATGATCCTTTTCTCACATCAATCATATTCTCATATATAATACTGTGGTAGACTATTAAAAACATTTCTCTCCGATTCTTAAAATAAACCAAAGAGATTATTTGTGCAATAACTAGTATAACCTACAGAATGGAACAGTTCTCTGACATCGATGAGAAAACGAAGTGAGTTCCACTATTGTAAGTATTTCGGGCACTAGAACCCGAGAATGTATAATCGAAGTTGGTTCGTATGGCCATCAACTAACAATTGCAACCGAAAAATATATTTAATTTTCGGTAGGAGCATAAGATCATTCATTTGAACCTAAGATTAGGGATACCGGTCTAAGTGTAAAAGTAAGTGAGATCCTTTTTTGAGTGTATGACTATTATCTGCCGTCGTTATTCGAAAACCGGGAATACTTTCGAGACCAATTTAGAAAACCTTTTACTTTTTTCGTTTCGACTCTTCAAGTGACGGTACACAATTTTTAACACACTTTGTCCTATCATTCCGAAACCGAAAGTCGGATCCGGATGAAATTCAAGAATTCCGTGTAGAACCTTTCATTTGAATCTAAGTTGGTCAACATCGATTAAGTCATTTTCGAGAAACACACACAAAAAGATAGATTGCTCAGCTCGACGAACTGAGTGGAATGGCATATGACACTTGGCCAATTTTTACTAGTCGATTTTCAAGTGATTGTATAACCTTTCTATATGAGAAAGGCAAGAACAGTTCAGCGTTTCAATAAAATGATTATTTGTTGTTAGCTTCGTGACTCGTATTTTCAATATACGTCAAACTGGCTACTCGCGAGATTGCTAGCTTTTTTACGATTACAATTTATTTTCTTCCTCCATTCTAAGAGTATGAACATTTTACAGTCGGGCAGTTATTTTTTATCGAGTAGTTAAATTTATCTAAAACTGTGGAGCCATTTCAAAGTTTGACGGATGGAAAATTATTTGGGTCTATTTTGCTCTGAAAATAAAGTAATAGCAAGTGGTGTAATAATTGCAATTCAGTGAAAGTAAGAATAACTTCGAGATAAACTTACTTAATTTAAAAAATATTTAAACTTTTTATTGGGGTATTTTCTTTGAGTGAAAGTATAAAAAGAAATTACACAGAAGCAATTTTTACTACTGGTCTGAAATTAGAATGTTTTAGCAAGATATTTTTCAGTGTTTCCGGTCAAGTCGATTAAAAAATCATTTAATGTGCTGAGAATATCGTTTGAGTGTTTGAATTTGAGTGAATATGACAAATATTAGACACAAATCCAACTGCAATGACAGAAAATGACGTGGCCGTATTTAGATATAGAATGAATAATTCGATTCAAAATTTAATAGTCAGTCGATGTTGAACAATCGTTCGCACCACACGCGAATAATTCCATAGGGTTCGGAAAAAAATCCGCAGAGAAAATACGTATTTTCAAACTCAGTTTACAAGTTTTGCTATGGTAGCATTATTTTTTCCACTCGCCGCCTCGTGCGCTGTCGTCGCCGGCCACTAAACCACGCCCTCGTACACGGTCCCTATAAGGAGCATAATTGATATGAGGCTCCCAAAATGTAGTTTTTCCATCATAACTTTCTTAAACAAACAGACGAAAAAGGGAATTGAGGGAACCACGTGGTGGATTCACAATTTTCACGCGACTCACTGTGATCAGGCCTTAAATAAATATGAAAATACACTTTTAGAAATGAGTGTCTTAAGATTCGTTACTAAACGTAGCACTTAATATGCGTTAGTTTTTCCTTAGTTGTTCCCAAAACCTCTTGGGAGGTATAAACATGTTCCTTCATTATTTCTATTTGAAACAAATGATAACGAACGAGTCTAAAATAAAACAATTACTGGTAGATAAAAACTGACTTGTCGTTTATGTCACTCATATCATCATTTCTCTGGGACTGATAAGGATAGCCATTTGATCTTCAAACTTCACCAATAACTCAATAGTAGCTTTCAAACGAATCTAAGATTGTTTTAATTGGTTCAGCCTTCAACACACACAAACACACATACACACTGAGAAACGTTTTCCTATCTCGTCGAGCTTGTCGTCTGATCGAGCTCGATCAAAAGTCGTTTTTTCCTGTAATTCTATTAAACTCTATAGAAGAAAGCAGAAACATTGATGCAAGAGTATTCAAATGTATGTAGTGAGATTTGGTGTGGTTAATCGTTTTTGTACGCGAGTTTCCTTAAGGGGTAAGGGTCAAAACGATGAAAAAAATCATTTTTGCGATTGTTTTCCAGAATTTTCGTTCAAATTTTTTGTATGATAAAGAGCATCATTCGAACAACGTTTAGTAATTTTAAATAAGTCGGTGAAGAGGTATTTTTAAAGACGCTTCTTACAAATCATGATTTGCGGTGTCCACTGTATCTCAGCGCAGACTAATCAGAAGTGAACAAATGAACGCAGTATAGTTAGAGTAGAAGTTTTTCTAGACCACAATGTTTCTGTTTGATTTTTTTTTTAATTTTTGGTGGTTGTTCAAAGCGAAAACTACGACTTTTCACAAAAAAAAATCCGCCATTTTGTAGCTGTAAAACCTCTCCAAAGTAACAAACAACGAAAAGGAAAACGTTGGGGTCTATTTTTTATATGTAGAAAGTGTGTGCAAAATTTGAAAACAATTGGTGCAGTAGTTTTTGAATGACGATGGACACGGACTTTCAAAACGTGCTTTCGAGAAAAAGGCGTTTATATTTTTTTGTCTATAAACTCAACGGAAACAATTTATTACTTCAGGCAGTAAGACCTAACACTTTGAAAAAATCATATTTTTTCTTTCATGATTTATTATAATGAAACATTTCCAGAATGCTTTGTCAAGTTTTAAAGTCAATCGAAGTAGAAATCTATTGTCTGTGCGTCGAGCTCTTGCTTCTTTGCAGAATGAGAGCCATAGATAAAGGTCCATAACTTCTAGAGTTTCGTTCCAATAGGCTTGAAAATTTCACAGAATATTCTTAAAATGGAATATAAAAAAATATAAAGAAAATAATAAATGATTTTTCAAAAGTGTTAGACCTTACCCTCGATTAAGGGAATCGACAAGAAGGAAAGATACCTAAAAAACGGGATAATAAAAATTTTCGCGTTTTAGCGAGCTATTGGTGCGCAAAACAGTTTCCTGGAGAAACTCATTGTAATTTCGCTATTCCATATTTTATTCCTTTCCTCAACGATTTACTAAGGAATTTTACGGTTTGAAAGAGATTTTCAATAACCGTGCTCATACTTCATCTGATTATGCAAATATTATTAATGAAAATAGTCGAGTTTAGCTTGTAAAACCATGGTTAAGGATATTACAGAGTACCACGCTGAAGACGCCAGCCCTCACAAGGTGTCGCTTTAATCGCTATTTCGAGATATGCAGTTAGCCTATTCAACAAGAGACAAGAGATCACCTTGCCGTAAGCCTATCCGAAATTCGAAAATACTTGAGAGGGTCCCAGAAACTCGGACGTAACACATCACTCTATCCTTTGTTGCTTGGAACAATCGCGTCAGTTTATCCGAAAAACCATATTCGTGTTTAATCTGCCATAGCTACTCTCGATCGTTTATATCATATGCCGCTTTCAAGACGGGGTGTAAGTACGTTGTGTTCTTGACACTTTTGGAGTACTTGTATCCGGAATATGTTATGCGTAGTAGAAATTTATTTATTTATTTATGAAGCAAGAGAAAAGCCCAATGGAGATGAAATTTGTTAATCTTTCTCTCCAGCAGGCATAAAACCTTCTCATTATTTGTATCAACAGATTACAATGATCCAACATATACATTTGGATTTATCACTAACAATTGAAACTAACAATTAAAACTAATTCTATAACCCTATAACTGGTTGATGACGCCGAGCCTTACATGGCAGTAATAGTATTCTTGTTTAAAAAGTGAGTGATACAAGGGTTGGTGGAACAGGTGGTAGACGAGCGTGGGCTAGCAACTATGTTAGAATCAGCATGAAGATCTAATTAGTGCCCAAAATGATGGTGGAAGGCAAAGAAAACGACGGGTTTAGAATCAGCATGTAGATCTAATTAGTGATCGAAGAATGCAAGGTGGAAGACAGAGAGAAAGAAGAAGAGACGACCGGGTTAATTTCGGTGAGCGAATCTAGCGAATAATGTATGTATGCATGTATGTGGAGTCGGGAAAAGCCCACTGGAGTTGAGAATTTTTAAATCTCTGCCTCCAGCAGGCATAAAACCTCCTCATCTTTGTAGCAATCTTTGATTCTAAAACTAACATGATACGTGACTAAGAAACAATCGTTTGATTACATTTCGAGATACATGAAAATCGAAGACATTATATAAGTTAACGAATAAACAACACATACTAGTAAATGGTTCATTGAACCCATAGTTCGTTCTGGCGGAAGGTAATCTTAAAAATGGGAGATAACGCTACCTAGACTACGACGATGAATGTCGAAATTAATTAATTGAAAGAGTTCGGGACAATCGATACGTGATTGTAACGAATCGGCTATGAAAACTGCTTTTGAGACATTCCTACGAACAGATAATAGATCCAAACCTATAAGTTTACAGCGATCTTGATAACTAGGTAAATTTGCAGGGTCGTTCCTTGGTAGATTGCGTAGCTGGATAGCTTCGACGCGCTCATAGTCGATTTGATAGTAAAGTGACTAAATAATAGCGCCATATTCAAGCGTCGAACGGACTAGTGCACAATATAATGCCTTAAGGCAGTGTACATTGACAAAGTTTTTGGTTACGTGAAAAATAAATTCTAGAAGCTTTGAAGCCTTGGAAATTATATAATCTATGTGGTTTTTGAAATTTACCTTGGCATCAAGAATAATTCCTAAGTCCTTTACAAATGATTCGCGTTCCAGCACTTTTCCCGTAATGTTGTATTCGTATCTTATGAACGAGTGTTTGTGAGAGAAGGAAATAACAGAGCATTTTGTGGCGTTTAATGCCATTCTATCTATTTGACACCAATTGTCGAATGAATCAAGTTGTGATTGTAGAAATATTGTGTCTTCTTGAAATTTAACCTGGTGATATAGCTTGAAATCGTCAGCAAAGGACAGCTTACAGCATTTAAGCAAAAAATTGAGATCATTAAGGTATAGTAAAAATATAAATGGTCCCAAATGACTGCCCTGGGGTACTCCAGAGCTAACGGCGAAGGGTGTCGTTGAGCAGTTTCTAATTTTTACTTGAAGACGTGCTTCAAGAACGGATGATAAAAGATGTGTAGGAGAGTAAATTCGTTGAAGTTGAACGATTGGGTATAAAACCATGCTGAGTTTCGGAGATGTAGTTACTGCAATTGTGAGTGATAAAATCCAGGACAATAATTTCGAGTAACTTGGAAACTGCGCATAATGCCGCAATCCCACGATAATTGGAAGCGTCAGACTTATTTCCTTTCTTGAATACTGGAAAGATAATGAACTCTTCCAAATATCAGGAAACATTGCTGAGGTGAGTGATGAGTTGAATAGCAGTGAGAGTGGGAGTAAAAGGCTTCTCGAACACTTTTTTAGCACTATTGAAGGAATACCATCTGGTCCAGCGTTCGAAGATAACTTCAGCTTAACGCACGCTAACTCAATCATAGAAGTCGATATGATAGGGTGAGGGCCGATAGGAGAGCGGTGCGGAACATTGTTGATGGCTTCAGAGATTTGATGATTAGATAGAGTTTCGTCGGAGAAAACACTGCTGAAGTGTTTCCGGAAGAGATTGCATATATCATGTTGTGTTGATGATTGGACATCTCCTAGAAACATGTGAGTTGGGAGTCCTGACTCTTTCCTCTGTTTGTTTACGTGCTTTTCGAGTTGTAGTAGTAAATCCCGCGTGGTACGGTACTCGTAGAATCTCGCCCTTCCAATTCCTAAGCTTACCGATTTCCTCACTTATCTTGTTTTTTTATTATAGAGGTTTTAACCTTAACATCAATATTTTTCCGCACATCCAAAGCACGACAAGGTAGTGGACATTGATGATGTTGGATAGTAAGCGCCCGACGATGAGAACATGATCGATTTGGTTTTCCGTAAATTGATCAGATAATCTCCAGGTAGCTTTGTGGATATTTTTGCGGGAAGAAGGTGCTTCGAACAACCATTTCTCGGGAAGCAGCAAAGTTCATGCTTCGTTGGCCGTTATCGTTGAAAGCCGTGTGCAGGCTCTCTAACTTGATTACAGATCTGTACATTGTCTCCTGGCCTACCTGTGCGTTCATGTCGCCGATGACGAGTTTCACATCTCGCTGTGGGAGTAGGTTCGATCCAGCTGCTCGTGAAATGCTTCCTTTTTCTTCGTCAGGTCTCGTTTCATGTGGCAGTATGCAATGACAATACTGTAATTGAAGAAACAGAATTAATACACATTCTGTCGCTGATTGCTTCCGAATAATTCAAGCGTTTGCAACTAATCGTCTAGTATTCGATCGCACCCTGGGAAGCCAAGCGATTTACAGATCCATGTGTCGAGCTTCTAACCATGGTCCTTTATTTGTCACCTAGATCGATGCCGGCACCTGTGATAGGTAATTAATTAAGTTTATGAAATAATTTATTAGGTACGATACGGTTATCGCGCCCTTTCTCGCTCGCACCCTCTCATTCTGCTACTACCGCGGAAGGCGGTAGCTCCCATAAAACACATGAAGAAATGAGATAGGGGCTTGTGAGGGACGATGTTTGTGTATTTGACGAAAAATGGGATTATTTTAAATAACGACCATTTGATAAAAGGACGATTGTTTTATGACTATTTATTGAAGTGATCTTCGAGAATATACAAATGTAGGGTAAGGTAGGATAAAGTCAACAGTGTGGATGAACCCGACTACCCTCTGATATCAAAAATCGGAAGTACTAGGCAAAATAATATGGGTGTTGTGTAGACCATTGAAAAAAAGCAAAATTTGAGGAATAACAGCATTTTATTAGTAAATATTAAGATGCTCAAACGACAACAGGTGTATTGGTCTAATTTTGAATTTTTGATTAATTTAATTAACTACTGCATATACCATTTTCCGAACATTCCTCTCAACACTGATCATAAGGACTTGTAACTACAACGTTTGCACGAACTTTTTTTTCCATAAATATGTTTATTTTATAGGCAATATACATAAGTTTTCCTTCGCCGTGGCATCCACAATACATAGTACTTTAAACCTAATACATTTCGAATATCATATTAATATTTTGGTACTCATTAGTTTATCTAAACACTGTTTTTATCAAGCGATTTGCTATTATAAATTACATTAAATAAAATACATTCGATTTGTACATGATCTTATAACCATTTCAAGTTTGTTTGTATCAGTTCATAACTTTTATTCATTATAAGTTAGCTGGCTATTGGTTGAACTCATGGAAGAGAAAACAGTCTAACATAAAATAAAATTTAAATTGGAACTCCAATGGACTTGATAAAATGATGAAGAAGTTTCATGAAAGGAAGGTCAAGACAAGCAAGAATGTCTCGAACTGGGACATAGGATAGTCTACCTTGGGTACGCAAGGAATTTATTAGTCGAGATCTGACATCACGATGCTTCACTCATGTCCAAACGACATGATCAGTATCGCGATAACCTTCGCCACCAGCCTAATGATTAGTCTCGGAAAGTCCAATTCGAAGAAGATTTGCATCTAACGTGTAGTGATTGGACATGAGTCTGGACATCACACGAATGAAGTCCCTGCTCATATCCAGTCCCCTGAACCATGCCTTTGTCGATATTTTAGGAATAATAGAGTGCATCCACCGACCCAGATCATCTTTATCCAGAGAAGTTTGCCAGCTGGCAAGAGTTCTTAGGCGGGACGCGTCATAGAATTCTTTGAAAGCAATCGGTCTCTCATAAATTTCACCCTCAATAGCACCACTTTTGGCTACAATATCGGCTCTTTCATTGCCTGGAATGGAGCAATGAGCCGGGACCCAAACTATTGTGATTTGATAATTATTCAGGCACTGTTTAATTTTGCCCAAGAAAAACGATTCATTTTTGCCAGCAGCATTTGAGCGAATGGCTTCAATTGCACTCAGACTATCTGTGAAGAGAAAATAATGGTTTGGAGATAATGTGACGATTACACTCAAACTATAAAGAACTGCTGCTAACTCTGCTATATAAACAGATGCATGTTCTTGAAGCCTAAATGAATTATTTATTGTTGAATGTACCAAACCCAGTAGCCTCTTCAACTCGAGATCCGTCCGTGTAAAATATTTTCTCAGATTAAATATGCCTGAACTTACTTGTAAATATTTTTGGGATTTCCAGCGAGCGTAGGTGTTCCGGGATTCCACCCACTTCGCGCTGCATGGATGTGTCGATAAATAAAGTTGAGTCAGGGACATTTAGGAGGCTGTCACAGGCAAATCCTGAAGAGTCGATTTCCTGTGATATATGATTAAAATATACTGTCATGAATCTTGTTTGAGATTGAAGCTCAACTAGCTTTTCGAAGTTATTATTAATCAGGGAATTCAGTACCTCACATCTTATTCGCAAACGCGATGAAAGCTCCCAAAAACGATCTTTCAATGGAAGAACTCCCACCAGAACTTCAAGACTCATTGTATGTGTCGAATGCATGCAGCCTAAAGCAATTCGCAAACAACGATACTGAATTCGCTCCAGTTTGATAATATGAGAGTTTGTAGCGGAACGAAAGCAAACGCATCAATATTTCATCACTGAAAGTATCGTTGTCTGATACAATTTTAATAGATCTTCCGGATGAGCACCCCACCAAGATTATTGCTCCAAGAAAATTTACTCTTTGTTGGTATTTTGTTATCAGATACTTAGTGTGTCCACATTTGGACATGCATTTGGAATCAAACCACACCCCGAGGTATTTGAAAGTCAAAACCTGTTGGATCATTCTTTCCATCATATGAAGATGAAGCTGCGCGGGATCATGCTTTCTTGAAAAGACGACCAGCTCAGTTTTCTCCGCAGAGAATTCGATGACCAGATGAACAGCCCAAACGGACAATTTATCTAAGGTATCTTGCAATGGTTTTGGCAGATCAATAGCTTTGAGTCCAGTAACTGGAACCACGCCATCATCTGCCAATTGTCTTAGTGTACATGGGGTTACGAGACAGTTGTCAATGTCGTTTACATAGAAATTATACAGGAGCGGACTGAGGCATGAGCCTTGCGGGAGACCCATGTAGCTAATTCTGAATGTTGCAAAATCGCCATGTGAAAAATACATGCATTTCTCTGACAAAAGGTTGTGCAAATAATTATTTATAATCGCTGGAGGTCCATGTTGATGGAGCTTGTCTGAAAGAACATCAATGGAAACTGAATCAAATGCTCCTTTAATGTCTAAAAATACAGATGCCATTTGTTGTTTTTGAGCGAAGGCAATTTGGATGTCAGACGAAAGTAATGCAAGGCAATCATTCGTCCCTTTATTTCTACGAAAACCAAATTGAGTATCTGACAACAAACCGTTCGAACAATTTTCTGATGCAGGACAACATTGCAATGGGTCTATATGTGTTGTGATTGGAAGCTGGTTTCCCCGGCTTTTGAATGCCGATAGCTTTCACTTGCTTCCAGTCAAGTGAAACAATATTTTGCTCAAGAAACTTGTTGAACAATTCCAACAAACGTCTTTTTGCTAGATCGGGCAGATTCTTCACCAAGTTGAATTTAATTCTGCCCAAACTAGGAGCGTTATTGTTACAAGACATGAGTGCTATGGAAAATTCCATCATTGAAAAGGGGCTATCAATGAAACCATTATTTGGAGAAGACTCCCTAATAATGCTATGCGTTAGAACAGAATCTGGACAAGCTTTCCTCGCAAAGTCAAGTATCCATCGATTCGAGTATTCATCACTCTCATTTCCTACGTTACGATTCCTCATTCGTCTGACCGTATTCCAAAGAGTGCTCATTGAGGTTTCTCTTGACAAACCTTCGACAAAATGTCTTCAATAGCTACAAATCAAGAATTTTTCAAAATTCTGAGGAGTTCCTCCTCCTCGTTTTAAAAACGTCTTGAAAGCATTTTGTTTCGCGTGTTTAGCATCTGAGCACTCTGTGTCCCACCAAGGGTTTGGAGGGCTTGTATTAGACGATGGACTGCACGAACATTTTGTTGCGAGGAAATCCATATTTTCCTTATATCCTCCTCCGAACTTACTTCCTTGAAATGGTTCCAAAGCGCCTGCTTCATGATAGGACCAGTACTTTTCTATTGATCATAGTTCCAGCACATCTGTCGAGTAATGGCACGAAGCTGAATCTAGCCAGAGAATCGTATGAACATTGTGTTTCCTAAAATATGGAAATAGCCGCTTTAGGAGGTGATCTATGTGACCATACCAGTTGAAATCGAAATTACATACAATTTTCTATACAATCGATTCTGAGTGATTGAAAAATTGAATACAGTACTCTTCAGTATAGTATTTTGGCTCTAATAGTTTTTAGCACGGTTCCTTTTTGGCAACATAATTGTTCGACTGTGACATGTTACGCCTCCTATCGGATCTTCGAGTTCAAAGTGATAACCCATACATTTTCATATCTAAATCGATAGTAATAGTCTTCAGCTGAAACCATAAAAATCGAGATTTTCATATCACTCAGATATAGTCTAAATAAGTATAGTTATTGAAATTGTTTTGTTTATTTTAATAAATATTTTGTCCTATTTATTTCAATAAATCAATCGATTACCATTTTTCTAGTCACAATTTATGAGAGACAAACCAATATTGATACAGAAAACATTTGGATCGATAAAAAAGGTAAAGCTTGTTTCAGATAGAATTGGAACAAAGACTGTATTTCAGTTATTTATTATTGAGTTCAAGATCTTTTTTATACAAATGTAGCGTTTTCTTCATACTTTTAATCAAAAAATACGGATAAAATCATTCGTCACGGTTTCGAAGGAATTCTCGAATTTTTCCTGTAACACGGCTCATTAAGCGGCGCACACCTTCTTCGTCTATCGTTTAAGCTATCTTATTCCACCAGATCGTCATCTGATTGATGTCTTTGACAACCTTTCCCTTTGCCTTGAGTCTCCTCTTCATGATTTCTCAATAGGGCGGAACTGGGGGCAGTTGGGTGCGTTAGGGTTTTCGGAACAAACTGGACCCCTTTCTCTGCATACTATTCTAGACTTTGCTGTAATGACTGCTTGTCAAATCTGGCCAAAATATTACGGGATGGTCGTGAGATCGAATGAACGGAAAAATTCGTTTTTGGAGACACTCTTTTTGGTATAGCTCCGATGTCATTGCATTATTTGTAATAAAAACTTCCGTTTTTTGCCACAGCTGCAAATGCCCTGCCAAATCATAAATTTTATTGCACATTTGTCGAAAAAAACAAATTTAAATTTGGCTGGAACATCCCCCCGAGCCGTTGCCAAGTAAAATTTTTGACCTGGGATTTGCCCGAAGTCAGCCATCGAACTTAATCAGCACCTGGTCATATAGTTTCCGAGCACGAATTTTGACCACACTATTCTGTTTTATGGTCTGATTTGGCTGTTTGCCAACTCGATACGACTTGATTCCTTCCCGGAGTCGAGTTCTCCTTACGGTACTATGGGCAGCACCGAATTTTCTGGCCAAATCACGGTCCAACAGATTAGGATTCCTCTTAATCGTCTTCAAAATCTTACCACGCAGTTTCCGGTCGACAGTTCCCCTCCGACGATTGGCTTGAGGCTTCCGAATCGTCGTCAATGTTTCCTTATACCGTTTAATAACGCGCCATGCGGTATTTCTGGGCAATTTCAGCTGTTTAGCTAGCCTAGATGCAGACCACAATGGATTTTCCAAAAAACTGTGCACAATTTTTTCCCTTCTTTCGGCTTCCATGTTGATTGTTTACAAAGTACAGTCGATTTGCGGAATGTCAAAAATCATACGTGAAGCTCACAAAATTCCCGACACGTGGGCGCCAAGAATTTCCAAATCCGTCCACCAGGAGCGCCACAATATAAGCAAAAATTTGTTCCAATTCTAAATGAAGCAAGCTTTATCATCTCACTGCTATGTTTATAAAGCACATTGTTCATTTATCAAACTAAAATGATTTTCTAATTTTAGCACATTCAACAGTCGCTGCGATGCAAGATTGAATGTCTTGGAATTGGAATGTTTGCCTCGGGTGTTTTGCCCCACATATATTTCAATTGTATTTTTTACGGATTTCAAAAAAATTATATAGTTCAGGTCAGGCGCGTACCCAGAAAAAAATTTCGGGGGGTGTTTCAGAACATGTTGATCAATTTCCATACAAATGGAACTTTTTATATAATTATTTGAAATTTTTTTTATTGTGGAGTCGTTTGTTGAAAATTATTCATTTTATTTTTTACTTATTTGAAAATAAGAGTTTACATAATATCATACTTTTTTGAGTTTCGGAGGGGGTTTGAACCCCTAAAACACCCCCCTGTATACGCGCCTGGTTCAGGTATTTTTCCGTGCATACAGCAACTATTTATTCGTAATTATGAGGTATAACAGTGACTGAAGGTAGTCAAAAACACTCAGACTTTCACGTTTTATTATTCAGATATTAAAACATTCCCTCAGGGGGTGCGTGGTGGTCCCAAAATGTTACAGTGACATACACCTAGATCATGCCATGATTCAGGAGCACACTACAAACTGCTTCCGAATGGTTAACCATTGAAGGAACATTGAATCGAACTCAACTAATTCGTTCGAAACGTGTTCGAGTGCGACAGTTTTCATCACGACATCGCTCGTCCACGTGTTTTGGTGATCATTTAGAACCGATTTGTCGGTTACATCACCCGTACGATTACATCTCCCGAACAGTAAACTCTCGCCACAGCTTATCCGAACTTGATCCATGACTAAGTTTATCGAAAGTCGTTGAGTCATCTCCAGAACTTGCAACGACAGTCATTTGATCTTCAAACTTGATTATTGAAAATTGAGCGGAGAGATTTATGCCTTTCTCATATGGAAATTTTATACAATCACTGTGAAAATCAACTTTTCAACCGAGACCCGGAAGGCCAACCATTCGACTCAGCTCGACGAACTGAGCAAATGTCTCTATGTGTGTGTATGTAACAAAAATTTACACTCGATTTTCTCGAAGATGGCTGGACAGATTTTCACAAACTTAGATTCAAATGAAAGGTCTTGGGATCCCATACCAAATTTTGTTTCGATATCACTTTCGATTCTGGAGTTATGGAGTAAAATGTGCGCAAAAAAGAGAATATGTGTGCTAATTTTTCTCAAAGATGGAATAACCGATTTTAACAAACTTACATTCAAATTAAAGGTCTTATGATTATATAGAAAACATCTGAATTTCATCTGGATCCGACTTCCGGTTTCGGAATTATAGGGTAAAGTATGTTAAAAGGTGTATCTCATAACTGAAATGGGCAAAAAAACACTTGAAAACTTTTCGAAACTGGCCTCAAAACTACAACACTTGATAGTCATTATCAGTAGGCAACTAAACAAACTGATTTCGACTATGTATCACAGTTTCCAGTTTCCGATTCCGGAGGCACCGCAAATGGTGGTAATATTTTATCAAATGGATCTCACTCACCTTTCTCAGCGATGGTTTGACCGATTTGCACAAAGTTAGATTCAAATGAAATTTAGCCGGATCTGACTTCTGGTTTTTCCAGAAATATAGGGTGAAGTGTGTCACATAAAGTGGCAAAACAAAAAAAATTAAAAAAATCTAAATCAACATCAAAACTACTGTAATCGGTAGTCATTACCAGTATTATATATGATTGATATATGATAGTATGATTGATGTGAGAAAGACATCATTACACCACTAGGTGGATTGAAACAAGTTTTTTTTATGTACACACACATTTTCCTATCTCGTCGAACTGAGTCGAATGGTATACTACACTAGGGATCTCAATACTTTCAGTTAAATATATGTTTATTGTTAAAATAATAAATACAAAACGTTACTATCTCACTTCCACATTCAAAATAAAAATCTTATACAATCAGAGATAGATAAAAACGGTAGTTTCCGAAACCGAATTGACACGGCAGTCCCAAAACCCCCAATTCTGTATTGTATGAATGATACATCATTTTTTTTTTGGCAATGGTAAATCCTTATTCGGCAACACAAAATGATAACGGGTATGGATTCTACACTGGATTGGGAACTATGCTACATCGTCACCTCGGTTGAGAAATTGATTTACCCTAAAATGGATTATGATATCAGGAGCATTTTTGCTATCGTTTTCAAGAGCATGTTTAATTAGAGTTCGCTACCTTCATTCCAGATAGTGTTCGATAATTTTCGATTAACTTCCGTCTTTTCATGCTTCCATTGCCGATCGGATTTTAAGATAACAGTGATATGTTTTTTCTTTTACCAAATCACAGCGATAGCAGGTTTTATCTGAACCCGATTAAAATATTGAACTACAACTTGCTTACCGTCGCGCCGATTCAACTCCAAGAAAGACAGTTATAACCGGACGGTAGACCGATACTGTTGCTTCCAGGATAAAGCTGCTGCAGGAAATCACAGTTGATTCATTGTTCATTTTAGTTGGATAATCCGAAAACACTGTGTTGTAGATCTCATAAAATTTTATATTCGATGCTCAAATGCTGCCTGAAAAATACGAGTTATTCAACTGAATCAGCAATAATTCTCAACATGATCGTGTATTGAAAGTCAATTTTGATGGTAGCTAATTTATTTGGTGAAAAGAAATTACTATGACCACATCGATTCACACTTGAAGTGAAAGGTGATTTATCCATTATCTATTTTTACCGTAAATATATAGATAATACAAATCCCTTTTCCTAACTTTTTATCAAGTGGTGTGTGGCTGAGTGATATTGGAAAATAAAACTGCGTATTTGTGCCACAGGAGACAACCATGACAGTCATTAGTGCTCAAGGAATGGCTAGCTCTGCTACGCTAACGCAGGCCACCGGAACTTCGAACTTGCAGAAATTTTTGCTGCTGTTGTGGAAGAACTTTCTGTTGCATTGGCGAAGTAAAATCTCGTCTCTGATTGAGATCTTCATCCCACCATTCTTCATGTTACTGCTGGTCGGTCTGCGAAGTTTGACCGAAGTGCAAATTAACGACTACGAGTCAATCTATGATCCACTAGATGTCAGCAATTTTTCTGACATAAGGTAAATCTCAGATCCAAAGGAAGAAAGATTTATTTTTTCCAAAAATTATCAAATATTTTGCAGAGATCGATTGGTAGTACCCTTCGCTCCGAGTATAGCGTTCTCGCCAGACACTGATTTTCTGTACGAGCTGATGAAACAAGTGGGAAAACGAGCGAATCTAGACGTCAAAGGACTCCCCGATCCACAGCAGTTGGAAAATTTTATGATAGTATCGCACTCCTTCGTGGGAGTACAGTTTGACGAACGTTACGTCAAACTGACTGGCTTGCCGATGGTGCTGAACTACACACTACGGTTTCCCGGTGAACTTCGGGCTCAGTTCGGAATCACGCACACGTGGCGGACCAATTCGCGGTTCGCTTCCCGGCCGGACGGTGGAGCTCGTTTCTACAGATGCGCTGATGGTGGACCGAGTCCTGGGTATTTTCGTGAAGGATTTCTCAGCATTCAGCATTTTATTTTTCAATCATTTTTGGATCTGATGAGACCGGTTGGCGTGATTCAAGAACCGGTGCCCGACGTGATTGTTCAACGACTGCCGTATCCACCGTTCATGGACGATAATTTTCCGTCCAGTTTGACGACGTTTTTACCTATTTCAGTCATGCTGGCATTCATCTACCCGTGCATCAGTATTGTTAAGTCAGTTTTGTTTGAGAAGGAAAAACAAATCAAAGAAGCAATGAAGATTATGGGTCTGAACAGCTGGGTTTTGTGGGGCTCGTGGTTTGTAAAGTGCTTGATATTTATGGTGATTTCCGTTTCGATTGTGGTGTTATTTCTCAAAGTGCCATGGTACACAACTCCAAATGTTTCGGTGTTGACATATTCCGATTGGGGTGTTATCTGGTTATTTTTCTTTATTTATGGACTCGCGATCATCACATTCTCGTTCATGCTGAGTACGCTGTTTTCTAAGGCAAATTCTGGAGGTGCGGTGGCAGCTATAATTTGGTTCCTGGCATTCGCACCCTATGCAGTGATGGATCAGGACTATAGCAGCCTTAATACGGCCGACAAACTGGCAGCATCGTTACTATTGAACACCGCAATAGGCTTTGGACTTCGATTGATCGGTGTGTACGAAGGACTCACACTTGGCATGCAGTGGTCCAGTTTGTTTCACGAAAGTGAAGTTGATGACATCAATTTGGGATCCATAATGTTGATGCTGCTTGCGGATGCTGCGATTTATATGCTGATTGCGCTGTATATAGAGAAAGTGTTCCCTGGTGATTTTGGATTAGCCGAACCCTGGTATTTTCTAGTGTCGAAGCGATACTGGTGTGGGGATGCACAGGAAAAAGGTAAAGTACTCTTTGACTAGAAAATTTCTCACAATGATATCGGTATTGAAAAAACCTACAATATCTACTAGTTTTTATTCAAATTTGGAAGATTTTATACGATTTTTCCATCGTACTCTGCAATAATAACGGGTGGCAACTAAAATTTTGGAATTTCTTTCTCAAGCTGTCAAAAAAGACAAACATACTTGGAGCAGATCTGATTTATTGAAATTAAAGAGACATTGTCCATTGTTGAAAAAATAGTGCACATTTGAAAACGGTCCGTAATCGGATGTTCGGTGAAGCTTCCGTTTGATGTCGGAACAGCGTTGTACGGCCTTCATGTCAACTTTGCGAATGCATCTCTCGATTCTACCAATCAACTGTTAGCAATTCGTGGCTCTCCAGTTATTTTTGTACACCAAGGAGCTCAAAACCTCGAAGAAATCTTCGATTAGGCCACACTGAGGTAGATTTATCGGGTTGTGGTTTTTGGGTACAAATGGGATCGAATGGGTATTCAGGAACGATTGTGTTTTTTGGCGCAATGCGATGGCGCTTTATCCGGCCAAAACACGTATTGTCCATTAGCATGATGTTTTTGAAAAAACGGGATCAAAACTTTCTACAAACATTCGTTCTGGTACACATCTTGATTGATTGCCAACCCAGATGGCTTGAACCATGGCTTAGAAATGCCTTTCTCGGAAATGACAATGTACAGGATCACTTTCTGTTTAAACTAATATTTTATGTTCGGAGGTGCGATAAAACTATCCGTTGAATAGTATCGATCGTTTGCGGGAATCTGCGTCTTCAAAAGAGGGAAGTAACTTTCGTCGTCCAAAACAAAACTTTTTCCGGAACAATTTTTTATCAACGTTATCTGTGCGTCAGTATATCCCGGGGCTCGTGTCTTCTTCCGGCACTTTATTCCGAGTCTTTTCAATGTTTTGCAGATGTACTGGTGAGAACAGTTGAACTTTTTTGCGGCATCCCTTTGACTCAGTGAATCCTTGTAGTTGAAGGCACGAGAAAGAGAAAGAAGTCCTTTTGCGTCCATAATTTTGGCTGGTCTTCCACTACCTTCCTTACGAGCAGTTGTTGGGCATCTTAGGATATTGTAAACTGTCGAAGCCGCAACATTTTTGCTTTTAAAATGTTGTACCGTATACTATTTGCCGAGATTTCTGTGCAGTTCGTAAAACTGTACAATGCGCTCGTGAAATACTTCTTGTTTCGACGGCATTTTGAGCAAAACTGAGCAAGCATGAATAAAACAGAAAATACTAGCAGAAAGAGGAGAAAGAGAGCTAACACATACACACTCTTAATTCTTTCTGAGCTCGTTTAATTTTTAACACATTTCATCCTTTAATTCCGGAACTAGAAATCAGATGAAATTTGGGTCTTTCATTTGGGACTATGAGACCTTTCATTTGAAATCAGCATTATAAAAATCGTACACGCCATCTCTGAGAGAAGTGAGAAAGTAGTTCGTAATAGGATTTTTTTCAATAATCACCCTGTAATTCCGGAACCGGAAGTCGGATAAAAATAAAAATTCAGGAACTTTTGTATGGGACAATTATAGCTTTCATTTAAATCTAAATTTGTGATAATCGGTTCAGCCGTCTCTGAGAAAAGTTAGTGCACTCACATTCATTTTTTTTGCACATATCACCCTGTAATTCCGGAACCGGAAGTCGGATTCGTATAAAATTCAGGAACTTTGTGTGACCTTTACAAGACCTTTCATTTGAATCTAAACTTATGAAAATCGGTTCAACCCTCTCCGAGAAAAGTGAGTGCAAAAAATGTTACATACATACATACACATGCACATACGCACACATACAGACATTTTGCGTACTCGACGAACGTAGTCGAATGATATATGTCACTCGACCGTCCGTGCCTCGGTTCAAAAGTTGGTTATATAGTGATTGCATAACCTTTCTATATGAGAAAGGCAAAAAATTTAGAAAAGAGTGTTGAAGATTTCTATTGCATAATACTACTACATTGATGTACTACATTTGAATTTAAGTGGGTGAAAATATATTCAACCACATGTGAGAAAATGAAGTGAGCTCCATTTTATCACATTTGATTACTATTGTCGGTCCTGCCGGAACCGAAAACTGGATATCGGCATAATGACATTCGGTTAATTCAACCATACACTAATAAGATCTACATTTTTTTTTAAAGATTCTCTATGACGATTTGAATTCTGGAAAAAATGTACCCGTAGTCCGACATGAATAAAATTCAACAAATCAAATCAATAGTTTATTTGGCTACAGACTCTCATGGTCTGCAAACTAGAGAAATTCACTAAAGTAAGCTTATGAAAAAATATTCTTGGAATTGACATTTTTACATTAAGCTCCCTAACTCCGGAACCAGATGTTTGATCAGAATGAAAATTGGGATAATCTTATGGCATCTTAAGACCTTTCATTTGAATCTAGTTTGAGTGATTAAAAGAGAGACATTATTTCCACATTTTTTACGCATATCACCCTGTAATTCCGGAACCGGAAGTCGGAACCAAATGAAATTCAAGCACTTTGTATGGGACTATAAGACCTTTGCTAAATTTGTGAAAATCGGTTCAGCCATCTCCGAGAAAAGTGAGTGACAATATTTGTCACACACACACACAGTCCACTTTTAGTGGACTTTTTAAATAATTTCAAGACCTTTTATTTCCATCTTAGTTTGTAAAATCAGTTAAGAAATTTCCGAGTAAATTGAGTGTGCATTTTCTCATATATTTACAAATTTTGCCTTGCAATTCCGGAACCGGAAGTCGAATAAAGATCAAATTCAATAGCGATATATGGGATCATAAGTCCTTTCATTTGAATCTAAGTTTGTAAAAATCGGTCACGCCATCTCTGAGAAAAGTGAGTGACATTTTTTTTGTGCATAGGTATCATCCTGTAATTCCAAAACCGGAAGTCGGATCGGGATAAAATTCAATAGCCAAGACCTTTCAGAACCGTAAGACCTTTCATTAGAATCTGAATTTGTGAAAATCGGTTCAGTCATCTCTGAGAAAATTGAGTGACACACACACGCACACACACGCACACACACACACACTCACACACACTCTCACACACACATACACACACACATATACACACACATACATACACACATACACACAACACACACACACACACACACACACACACACACACACACACACACACACACACACACACACACACACACACACACACACACACACACACACACACACATTTGCTCAGTTTATCGGGCTGAGTTGAATGGTACATGACATTCAGCCCTCCGGGCCTCGAATCAAAAGTCGGTTTTTCACAGTGATTGTATAGCCGAGAAAGACAAAAATCTCGTAGTCCCATAGGTTGCTATTGAATTTCACAACGTCATTTATAGCGACGATTCAAAAAAAGAATAAAAATCTTCTATATTTGGCTTAAAACTGATTCAATTTGTAGGCTATATTAGTTACTTACTAAACGAACCGACTTCGGCTATACTGGTTCCAAGTTCCCGGTTCCAGAAGTACCAGGAATAATGGTCAAAAAGTTTAAAACCAGGCTCTCTCAATTTTCTCAGAGATGATTTGATCGATTTCCACTTTTTCTGTGTTGTGCAGGATATCTTTAAGTTCTTCCGTTGTTACGAATATTTATTCACAATGATAGTGCATAAAAAAAGCTCTTGCATCGATCCCATTACAAATGTAGAAATTAAATCAGTGAAAAAACTATTGTCAAACTCGTGGAAACTACAACGTAATGTAAACAAGAATTGAATTGATGTTTACAAAAAGAAAGCTATCAAACATGCATACACCTTTTCAGACGATTTTAATCAAATTGATGTTTCAATTAATCTGAAAAATCTTGAAATGAATTGTACTTCGATATTTTCCAATATGGAATCGAGGATAACAGTGTGTTGAAAAGAAAATGATTCATCCAACGTAATAATTTATTTTATCTAAATAAAAGGAAATATAAACATGTAAATATTTAAAAAATAAGTTATCTGTGTTTTGCTTTTACTTTTATTAAACTAGTCGACTTAAACAACAATACAGTTTAGTCATACATCTTAGCGGACCTGACATTTGTGATACGCACTGTAGGTATTATTTTGGTAAGCCCATGTGCTGGAGTTGCACAAACAAGTTGCTCAGGCGGTATTATATATACCTATAAAAGTAACTATGAAAAACTTAACTTTTCG
This sequence comes from Malaya genurostris, assembly GCF_030247185.1. NCBI lineage: Eukaryota > Metazoa > Arthropoda > Insecta > Diptera > Culicidae > Malaya > Malaya genurostris. Next base: position 77,570,893 of record NC_080572.1, read on the forward strand.
TTCAATATCGTTTATTAAAAGTGATATTGAACAATATGTTTACAAGTTTCGAATTTCATATCATTGTTTTGCTTCCTGCACACACTAACCTAAAGTTTTATGAGGCAGCCAAGATTATGCAGACTAGACAGCAAAATATTTTTTACTGCAAGGTTTTCAATTCGGCTTATCATTTTTAGCCTTGCGGAGAGTATAATTTCACTAACTTTTCCTTCACAAGATATATAGGTACAGCCATTTCGGATTATACTGTGTCCGATACAATTAAGACAGCCTTTTGGAAAATTTTTGATAAGTTGTTTTAGTTGCTTCGTTTTTACATGACGGTGTGAATTTTTTTGCAGAACTTCTATAACTGCTAGTGAAACATGATCAAGTTGGTGATTTGCTGCACAATTGTTTTATACCCCCGACAGACATGTGATTTCCGTACAATGATTTCTTTACAACGCTGTACGCGTACAACGATGAGGTGACAGACATGTTTGCGCACAGAATGAATGTACTGTGAACCGAAACAACTCTAAATTTAGCTTAATTTCCCAGCTCCGATGATCGATAATATAGAAATCAAAAATGTTTGCGGTTTGAAGTTACTAGCAACTAATTTATGACACATAATCAATGTCTCTCTTAGCTAATAAACTATTTGTGTGTGAGTGTTCATTGGATGACAGTATCACTCATATCAAATTTTATGGTTTTAAGGTACATTTTTGACACATTTGTTCTGGGATACAGGATTTTTCCTTCATTGTTTGAATGTAATTAGCATTAGGGAAAATTAGATGTTCATAATTTTGATGTTCTACCGTAACATTCACTGATAAAAATATAAAACAAAAATAAATATAAAATGCAAGAAATATGAAAGGCTTTTAGAACTAATTTTTGGAACACGAGAACTATTTTTTATTCAACGACCCTGAAATGTGATTCAACGACCCTGAAATGTGATGAATCACTTATTTTGTTTGTAAATCTTGTCGACTTTTGCCAAATCCGCATAAATTTCAAGGTGTTTAGTCATAATTCCTTTTTCATCAGCATATTCACGATAAAAACAAGAGCGCATAAACTATTAACATTGAGTCTCAAAATAGTAAATAAATCTAAGATATTATTAGTATGTAATCATCAGAAACGGCATGACACACACATATTTCAGAAAAATTCTATTAACGTAACAGTTTAACCATCACGAAATTTTCATAAAAAGAATTATGTTCATCATAAAGCTGAATTTAAAATCTTCTTGAATTTTCAATCATTCCGAAATAGATTTGACATAGGTTTGGTGCTTCACTTTGCTTCATAAATCTTATGAAAAATGGTCTACTAGACTGAAATATAATCTCATAATGGTTTTATTAGGATTTTGAGGGGTTCAAAGTTGTTATGCTATATTTATGAAGTAACACTGAAAACTATCACAAGTATTTCTTAAATTGAATATGTAACTTGGTGCGTGTTCTGATTCAATATACTCATACTGAAAGACATGACTCGCTGTTCTCTCTATTCATACCCAAAATAAGACTCTTTCTAACAATTTAAAAACAAGTTTTCTTTCCATCCAACGGCATTCAACCCGATGACACAAGACGAAGTAGTAAGAAGATTTAGAGTTTCCAGAAGTGAATATAGGGGACCAATGTGATAAATGGAATTTCGATAGGCCATCAATAAACAGGATGAATTACACAATTGGTTTATTGATGTATTGGATATTTATCGTTTATTATTACCACATGTGCAATCAAAATATGAATCATTATGTTTTTAAATCAATTTCAACAATAAATTTACTCGTTATTGAATAGAAAACAATTACTCAATAGTGCTGATTTTCTGTACAAATATGAATAAATTGTTTTGCTTATTTGTAATTCAAAACTTCACTAGATTTATGAATATTTCTTGGTTTGACTGCTTTTTGAAAATATGCTACAAAGTATATAAGTTTTATTCTGCTTGTTGGCATTTTCCCAAGATTATTTTTCAAAATAAAACGAAGGTTGTTTATTATTTGGTACTCAGAAGAAGGAAATATTGTTTCATGAGTTCACCATCGTTCGGCAATGGAGCGCCAGTAAACAGTGATGTGATTTTGAACAGTACAACGATAAATGACCGTAGTACGGAAATCACCGTTGTATCATGATGCTCGCCTGATACCACTGTGATTCAGGGTGACAGACATGTGATTTCATGGTGTACAGTGATACCGATACCACATGTCTGTCATAAGCATTAGATGTACTTAAAGTTATTCTACACACGGAACGACCGAAATTAGCTCTGCGTCTAATTCGTATTACTGTTTTTGAATTAGTTGATTTTAACAACAAAATTTCCAAAATAACTATAAAATTAGTTAAAATTGAGAATTTACTTTGCTGAAAAAAAACTCTTATATTTAGAGAATGTGTTTAGCTGGCGAATATTCTGGACACAAACCAGTAATATTTCAATCTGACACGAAATTCTCATTGACAACTAATTTTGTTATTAAAATCATAAAATTTGTTTTTATTTATCTATCACCATTATTACTGAAGGGCACAAATAAAACAAAAATGAAATTGTTTTTATTAACAAGTTTATTAGCCAAAAACTCATGAGAAATGTCAAAGCAAAACAATCCATTAAAAAGCTAAAAAGGACAGTCTTGTTGAAACTGCTTGCAAATTGTTTGATGTTTTTCGCATGTGTTACGATATATTCATATAAAAATTTCTAAACCGATATGTAAAAATGACGTAAACTCTTAGTGGAAAGTGTATTTATTCAGAATTTGTGCGCATTTGAAGCGATTGTGCGTAATAATGTTTTTACACGGACCAGTGAAGTGAGTTTCGAATGTCGCACTCTAATTGTATATGTCAAATGCCCTTCCGGGCCACGCCGTCCGGTGTACTACTTGTATTCGGTTTTTGTTTTCCGAGTGCTCAAAGTTTTCAGTGAGAGAGTCGATTCCGCGAAGTCGAATTAAGAAAACAGTGATTTAGAAGAAAAATTTTCAAAAAGAAGTTTATGTTTCGCTCATGTTTTTTTTCTCCAATACAACATCGTATTTATACCTGCCAACATAGAAAAAACAACCGCGACATTACGGTGTAAACGCTAGTAGACATTACGGTGTAAACGTTTGATCTCTCGCACGGCCGACGGTTACTTACTCCTCGAATTTCCTTCAGTAGCAATTATGCTTCTTACGGTATAGGAAGGATTTACGGCATGCAAGAAAAAGTATCACTCCCTTCAATATATGCTATATTACAATTTAAACTTTAGACGTAAGCCAGCCGCCAACGATGCTTGTCTAGAGCGTGGATGACGACTGTTACTTCTATTCGCTTGATAGCCCCTTGATATGCGCTTTTGTATGTGTGCGGTGTGTTGATGTCGTGCTCACTTCAGTATATTGAATATCAATTAGTTGTTGATTTTGATTCTTCGGCAACTAGCACATTTAGCTTGATTCGAAGGCATTACTTCAATATTGTACCTTAAAAATGGATTGGTTCAAAGTGTGGATACCTCTCTCTCTATCATTTAACCTGGTTAAACACAATGAATTATCTTTCAGCGTAAGCCCTTATCTACAATTATTGAACCAAACAATAATCATGTGACATAATAAAATGGTTAGAAATTGATATGGTCTTATGAAGCATAATATTCGCCTTACAAATGGTAATCATCTGGTCGACGTGTAATGCGGCGCTACCAAATATGTGTTCGTTTGTATGGGTGTTGACTGCATTGCAATTCGCTATTAATTTTGGTTCACCGGTACACGATGGACTTGCGAAAAAGGCTGTACTTAAATAGTAGACTCTAATAGGAGATTCGCTTAACACAAACTATATATAACACACACAACATTAAGTTCCATGAACAATAGAGTACTTATTATATAAAAGTAATATTTTTTCCCCTTTCCTCCCTTGAATATTCTCTCCTCTTGACCCCTCTCCCCTTTTGAACCCCCCTTTCAACCATCCCTTGACACTCCCCCCCCCGCCTTTTTTAATGAATCCTGCGCACGGCCCTGCTGTCCATACAGAAATATAGAAATGGGAGTGATTATGAATTTTCAAATGAAATCCGATTGATACTTGTAACCAATAAAAAATCACTTCATGCTCAGCGAAGGTTGATCAATATTTACCTTTACAAAGTTTAACTCTGAATGCGTAATGTAACACATGGATCAATAAATCCCGAGACTAAAGCAGAGATGGCGCTCGTAGTAAACCAGTAACCACGTCTTTCTAGAGTACTAACCTTTGCTTGAAACGGGTCAAAATTTTAAGTCGATCCGACCAGAAACAGCTGAGTTATCGAGGTTGGAGTCGTTTTCTAGTTTGATTAAAAATGAAAAGAAAACGGAGTTTCGTGTTTTGATAAAACATTGTTTGTTTTAAGGGTAAAAACACCGTGCAAGCGAAACAATGGATTGAAAAATGTTATCCGGACTCTTGTCCATCAAAAGCAACAATTTGTCGGTGGTTCGCCGAGTTTAAACGTGGTCGTACCAAATGACGCGGAACGCTCGGGTAAACCTGTGGAAGCCGTTACACCGGAAAATATGAGTGAAGTGACAAAAATTATAACGAAAGATCGTAAAGTGAAGCTCCGTGAGATTGCTGAGATGACACAGATATCATATGGAAGTGTATTTACTATCCTTCATGAAAAATTGAGCATGAAAAAGGTTTTTTTCCAAGTGGGTGCCGCGATTGTTTTCGATGGAACAAAAATTTAGTTTATCGCTATTTACAAAAATAGTTTATCGCTATTTACTCGCAACAAAAAAGATTTTTTGCGTCGTTACGTGACCATGGACGAAACATGGATATATCACTACACTACCAGAGTCGAAGCGGCAGTCATCTGAGTGGCGCACAGCTGGCGAAAGCCGTCCGAAGCATCCGAAAACGCAGCAGTCAGCTGGCAAAGTCATGGCGTCAGTTTTTTGGGATACGCATGGCGTGATTTTCATTGACTACCTCGAAAAAGGTAAAACGATCAACAGTGATTATTATATTGACTTACTGGTGCGTTTGAAGGAGGAAATCGCAAAAAAACGACCGCACATGCAGAGAAAAAAATCCTTTTTCATCAAGACAATGCACCCTGCCACAAGTCGATGAAAACAATGGCAAAATTGAACGAATTGGGCTTTGATCTGCTTCCCCACCCCCCATACTCGCCAGATTTAGCCCCCAGTGACTACTGGCTCTTTGCTGATCTTAAAAAAATGCTCCAGGGAAAAAGATTTGGCTCAAATGAGGAGGTCATCGCTGAAACTGAAGCTTATTTTGAAAATTGGAAAAACGTTGGAACCATTGTATCACCCTAAAAGGTGATTATGTTGATGAATAAAAAAATATTTTGCAAAAAAAATGTTGTTTCCATTGTTAGTCTCGGGACTTATTGATCCATGTGTTATTATTTCTCAAAAATTTGGTTACCTCTGGTTTATTTATTGTGACTACTTTTATTGCAGACACTTTCATTGATGAACCCATACCACCGAACAAAAATATTGAAGATAATCCAAAGGGTCGCCCGTCTCGCATCCAGATAAGGTCACTCCGAAAGGTTTACTCGAACAAAAAAGTAGCCGTCGAAGGACTTACGTTTGACATGTTCGAAGGTCACATCACAGCTTTACTGGGACACAACGGAGCAGGCAAAACAACAACAATGTCTATGCTGACGGGCATGAAACGACCATCGGCAGGAACAGCGATAATCTGGGGATACGACATTCGCCATGACATGGCAAAGATCAGAAATTCGTTGGGATATTGTCCTCAACATAACATACTGTTTGATCAGCTAACAGTGAAGGAGCATTTGTATTTTTATGGCCGACTAAAGGGGCTGTCGAAAGTTCAGGTCCAGTATGAAGTTGAAAGATACATTAAGGCACTTGAATTGGTTGACAAAACTAACATCAGAGCGTCCAGTTTGTCTGGTGGAATGCAAAGGAAATTGTGCGTAGGGATTGCACTTTGCGCGGGATCAAAAGTGGTTTTGTGTGATGAACCTACTTCGGGTATGGATCCTGCGGCCCGAAGAGCCCTATGGGATCTGCTGATAGCGGAGAAAGCCAGACGTACAATGATACTGTCAACGCACTTTATGGATGAGGCGGACATGCTTGGAGATCGAATCGCCATTATGGCCGATGGAAAGCTGAAAGCCGTCGGTTCATCGTTCTTTCTGAAGAAGAAATTCGGAGTAGGTTATCGATTGATTTGTGTCAAGTCACGAGATTGCGACGTAGATGCAGTAACCGGATTACTTCGTAACTATATAGTGGACATAGCAGTAGAATCCAATATCGGATCGGAATTGTCATATCTGTTACAAGAGGGACATGCTGCGCGGTTTCAGCCTATGCTGGAAGCACTAGAAAATAATGTTGTGAAATTAAATATTCTAGATTTCGGAATATCGCTTACCACATTAGAGGAGGTTTTCATGAAAGTAGGATCCGATTCCACCACGCTGAGTGATGCCATCAGTGTTAGCAGTATTGCAACATCTTCCACGGATCTTGAATCAAACTCGAGCATCGGTGATTACGAACTGTTGGTTGGATATCGATTATTTTTCTGTCAATTGAAAGCGCTGTTTTTGAAGAAAGTTTACCAAACCTATCGTAATTGGTTCCTATATCTAGTGCAAATTGCAATACCAATTCTGTTCGTTTCGGTTACGATTGCCGTCGTTCGAGCTTGGGTCGGTGCTCGGGACATGCCCGCTCGATTGCTATCCATCGGAAGTCACAACCCATCAGTCACTCTCGTTCAAGTGGATCCGGAAAATGAAAGAACATCACTAACACAAAAGTAAGTTTTAAATAACATCATGATATGAGTTCGGTTCTATATTAGAAATTATTTTTGCAGCATTCTTGACAACTTTCTGCATCACTTTAACTTCTCTCGAGGCCTCACCGTCGAACTAGTCTACGATTACATTGTTCGCGTATTTCTCAAGCATGCCGTACAAAATCTGATTGCGGTAAACAGATACTACATCATTGGTGCCAATATCCTCAACAATAACTGCACTGCATGGTTCAACAACGAGGCACTGCATTCGCCGTCTATTTCGCTGAGTGTAATGCACAATGCTCTGTTGCGAACCTTCACCAATTCGAGCATTTTCCGAATAGACATTACAAATCATCCACTACCGTATACCGATGATACCAGAGTAAGTAGACCTTTTTGAACTGCTCTTTTGAACAACTTCTTACTAAGATGAGCCGTCTCTTCGATTTAGCTTCAACTGAGTCGTGCGCACAATAATCTTGGTTTCCAGTTGGCTTACAACACGGGCTTCGGAATGGCCTTCGTATCCGGGTTCTACGTAATATTTTTCATCCGGGAGCGAGTTACCAAAGCTAAACTCCTGCAGTTTGTCAGTGGAGTCAATCGGTTCTTCTACTGGATCACCGGTTTTATATGGGACTACTTCACGTACGTGATTGTGTGTCTATTTATTATCGCAACTGTAGCCGTTTTTCAGGAACCAGGATTCAGCACAGGAGCGGAAGTGTTTCGACTGTATGCCATCTTCTTGTTCATCGGATTACCAGCGCTTCCATTGGCATACATTACCACCCTGTATTACAACGTCCCACCAGCGGCGTTTATTCGTGTGAGTGTCGCATTTATCGTATCGGGAACGGCCCTCTTCATTTTCGTATTCCTGCTCGGTACAGACTTGTTTCAATTGGTTGAACTCTCAGAAACATTGTCAACCGTGTTTCTAATCTTTCCACATTTTACACTCTGTGATGCGATCGTCAATCTGAGCCGCATGTCAGTTACCATCAACATGTGTGAATCGGAACGACCACCGGGTGTCACTCCTTTGCCAATATGCAACGAAGATCTTCACTATTTTCAATGGACTCGACCGGGAATAGGAAGACATCTGTACTACAGCTTGTTTATGACGGCAGTTTACTTCGGGTTACTGTTTCTACTGGATTTCCAGATTTTGAAATTCCTAATTCAGAAAACTCGAGAATGGCACTATAAAGGAAAGCACAAAGTTGGGGTCAAACTAGATAAGATGGACTCAGATGTGCTAGCCGAGACGAATCGTATTGAAACAATGACTGAGGCGGAACGAAAGGATACAAATCTGGTGGCGCACCAAATGACCAAATACTACAACCGATTTCTAGCTGTCAATCAACTCAGCGTTGGAATAAAAAGGTAAGATAACATGTGTTGAGAAGATAAAAGCAATGTTGTACATATTCTTCATGTAACTAATTTATTCACCCATCCTCGGTGCGAATATCCTGTCTATACTCATGCCCGTCTCGAACAACGTTGTACTATTCACTGCACGAAATAGAGAAGGGTGAACACGAATAAGCAATAATCGTAGAGAACCCGAATCTACTAATACATTCTTCGCTGCTGGTATACATCGTGAATGTTCGTTTTATACATTCGTTTGTCATTCGTTCATTTACTTCATTTTTCTAATTGGTTCGAATTAGGTTTTGCACGAACATGACATAACCTCACAAAAATAAACAGAATGAACGTTTTTTGACAGTTGACGTGTACTTGTTTACAGTTTAAAAGTTCATCAGAAGTTCATCGTTCGAATGTAAAAGTCGCCTCACACTCAACAGATTCATACATGTATCGCTCATTGATGCTGGAAACACATACAGGGCAATCTTTAGTTATTTTCACTGTGGAATACGTTTTTAACAGGCACTTTTTTGTCATTTTTTCAATTTTTAACTTGCAGTCGCAAAACAAAACAAGTACACGGCAACTGTCAAAGATGAACTTGATTCATCGGCAGTTCATTTGTGTCGTCATCGTGCAAAACCTAATAGCGTCACTGCGTTGATCGTTAAATTCATCATATCTCGTGAGGTAGCAGAAATGAGGGAGTGCTGGGATATGATTCATCACACACAGAGAGGCCAGATATTTTCAGAGAAAATCTGTATTATCCTGTATAAAAAATCAGTATTTATCTGTATTTACTAAAAAAAAAGGCGGGTGGGTAATGTCAGAGACATAACTGGATGTCGTGAATACGAAAACAAATGACATGTTCCTTAACACTTCCGAATATCAAATAGTTGATCAATTGTATGAATTATGCAAGCATTCCCCTTTTCCACATTTTTCGCAAAAACAAAGAAGGCTTCACTTGATCTCGATTACTGTGAATTTCACACAGCGAAAAGTGCAAGAATCTAACCAAACTGTTCTACATTTGCACTAAACTGAGGATATTTTCTTTCGATTTGCGAACAACACATCCTAATAGTTCTTCAGAAAACTTTTAGAGCCATTAGAACGGCTGATTTTTTATAATGCTTTCCAACGATGCTTATTCATCCATCGAAATGACTGGCAGCTGTGACGTAATCACTCTTATCGGAAGCGAAACTAGCTTTGCAAACGGCACAAAATACATCTGCTCGCATTGGCGATAGAATCCAAACTGATTAGATTTTTGTTAGGAGCTTTCTTTTACGTGATTTCGTTTGTAGCATTTTCACTAATGGGCGGTCCTAACGGCTATAAAAATAGTCGCATACAGAATATTAATGTCGATTATTTTATTTCGCATTTGCAAATTTATTGAAAAAAAACTATCAATATGCTGTAGCGATTCATTTCCAGCATTCAGAAGGGACAAATTGCGTAATTCTCTACGATATTAAACTCGGAACATTTTTCGCAAAAAAAAGCTTCACTTGATCTCGATTACTGTGAATTTCACACAGCGAAAAGTGCACAAATCTAACCAAATTGTTCTTGATTTGCACTAAACTGAGGATAATTACCTGCGGTTTGCGAAAAACAAATCCTAATAGTTCTTTAGAAAATTTTTAGAGCCATTAGAACGGCTGATTTTTTATAATGCTCTCCAACGTTGCTTTTTCATCCATCGAAATGACTGGCAGCTGTGACGTAATCGCTCTTGTCGAAAGCGAAACTAGCTGTGCAGACGACACAAAACACATCTGCTCGCAGTGGCGATAGAATCCAAACTGATTCAATTTTTGTTAAGAGTTTCCTTTATGTGATTTCGTTTGTAGCTTTTTCACTAATGGGCGGTCCTAACGGCTATAAAAATAGCCGCATACAGAATTTTTATGTCGATTATTTCATTTCGGATTTGCATAATTTATTGAAAAAAAACTATCAATATGCTGTAGGGATTCATTTCCAGCATTCAGAAGGGTCAAATTGCGTAATTCTCTACGATATTAAACTCGGAACATTTTTCGCAAAAAAAGGCTTCACTTGATCTCGATTACTGTGAATTTCACACAGCGAAAAGTGCACAAATCTAACCAAATTGTTCTTGATTTGCACTAAACTGAGGATAATTACCTGCGATTTGCGAAAAACAAATCCTAATAGTTCTTTAGAAAAATTTTAGAGCCATTAGAACGGCTGATTTTTTATAATGCTCTCCAACGTTGCTTTTTCATCCATCGAAATGACTGGCAGCTGTGACGTAATCGCTCTTGTCGAAAGCGAAACTAGCTGTGCAGACGACACAAAACACATCTGCTCGCAGTGGCGATAGAATCCAAACTGATTCAATTTTTGTTAAGAGATTTCCTTTTATTTGATTTCGTTTGTAGCTTTTCCACTAATGGGCGGTCCTAACGGCTATAAAAATAGCCGCATACAGAATTTTTATGTCGATTATTTCATTTCGGATTTGCAAAATTTTTTGAAAAAAACTATCAATATGCTGTAGGGATTAATTTCCAGCATTCAGAAGGGTCAAATTGCGGAATTCTCTACGATATTAAACTCGGAACATTTTTCTCAAAAAAAGGCTTCACTTGATCTCGATTACTGTGAATTTCACACAGCGAAAAGTGCACAAATCTAACCAAATTGTTCTTGATTTGCACTAAACTGAGGATAATTACCTGCGATTTGCGAAAAACAAATCCTAATAGTTCTTTAGAAAAATTTTAGATCCATTAGAACGGCTGATTTTTTATAATGCTCTCCAACGTTGCTTTTTCATCCATCGAAATGACTGGCAGCTGTGACGTAATCGCTCTTGTCGAAAGCGAAACTAGCTGTGCAGACGACACAAAACACATCTGCTCGCAGTGGCGATAGAATCCAAACTGATTCAATTTTTGTTAAGAGATTTCCTTTTGTGTGATTTCGTTTGTAGCTTTTTCACTAATGGGCGGTCCTAACGGCTATAAAAATAGCCGCATATAGAATTTCAATGTCGATTATTTCATTTCGGATTTGCATAATTTATTGAAAAAAAACTATCAATATGCTGTAGGGATTCATTTCCAACATTCAGAAGGGTCAAATTGCGTAATTCTCTACGATATTAAACTCGGAACATTTTTCGCAAAAAAAGGCTTCACTTGATCTCGATTACTGTGAATTTCACACAGCGAAAAGTGCACAAATCTAACCAAATTGTTCTTGATTTGCACTAAACTGAGGATAATTACCTGCGATTTGCGAAAAACAAATCCTAATAGTTCTTTAGAAAAATTTTAGAGCCATTAGAACGGCTGATTTTTTATAATGCTCTCCAACGTTGCTTTTTCATCCATCGAAATGACTGGCAGCTGTGACGTAATCGCTCTTGTCGAAAGCGAAACTAGCTGTGCAGACGACACAAAACACATCTGCTCGCAGTGGCGATAGAATCCAAACTGATTCAATTTTTGTTAAGAGATTTCCTTTTATGTGATTTCGTTTGTAGCTTTTTCACTAATGGGCGGTCCTAACGGCTATAAAAATAGCCGCATATAGAATTTCAATGTCGATTATTTCATTTCGGATTTGCATAATTTATTGAAAGAGACTATCAATATGCTGTAGGGATTCGTTTCTAGCATTCAGAAGGACCAAATTGAGGAACTCACTACGATATTCACCACTTTTGGAAACATTTTTCTTGAACGATTTGTTGTACAGCAGCAGCTATTTTCTTCTCTTCCTCAGAACGCGTTCTGATTGGCTGGTGTTGACATGGGTCAAATGAGATAGGTTTTTCAATAGTGTACTATTGAAATACTTCAATGCTCTTGCTATACACGTTTAAGTTGAAAAATTTCGATTCTATTGGTAGTTAGATTATATAAATCCTTCCACAGATCACTGAGCTATGAGCTTTCAAAATACGAGAAAGGCAAACGCGCCATATGAATTATCCTCTTTGATACTCGTTTATACCAAACATTTCAGAAAAGTTTAATTTTGAACTATTTGAGATTATGTCACACAACTGAAAATTTTATCATAAAATTGTGATCATATTTCCGATGGCATGTAGCAAAAATTATGTTGATTCGTTAGATACAACAAGAGATATTCACGATCAAAAACTTATCACTCTCTCAGAGGGTAAATTTTGAAAAGGCACCCCATAGTAAAGTAAGTCGTATTCACGACAAAAAGAAATTTCTATAATGGAATGATGTTGAACGCTATCTCAACAGATTATGGTTAAAGAATGAGATTTTCAGTGAGCATTTATTTTTCATATCTTCGTAGTTCAAAAAAAGTTCTTCTGTAAAATGTGGAAAGTTTGGCTTTGAAGGAAAAAATTCCGTATCCCATACGTTTACGTGTCATAAATGTACCTTAAAACTATAAAATTTGATATTAGTGAAACTGTCATCCGATGACACACAAAACTAGTTTAATAATTCAGAGAGGCATTGATTATATCTGGCATAAATCATTTACTGGGAATACACTTCAAACCGCAAAAATTTTTGGTTTGTATATTATCGATCATAGGAGCTGGGAAATCTAGCTAAGTTTTGAGTTGTTTCATTTCACTGTATATTCATTCTGTGCGCAAAACATGTCTGTCACCTCATCGTTGTACGCGTACAGCGTTGTACAGAAATCATTGTACGGAAATCACGTCTGTCAGCGGTATAACACTATGGTACTAATACTGAAGAAAACGTCCTAATTTGTTTGTTTCGAACGAACGATCATCGCTAATTAGGTTTTGATGACGATCGCTGCATGAATATTCGTTCCACATTCGCGTTATGTCATTCGGGGGTATGTTCCATGCGAATAACAACTGCAAGCAAAAGTTCTTCATGCGAACAACGAAGCAGCGTCGGCTTCGTTCTCACCCGAATATACGGACAAATCCAAATATCAGAGCGATTATCGAACAAAGGCGAAGGGAAGTGAACGATGATCATTGGTGTTCGTTGCATTTTTGATATTCGAGCAACATTGGATGAAAGTATATTACCGCGACTACTAGAAGGTCTTGAGCACGCAATTCTATGGCACAAAAAACACATACACCTCCCACATTGGGAATAGTTGAATGTAGGAACCATTCCCCAATCATTCAAACGCTCCTTCAGCTTCTCAATGCTGTGCTTGTAGAAGGATTTGTCTTTTGTCTCAAAATAAGCTTCACATTAAGCAATTGCTTCTTTATTTGGGTGGAATTTTTGACCATATCGACGCAAAAAAATTGATTTATTGTTTGTAAACATGCCCAAAGACATATTTGCAAACATTGCCAAAGACACGTTGTTTTGATCGATAATTATTGAACTTAATTCTCTAGCTGCTGAACCGTTGATCCGATATACACAGTTTCTTTGGAGATCTTATTCACAAAAATAAACCTTCGTGATTTGATCACAAGAAAAAGTGTGCAAAGCCTACTACGATAAAAGTTCATTTCAAAAAAATTTTCCCCTCATGTAGCGTTTACACTATTGCTGGTTGCCAGCATGCTGGTGCCAGTGTACTGCCCTCTTAGGAAAAAAAAGGCGGGTGGGTAATGTCAGAGACATAACTGGATGTCGTGAATACGAAAACAAATGACATGTTCCTTAACACTTCCGAATATCAAATAGTTGATCAATTGTATGAATTATGCAAGCATTCCCCTTTTCCACATTTTTCGCAAAAACAAAGAAGGCTTCACTTGATCTCGATTACTGTGAATTTCACACAGCGAAAAGTGCAAGAATCTAACCAAACTGTTCTACATTTGCACTAAACTGAGGATATTTTCTTTCGATTTGCGAACAACACATCCTAATAGTTCTTCAGAAAACTTTTAGAGCCATTAGAACGGCTGATTTTTTATAATGCTTTCCAACGATGCTTATTCATCCATCGAAATGACTGGCAGCTGTGACGTAATCACTCTTATCGGAAGCGAAACTAGCTTTGCAAACGGCACAAAATACATCTGCTCGCATTGGCGATAGAATCCAAACTGATTAGATTTTTGTTAGGAGCTTTCTTTTACGTGATTTCGTTTGTAGCATTTTCACTAATGGGCGGTCCTAACGGCTATAAAAATAGTCGCATACAGAATATTAATGTCGATTATTTTATTTCGCATTTGCAAATTTATTGAAAAAAAACTATCAATATGCTGTAGCGATTCATTTCCAGCATTCAGAAGGGACAAATTGCGTAATTCTCTACGATATTAAACTCGGAACATTTTTCGCAAAAAAAAGCTTCACTTGATCTCGATTACTGTGAATTTCACACAGCGAAAAGTGCACAAATCTAACCAAATTGTTCTTGATTTGCACTAAACTGAGGATAATTACCTGCGGTTTGCGAAAAACAAATCCTAATAGTTCTTTAGAAAATTTTTAGAGCCATTAGAACGGCTGATTTTTTATAATGCTCTCCAACGTTGCTTTTTCATCCATCGAAATGACTGGCAGCTGTGACGTAATCGCTCTTGTCGAAAGCGAAACTAGCTGTGCAGACGACACAAAACACATCTGCTCGCAGTGGCGATAGAATCCAAACTGATTCAATTTTTGTTAAGAGTTTCCTTTATGTGATTTCGTTTGTAGCTTTTTCACTAATGGGCGGTCCTAACGGCTATAAAAATAGCCGCATACAGAATTTTTATGTCGATTATTTCATTTCGGATTTGCATAATTTATTGAAAAAAAACTATCAATATGCTGTAGGGATTCATTTCCAGCATTCAGAAGGGTCAAATTGCGTAATTCTCTACGATATTAAACTCGGAACATTTTTCGCAAAAAAAGGCTTCACTTGATCTCGATTACTGTGAATTTCACACAGCGAAAAGTGCACAAATCTAACCAAATTGTTCTTGATTTGCACTAAACTGAGGATAATTACCTGCGATTTGCGAAAAACAAATCCTAATAGTTCTTTAGAAAAATTTTAGAGCCATTAGAACGGCTGATTTTTTATAATGCTCTCCAACGTTGCTTTTTCATCCATCGAAATGACTGGCAGCTGTGACGTAATCGCTCTTGTCGAAAGCGAAACTAGCTGTGCAGACGACACAAAACACATCTGCTCGCAGTGGCGATAGAATCCAAACTGATTCAATTTTTGTTAAGAGATTTCCTTTTATTTGATTTCGTTTGTAGCTTTTCCACTAATGGGCGGTCCTAACGGCTATAAAAATAGCCGCATACAGAATTTTTATGTCGATTATTTCATTTCGGATTTGCAAAATTTTTTGAAAAAAACTATCAATATGCTGTAGGGATTAATTTCCAGCATTCAGAAGGGTCAAATTGCGGAATTCTCTACGATATTAAACTCGGAACATTTTTCTCAAAAAAAGGCTTCACTTGATCTCGATTACTGTGAATTTCACACAGCGAAAAGTGCACAAATCTAACCAAATTGTTCTTGATTTGCACTAAACTGAGGATAATTACCTGCGATTTGCGAAAAACAAATCCTAATAGTTCTTTAGAAAAATTTTAGATCCATTAGAACGGCTGATTTTTTATAATGCTCTCCAACGTTGCTTTTTCATCCATCGAAATGACTGGCAGCTGTGACGTAATCGCTCTTGTCGAAAGCGAAACTAGCTGTGCAGACGACACAAAACACATCTGCTCGCAGTGGCGATAGAATCCAAACTGATTCAATTTTTGTTAAGAGATTTCCTTTTGTGTGATTTCGTTTGTAGCTTTTTCACTAATGGGCGGTCCTAACGGCTATAAAAATAGCCGCATATAGAATTTCAATGTCGATTATTTCATTTCGGATTTGCATAATTTATTGAAAAAAAACTATCAATATGCTGTAGGGATTCATTTCCAACATTCAGAAGGGTCAAATTGCGTAATTCTCTACGATATTAAACTCGGAACATTTTTCGCAAAAAAAGGCTTCACTTGATCTCGATTACTGTGAATTTCACACAGCGAAAAGTGCACAAATCTAACCAAATTGTTCTTGATTTGCACTAAACTGAGGATAATTACCTGCGATTTGCGAAAAACAAATCCTAATAGTTCTTTAGAAAAATTTTAGAGCCATTAGAACGGCTGATTTTTTATAATGCTCTCCAACGTTGCTTTTTCATCCATCGAAATGACTGGCAGCTGTGACGTAATCGCTCTTGTCGAAAGCGAAACTAGCTGTGCAGACGACACAAAACACATCTGCTCGCAGTGGCGATAGAATCCAAACTGATTCAATTTTTGTTAAGAGATTTCCTTTTATGTGATTTCGTTTGTAGCTTTTTCACTAATGGGCGGTCCTAACGGCTATAAAAATAGCCGCATATAGAATTTCAATGTCGATTATTTCATTTCGGATTTGCATAATTTATTGAAAGAGACTATCAATATGCTGTAGGGATTCGTTTCTAGCATTCAGAAGGACCAAATTGAGGAACTCACTACGATATTCACCACTTTTGGAAACATTTTTCTTGAACGATTTGTTGTACAGCAGCAGCTATTTTCTTCTCTTCCTCAGAACGCGTTCTGATTGGCTGGTGTTGACATGGGTCAAATGAGATAGGTTTTTCAATAGTGTACTATTGAAATACTTCAATGCTCTTGCTATACACGTTTAAGTTGAAAAATTTCGATTCTATTGGTAGTTAGATTATATAAATCCTTCCACAGATCACTGAGCTATGAGCTTTCAAAATACGAGAAAGGCAAACGCGCCATATGAATTATCCTCTTTGATACTCGTTTATACCAAACATTTCAGAAAAGTTTAATTTTGAACTATTTGAGATTATGTCACACAACTGAAAATTTTATCATAAAATTGTGATCATATTTCCGATGGCATGTAGCAAAAATTATGTTGATTCGTTAGATACAACAAGAGATATTCACGATCAAAAACTTATCACTCTCTCAGAGGGTAAATTTTGAAAAGGCACCCCATAGTAAAGTAAGTCGTATTCACGACAAAAAGAAATTTCTATAATGGAATGATGTTGAACGCTATCTCAACAGATTATGGTTAAAGAATGAGATTTTCAGTGAGCATTTATTTTTCATATCTTCGTAGTTCAAAAAAAGTTCTTCTGTAAAATGTGGAAAGTTTGGCTTTGAAGGAAAAAATTCCGTATCCCATACGTTTACGTGTCATAAATGTACCTTAAAACTATAAAATTTGATATTAGTGAAACTGTCATCCGATGACACACAAAACTAGTTTAATAATTCAGAGAGGCATTGATTATATCTGGCATAAATCATTTACTGGGAATACACTTCAAACCGCAAAAATTTTTGGTTTGTATATTATCGATCATAGGAGCTGGGAAATCTAGCTAAGTTTTGAGTTGTTTCATTTCACTGTATATTCATTCTGTGCGCAAAACATGTCTGTCACCTCATCGTTGTACGCGTACAGCGTTGTACAGAAATCATTGTACGGAAATCACGTCTGTCAGCGGTATAACACTATGGTACTAATACTGAAGAAAACGTCCTAATTTGTTTGTTTCGAACGAACGATCATCGCTAATTAGGTTTTGATGACGATCGCTGCATGAATATTCGTTCCACATTCGCGTTATGTCATTCGGGGGTATGTTCCATGCGAATAACAACTGCAAGCAAAAGTTCTTCATGCGAACAACGAAGCAGCGTCGGCTTCGTTCTCACCCGAATATACGGACAAATCCAAATATCAGAGCGATTATCGAACAAAGGCGAAGGGAAGTGAACGATGATCATTGGTGTTCGTTGCATTTTTGATATTCGAGCAACATTGGATGAAAGTATATTACCGCGACTACTAGAAGGTCTTGAGCACGCAATTCTATGGCACAAAAAACACATACACCTCCCACATTGGGAATAGTTGAATGTAGGAACCATTCCCCAATCATTCAAACGCTCCTTCAGCTTCTCAATGCTGTGCTTGTAGAAGGATTTGTCTTTTGTCTCAAAATAAGCTTCACATTAAGCAATTGCTTCTTTATTTGGGTGGAATTTTTGACCATATCGACGCAAAAAAATTGATTTATTGTTTGTAAACATGCCCAAAGACATATTTGCAAACATTGCCAAAGACACGTTGTTTTGATCGATAATTATTGAACTTAATTCTCTAGCTGCTGAACCGTTGATCCGATATACACAGTTTCTTTGGAGATCTTATTCACAAAAATAAACCTTCGTGATTTGATCACAAGAAAAAGTGTGCAAAGCCTACTACGATAAAAGTTCATTTCAAAAAAAATTTCCCCTCATGTAGCGTTTACACTATTGCTGGTTGCCAGCATGCTGGTGCCAGTGTACTGCCCTCTTAGGAAAAAAAAGGCGGGTGGGTAATGTCAGAGACATAACTGGATGTCGTGAATACGAAAACAAATGACATGTTCCTTAACACTTCCGAATATCAAATAGTTGATCAATTGTATGAATTATGCAAGCATTCCCCTTTTCCACATTTTTCGCAAAAACAAAGAAGGCTTCACTTGATCTCGATTACTGTGAATTTCACACAGCGAAAAGTGCAAGAATCTAACCAAACTGTTCTACATTTGCACTAAACTGAGGATATTTTCTTTCGATTTGCGAACAACACATCCTAATAGTTCTTCAGAAAACTTTTAGAGCCATTAGAACGGCTGATTTTTTATAATGCTTTCCAACGATGCTTATTCATCCATCGAAATGACTGGCAGCTGTGACGTAATCACTCTTATCGGAAGCGAAACTAGCTTTGCAAACGGCACAAAATACATCTGCTCGCATTGGCGATAGAATCCAAACTGATTAGATTTTTGTTAGGAGCTTTCTTTTACGTGATTTCGTTTGTAGCATTTTCACTAATGGGCGGTCCTAACGGCTATAAAAATAGTCGCATACAGAATATTAATGTCGATTATTTTATTTCGCATTTGCAAATTTATTGAAAAAAAACTATCAATATGCTGTAGCGATTCATTTCCAGCATTCAGAAGGGACAAATTGCGTAATTCTCTACGATATTAAACTCGGAACATTTTTCGCAAAAAAAAGCTTCACTTGATCTCGATTACTGTGAATTTCACACAGCGAAAAGTGCACAAATCTAACCAAATTGTTCTTGATTTGCACTAAACTGAGGATAATTACCTGCGGTTTGCGAAAAACAAATCCTAATAGTTCTTTAGAAAATTTTTAGAGCCATTAGAACGGCTGATTTTTTATAATGCTCTCCAACGTTGCTTTTTCATCCATCGAAATGACTGGCAGCTGTGACGTAATCGCTCTTGTCGAAAGCGAAACTAGCTGTGCAGACGACACAAAACACATCTGCTCGCAGTGGCGATAGAATCCAAACTGATTCAATTTTTGTTAAGAGTTTCCTTTATGTGATTTCGTTTGTAGCTTTTTCACTAATGGGCGGTCCTAACGGCTATAAAAATAGCCGCATACAGAATTTTTATGTCGATTATTTCATTTCGGATTTGCATAATTTATTGAAAAAAAACTATCAATATGCTGTAGGGATTCATTTCCAGCATTCAGAAGGGTCAAATTGCGTAATTCTCTACGATATTAAACTCGGAACATTTTTCGCAAAAAAAGGCTTCACTTGATCTCGATTACTGTGAATTTCACACAGCGAAAAGTGCACAAATCTAACCAAATTGTTCTTGATTTGCACTAAACTGAGGATAATTACCTGCGATTTGCGAAAAACAAATCCTAATAGTTCTTTAGAAAAATTTTAGAGCCATTAGAACGGCTGATTTTTTATAATGCTCTCCAACGTTGCTTTTTCATCCATCGAAATGACTGGCAGCTGTGACGTAATCGCTCTTGTCGAAAGCGAAACTAGCTGTGCAGACGACACAAAACACATCTGCTCGCAGTGGCGATAGAATCCAAACTGATTCAATTTTTGTTAAGAGATTTCCTTTTATTTGATTTCGTTTGTAGCTTTTCCACTAATGGGCGGTCCTAACGGCTATAAAAATAGCCGCATACAGAATTTTTATGTCGATTATTTCATTTCGGATTTGCAAAATTTTTTGAAAAAAACTATCAATATGCTGTAGGGATTAATTTCCAGCATTCAGAAGGGTCAAATTGCGGAATTCTCTACGATATTAAACTCGGAACATTTTTCTCAAAAAAAGGCTTCACTTGATCTCGATTACTGTGAATTTCACACAGCGAAAAGTGCACAAATCTAACCAAATTGTTCTTGATTTGCACTAAACTGAGGATAATTACCTGCGATTTGCGAAAAACAAATCCTAATAGTTCTTTAGAAAAATTTTAGATCCATTAGAACGGCTGATTTTTTATAATGCTCTCCAACGTTGCTTTTTCATCCATCGAAATGACTGGCAGCTGTGACGTAATCGCTCTTGTCGAAAGCGAAACTAGCTGTGCAGACGACACAAAACACATCTGCTCGCAGTGGCGATAGAATCCAAACTGATTCAATTTTTGTTAAGAGATTTCCTTTTGTGTGATTTCGTTTGTAGCTTTTTCACTAATGGGCGGTCCTAACGGCTATAAAAATAGCCGCATATAGAATTTCAATGTCGATTATTTCATTTCGGATTTGCATAATTTATTGAAAAAAAACTATCAATATGCTGTAGGGATTCATTTCCAACATTCAGAAGGGTCAAATTGCGTAATTCTCTACGATATTAAACTCGGAACATTTTTCGCAAAAAAAGGCTTCACTTGATCTCGATTACTGTGAATTTCACACAGCGAAAAGTGCACAAATCTAACCAAATTGTTCTTGATTTGCACTAAACTGAGGATAATTACCTGCGATTTGCGAAAAACAAATCCTAATAGTTCTTTAGAAAAATTTTAGAGCCATTAGAACGGCTGATTTTTTATAATGCTCTCCAACGTTGCTTTTTCATCCATCGAAATGACTGGCAGCTGTGACGTAATCGCTCTTGTCGAAAGCGAAACTAGCTGTGCAGACGACACAAAACACATCTGCTCGCAGTGGCGATAGAATCCAAACTGATTCAATTTTTGTTAAGAGATTTCCTTTTATGTGATTTCGTTTGTAGCTTTTTCACTAATGGGCGGTCCTAACGGCTATAAAAATAGCCGCATATAGAATTTCAATGTCGATTATTTCATTTCGGATTTGCATAATTTATTGAAAGAGACTATCAATATGCTGTAGGGATTCGTTTCTAGCATTCAGAAGGACCAAATTGAGGAACTCACTACGATATTCACCACTTTTGGAAACATTTTTCTTGAACGATTTGTTGTACAGCAGCAGCTATTTTCTTCTCTTCCTCAGAACGCGTTCTGATTGGCTGGTGTTGACATGGGTCAAATGAGATAGGTTTTTCAATAGTGTACTATTGAAATACTTCAATGCTCTTGCTATACACGTTTAAGTTGAAAAATTTCGATTCTATTGGTAGTTAGATTATATAAATCCTTCCACAGATCACTGAGCTATGAGCTTTCAAAATACGAGAAAGGCAAACGCGCCATATGAATTATCCTCTTTGATACTCGTTTATACCAAACATTTCAGAAAAGTTTAATTTTGAACTATTTGAGATTATGTCACACAACTGAAAATTTTATCATAAAATTGTGATCATATTTCCGATGGCATGTAGCAAAAATTATGTTGATTCGTTAGATACAACAAGAGATATTCACGATCAAAAACTTATCACTCTCTCAGAGGGTAAATTTTGAAAAGGCACCCCATAGTAAAGTAAGTCGTATTCACGACAAAACTGTGGTCCAATGATCCAACGTATTAGACCAACGAAGGACCACCGTTGAACGTTTTTTCCTAAAAGGGCAGTACACTGGCACCAGCATGCTGGCAACCAGCAGAAGTGTAAACGGGGCATTAAGGGCTGAGGACAGTACCGTAAAGTGGTAGTTTTTTTGCTATTTTCCCGTTTCAAATAAAATTTTCTTGGAAACGGTGCAGAATATAGAAAAACCCACCTGATAATGTCTTCAAAATTTAGTTGAGAATATTCTGTGAAGTTTTCAGAATGATTCATTGAGTTTAGCGGTCGTGTTGTATTTTTTTCTGACTGAAGAACTGCTGAAAAATGGAACGCTCGGAAATGCATATCTCTACTTGTTCATCGAATATCTCGGCTTTGAAGGCTTATATCATAAATCTACCGTGACCAAGTCTATATAATTTAGTTTAGATGCGATTAGTACATAAAAACATATATGTTATCGCGATAAAAATAAAGTCTTGTATTTTTCTATGAAACAAAGTCAGTTTCAATGCATCCGCCATTTTTTTCGCTTTGGTTTCCTGATAGCATTCTGAAAAAGGAGAGAGAAATAAAATTGGCTCGACAAGGCTGCCAAACTCACAGACGTTCAATCTTTAGTGATGTTGAATATTTTTTCATAGTTCATTGGAATCCATGTAATGTCCAACCCATACGATAGATTAATGTGATAAAACTTCTCATCAAAATAATAAATTGTATGCTGGCAACCCGGTACAGTTCGCTCATATACGAGAGAGTACAAGAGAAATACGATGCGCAAAGGGAATTGAGCGAGCCACGTGGTCGATTTAAAACTCAACACGCGACCCTCTGTCCTCAGACCTTTTCCAGAATGCTATCAGGAAACCAAAGCGAAAAAAATGGCGTATGCATTGAAACTGACTTTGTTTCACAGAAAAACACAAGACTTTATTTTTATCGCAAAAACATATATGTTTTTATGTACTAATCGCATCTAAACTAAATTATCTAGACTTTGTCACGGTAGATTTGTGATACAAGTTATGTTCAAAAATGTCCAAAAATTGATTTTAAGTGGTTTGTTTAAGTGCTTTATATATCCGAAACTTTTTGCGTTAGACCTAAAGCTTCTTCGGAAAAGTTTTTTCTTGGTAGAAGTTCTAAAACTTTGTGAAAGACATCGTTTTTCTATCTTTTAAGGGAAAAAAATGGTCAAATGAACTTTTATCGTAGTAGGCGTTGCACATTTTTGATTGTGAACAAATCACGAGGTAAATTTTTGGGAATGAGGTCTCCAAATGAACTATGTATATCGGATCAACGGTTTAGCACCTAGAGAATTAAGTTCACACTTTAGTCGATTCAAATCACTGTGCACTGCCTTCTGATATCTTTACGGCCTCAGCTTTCACACGCAATTTCAATTAACGATTTCTGGAGTAATCACCTCAATGGGACGACCAGAACGTTAATCATCATCGGTGTTTGTACGACCACGTTTAAATCCAGCAATCAAATAACAACTGGTTATTTTCTATGGAACAGAGTCCGGATAATACTTTTGGAGCCATTGCTAAGCTTGTACAGCATTTTGATCATCGAGAAGCAATGATCAATTCAAACATGAAATTGTTTTGAATCCATGGTTTTGAAAATGACTAAAGTTGCTTCACTTAAATGGCTGTCACTCATCGAAATGCCATGAAATTTCATGCATAGCCTTTTCAAAGTTAAACATTATGTGGGTTTCTCAATGATAACCCCACCTTTGTACCAGTCACACAACTTATTGAGGGATGTATTAGATTCGAATGTATATTGCACTATAAGTGCTATGCAATTGAATCCCCTGCACCTTTTTAGATCGTGATTTACTCGCAATTGTGACGTACTCGAAAGAATGAAGCAAAGACAAAACCAAGTGACTTCGAAAACTTTTTGTTGTCGTTTAAATAGTCTCATTAAAGTATTTTGTTCTTGGAGCTAATTTTTTACTCAACTTAAGGCAAATTGATTCGTACTCAGATTGAGTAGTGTTAGTTACAAAAGCATACTACAACGCTTACGTCGCTTATTTGGCAATATTCCCGAAAACGAAAGTGTCTTTTTTGTTTCGATTATAGAGGTTTTAATCTTAAGGTCGTTCGCCACTTTGAACCCGAAAAGCCAACAAGAAAACTTTGTAAAATAGGAAAATTGTACGTATAGAAAAGTGCGATTTGTCGGTTAAACGATTATATATCTGGGATCGAAAGTGTTCACCATGATCCTTGAAACATAACCAAATAACCCAATAGTAGCGTCAACGATTTACGAATTCGGTTCAGGCATCTTCGAGAAAATTTAGCAGGAAAACAACGATTTGTCAATTATGTCATTTATACAATACGTCCACCGTACAGGAAACGTTCGGCAGTTTATAATAACTTTTTAATATGCTTAAATTCGTTGGAATCCATTCAGTTATCCAAGAAGTAAAGCGGATAGAAAATCGAGTGCAGTTTTTCTATTACGCAACTCAAACCTCCACTTACGAAATGAATCAGCTCGTTAAAATGAAGTTCGGATTTTACTTCGTAAAAAAGGTGTAAAGAATAATGTAAAACCTAAACATATGGTCATTTTCGGAACGAATGTGAGAAGTTTGGGCCGGAATGTGATATTTGTGTCCAAGTTGACGACTTGCGGTTAATCTTGAAAATCACTACAATACCAGTAGTTTCAGAACTAATTTGGTCTTGGAACGACCTAGAAAGTCGAATTCCGAAATCATTTTTTTTTATGAAAATGTACATATTGTCATTTTGTATTGTTTGAATTTATTGCGTAAAAAAACATCACGTTGTGTAGGGTTTGGTTTGTAAAATAAATTGCTAAATACTTCGTGAATCGAGTCTCAGGTGTATGTAACACTAGGGTCTCCGACAATAATAACAAAATCCAATCACTGTTTTCAGGGACAAAACTATCCTATAGTGAATGAATAACTGTATTATTTCAGTTCGCTTTCACATCTCATCCAAGTCAGTCGATATAACAAAACCGCTTATGTTCGGGACAGAAGAAACCAAGTACAGTATTGTGTAGTGAACAATAGAACGATCTCGAAATGAGTGAACCAAACGAACAAAAGCTACCGCTGACACGAAAGAATACAATTGTTGTAGTTGTTGTAAACGTGTGCATTTACTTCAATGCAATAAGACAAATAATGTTATTTACATCCAGTTTTATAAAGAGTTGGATGCACTTCAATTCGCAAAAGACAATAACAATGTGCACTATGTGGAGCACGAGAACATTAAGTACAACATTCCAGTATATATGGAAGATAGTGCTATAGAAGTGCGTGTGCATGATCTTCCCTCAAGCGTCACCGATTCATAAATTCGCAAAACTATGTCCCAATACGGAGAGATTCTCTCTATCGAAAAAGAAAAGTGGAAGAATTTTTCCCCGGTATTCTAAATGGCGTACGTTTATTAGGCATACACTTCAAGAAGGCTATATCTTCTTATGTGACATTCGGTCAGGATACAAGAATTCTGTGCAAATCACTTGTTACCTATGACAATCAGATGGCCACATGTCAATATTGCCAAAAAGCTGTTCACTACGGTAAGCCATGTGATAAACTGGACAAGGAGACAACCACACCAAAGCTTGTAAGGCCAGAATAAAAATTTTATTATAAAAAAAAATTATTATTTAAATTTAAATTTTAAATTTATAATAACAATAATTCTACGATTCTTGGTAAGCATGCAGTATTTTACCATAAATACGTTTTATTCATTTTACCCCAGACTTAATCTTAAGGTCGTTCGCCAGGAGAATGAGAAGCATTGTATTGTATTTCATGTATTCTTGTAACTTGTTGTCATGCTCGTATATAGCTATTGGTTCACAGGGGGCGTCTTCATCCATTGGCTCGCCATCACTACAATTTTTTTAGTTTTTGATGTTACAGGTATCGTTTTTTTTTCTATTGTTTGTGTTATTTTTAATAGTAACAGTAATAATATAATTTTTCGTGCTTCCTATTTGCTGATGAGAGAACATTCATTGTATTCGCATATGTGAGCATTTCAGCCGAATACATTTCTATTATTCGTTGCTTCAAGGAATGAAAATTCGCACAATGCAA
Source organism: Malaya genurostris (assembly GCF_030247185.1). Taxonomy (NCBI): domain Eukaryota; kingdom Metazoa; phylum Arthropoda; class Insecta; order Diptera; family Culicidae; genus Malaya; species Malaya genurostris. Next base: position 77,597,063 of record NC_080572.1, read on the forward strand.
ATTTGCATTTCCAAAATCATTATGGTAATTTTCATATCGATGTAATCCGGGATATGCTCTCGACAGTTCAAACGTAGTATAAGTCTGAAAAAAAACCTGTTTTAATTCACCTAGTGGTGTAATGATGCCTTTCTTTTTTTTTGCACATTTTACCCCATAACTCCGGAACCGGAAGTCGGATCCAAATAATATTCTGGAATCAGTTCGGTTTCACATCTCATTCAAGTCAGTCGATAAACCAAAACCGCTTACGTTCGGGACAGAAGAAACCAAGTACAGTATTGTGTAGTGAACAATAGAACGATCTCGAAATGAATTAACCAAACGAACAAAAGCTACCGCCGACACGAAAAAATACAATTATTGTTGACTTCAGACAGTGCAAAATTCGACCTTCGATACGAGAACTTGAAGGTTTGCTTAAGGAGCAAATGCATCTTGACATTACACGTGTGCATTTACTTCAATGCAATAAGACCAATAATGTTGTTTATATCCAGTTCTATAAAGAGTTGGATGCAATTCAATTCGCTAAAGACAATAACAATGTATAGTGCACATTGTATGTAGAGCATGAAAACATCAAGTACAACATTCCAGTATATATGGAAGATAGTGCTATAGAAGTGCGTGTTCATGATCTTCCCTCAAGCGTCATCGATCCTTATATCCGCGCAACTATGTCTCAATACGGAGAGATTCTCTCTATCGAAAAAGAAAAGTGGAAGCATTATTTCCCCGGTATTCTAAACGGCGTACGTTTGTTACGCATGCGCTTGAGGAGGCCTATACCTTCTTATGTGACATTCGGTCAGGATACAAGAATACCGTGCAAATCACTTGTTACCTTTGACAATCAGATGGCCACATGTCAATATTGCCAAAAGGCTGTTCACTACGGTAAGCCATGTGATAAACCGGACAAGGAGACAACAATACCAAAGGACAACGGTGCTTCCTTCACACCAACCCCAAGCAACCCCAGTACACCTGTGACAGTCACCAACAACAGTGAAGCATCCCCTTCAACGAAACCATCCAACGTAACCCCTATAGAACAAAGTACATCAGCTGCAGTTAACAGCTTACCATCTAACCAACCAGCAACTACAAACAATGTACAACAAGGCGCATCTACAGCAACTAGCAACGAAATCAACAACAATACCACGGCAATGGATGACGAGACGAACCACGAACAAACTGCCCCTCAATCCTCGCAGGAGGAAAATGGAAGCTCCTCTCCCCCTAGAAAAAGGGTGACAACGAGATCCAATACAAAAAAAAAAATTATCTAAAAACTCAGCTAAATCGGCCACATAAAGCTTGTACGCAAATAGGCCTGAATAAAATATCTTTTAAATAAAAGAAAAACAAATATATTGGAATTTTGTATGGGACCACAAGATATTTCATCTGAATTTAAGTTTGTTAGTGCCAAAAACCGTTACATACTCACACATATATATACACGCACACACACTCATTTTGCGTACTCGACGAACTGAGTCGAAATGTATATGACACTCGGCCCTCCGGGTCTCGGTTCAAAAGTCGGTTTTCACAGTGATTGCATAAACTTTGTATATGAGAAAGGCAAAAAGATCCACTGGGTTACTGCTTCCATGTCGTAAAAGGCGACAATTGCAGGAGTTTCTTTTTCCTTTCAGTTTCAGATATTTTCAATGTTTCATTTCTGATTACTCTATTTTACTAAATTATCTCTTCATTCTATCTATCAATTTCCGTCTAGTATCGGAGAAAAGTTTTTTTTTAATGTTTTCTTCTTCCATGTTATTGATTGTCTGTCAGGATTATAAATTGAATGATAAAAATACATAGTAAAGAAACACTTGATATTAATATTTCAAACAATATATTAATATTTTTCTCGGTAGCCGGCTGCCCAGATCAACCAATATAACCAATTAATAATTTTAATAAATAATTAAAATAATAAAGCGGAAATAATAAAGAATCGAGACGCGCGTGACCTTTATTTGGTGATTTAAAATGATTTTATAACAACTGTTTAGTCCTATTCACTCGTTTATTTTGTATCACGTAATTTCATTTATAAAAAAAAATAGGGAAGTTTTTATTCTTTACACGATAGTATAGCAAATTTTTTTCAGTTTCCTCGATTAAAAGCTGTGAATCAAGACTTCCCGGGACTTCAATATAGGTTATTTTTGAAAACGTTCATTCGGGAAGTCAGTTAGTTTAGTGGTCCATCCGAGCATCTTGAAACCGGAACATACTGAGTCGCGCGCGAATAATACCAATACTGAAATTTTTACTAACAAACATCCTTCTCCCGTGACACTTGTAGAGTGCGCAGCAGTATATACGGCCTCTAGTAACAACTAGTGCTGGACTAACATCCCTTCTCATTCCTTAGACGATCTACGTTCGGGCCTGGCCGGCGCCGGTACTGATCAATGAATTCTGGGGTTACCAGAAGATGTAGATTGAAGGATGATTTACCAGTCCCAGGTCGGATCATCTAGAAACTCCCTGTACTATTTCAGCTAATCCCGATCAGTAACGGAGTAGCAACCAGAGGTGGTCGCTCAAGGTCAAGCTCTGAAGCATCCAGTTTCCTCCTGTAAACGTTTGATTCAAAATAGGATCTCCTTTTGACAGTTAGTATTCACCGAATGTCGTATTTACCGAAGCTTGGTATTTTAAAGTTAATTTTACCAAGCGGGTGGTTTTTTTACCGTACTCGGCGATTATTAAGATTTACCATATGAATTGTATTGGTATTTACAGAATTTCATAGAAAAATTTACGGATAAATGATCGTTCACTAAAAATGTTATTTATGATCTTCACCGTAAATCTTGTACCAAAAAATCGGTTATTTATGATCTTCACCGTAAATTTTCTTCAAAACAATTACCGAATACCAGAATTAAAACTTAGTGTGTACCGTTATTCAACGAATAATTCTGAGAGCTTCATTTGAGTATGACAACAAAAGTCAAATGAATGAGGAGAGATATGCTGATAGTGTTCATGTTACTCAAATAATTTTCGTTTGAAAATTAAATTTTACCTTATTTTTTTTTTTTATTCAATATTATAATATAATTTTAAGGCACACTGCTTAAGCTCTAAGATGCCAAGGATATTTACTAATCTTAATTACGACTATATTAAAACTAGAATAGTATCATTATGTAATGCCGGTGAATTGGATATTGCATGAGGGTCTTCCATATGGCGTTTGCAAATATCCATGTTGGCCGCATCCTTCGGTCCGTGTGGGTCCGCGGGAAACACCCCCAGGCTACGAAGGCCTGGCGGGTGGCCCGCATGCTGGTTTTCGACTGGAGCGGTCTTCCCTGGACGATGATGGTGATGTTACGGAAGAGATGAAGAAAAAAAAAGTAAATATTGTGGAAACGGGGTAAAACAGGGGATGTGGGGACAAAATGTCTGAAAACGATAGAGATCTAATTAGTTGCCATCGAGATGGTGAAGAGACAGGGAAGGGGGAACGAAAAAGTTAGTGACAAAAAAAAGATCTTGTTAGTTCCAATGAAGATGGTGGACAGGGACGGGGATCGAGAGAATCGGGCGGATGTTAGTGTCGAACCTGTAGGTGGAGTTTATACTTTCTGAACGAGGATAAACACATTACACTTGTATATCAATGTGTTTAAGGTACTGGTATATGAGAAGCATATATGAACTATCCCGACTCGCCAACACATCCCGAACCGGAACCTCAGGCGGTCTACCTCGAGCCCTAAGGGATTCCAGTAGCTTCGACCTGGCGTCATGATACTCTACGCACGACCACACGACATGCTCGATGTCCTGATAACCGTCGCCACAGGTGCAGAGACCGCTCTCCGCAAGCCCAACACGCCGGAGATGTGCGTTGAAGGTGTAGTGATTTGACATGAGCCGCGACATAACACGAATGAAATCGCGACTCACGTTCATCCCCCTGAACCAAGGTTTCGTCGATACCCTAGGGATAATGGAATGTAGCCATCGTCCCAGTTCGCCATTGCTCCATGAAGTTTGCCAACTTTCGAGAGTTTTCTGACGAGAGATACTGAAAAATTCATTGAAGCAGATTGGTCTTTCATAAATATCACCATCCAATGCGCCCACTTTAGCCAATGAGTCTGCCTTTTCATTGCCCGGAATGGAACAATGCGAAGGGACCCAGACTAACGATATTAAATAAGACCGTTCAGATAAAGTTCTCAAATGTTCCCGTATTTTCCCCAGGAAATATGGGGGATACTTTCCTGGCTTCATTGCCCGGAGAGCTTCTATTGAGCTTAGACTGTCCGTAACAATGAAATAATGGTCTTTGGGCAAGGTTTCAATGATCTCGAGGGTGTACTGAATAGCAGCTAATTCTGCGACGTAAACTGAAGCCGGATCACTGAGTTTGTAAGAAGCGGTGATGTTTTGATTGAAGATGCCGAAGCCTGTGGACCTGTCGATGTTTGATCCGTCAGTGTAAAACACCTTTTCACAGTTGACTGTTCTAAATTTATTATAGAAAATATTTGGGGCCACTTGAGGGCGCACGTGATCCGGAATTCCATGAATTTCTTCTCTCATGGATGTGTCGAAAAACACAGTAGAATCAGAAGTATCCAAGAAATGAGCACGGTTGGAAACAAACGAAGAAGGATTAATATTCTGAGCCATGTAATCAAAATACAAGGACATAAAACGGGTCTGAGAATTGAGCTCGACAAGCCTTTCGAAGTTTTCAATCACCATCGGATTCAAGATATCGCATCGGATAAGCAATCGATATGAGAGATCCCAGAATCGATTTTTCAACGGTAATACGCCCGCGAGCACTTCGAGACTCATCGTATGAGTCGACTGCATGCAACCTAAGGCAATACGCAAACAACGATACTGAATTCTTTCCAGTTTAATGAAATGGGTGTTCGCGGCGGATCGGAAGCAGAAGCATCCATATTCCATTACGGACAATATCGTTGTTTGGTAAAGCCTGATCAGGTCTCCTGGGTGGGCACCCCACCAAGTTCCGGTTATTGTGCGAAGAAAATTGATTCTCTGCTGGCATTTTTGTTTCAGATACCTAATGTGACATCCCCAGTTGCCTTTGGAATCGAACCAGACCCCGAGATATTTAAATGTGAAGACCTGAGCTATGGTTTCACCCCCTAGTTGAAGCTGTAGTTGTGCTGGTTCTCGCTTCCTTGAAAATACAACCAGCTCAGTTTTCTCCGTAGAGAACTCGATACCCATTTGAAGAGCCCATGTCGACAAGTTGTCGAGGGTATCTTGCAATGGTCCTTGGAGATCGGCAGCTTTGGGTCCTATAATAGACACAACGCTGTCGTCGGCAAGTTGTCTTAGCGTGCAAGATGTGTTGATACATTCATCAATGTTGTTTACGTAAAAGTTGTATAAAAGGGGGCTTAAGCATGAGCCCTGAGGAAGACCCATGTAACTGAATCGTATTGTCGACAAATCACCATGCGCGAAATACATGTATTTCTCGGACAACAGATTATACAAAAAGTTATTCAAAATTGGTGAAAGACCTTGCTGATGCAGCTTCTCAGATAGGATGTTTATGGAAACTGAATCAAAAGCCCCCTTGATGTCTAGGAAAACTGACGCCATTTGTTCTTTACGAGCAAATGCCATTTGAATTTCGGTTGAGAGCAACGCAAGACAATCGTTCGTTCCTTTGCCCCTGCGGAAGCCGAATTGTGTATCTGAAAGTAAGCCATTAGTCTCGACCCAATTGTCTAGACGAAACAGAATCATTTTTTCGAACAATTTCCGGATACAGGAAAGCATAGCAATCGGCCGATACGAATTGTGATCGGAGGCTGGTTTCCCTGGTTTTTGAATGGCGATAACTCTTACTTGTCTCCAGTCATGTGGGACAATATTATCCTCAAGAAGCCTATTGAATAAATTCAATAAGCGCCTTTTGGCAGAGTCAGGCAAATTTTTCAACAAGTTGAATTTGATTTTGTCTAACCCCGGAGCTTTATTGTTACACGATAAAAGCGCAAGTGAGAACTCGACCATCGAAAAAGGTGTTTCGTTTCTGTTAGATGAGGCGACGCGCATGATCGTCTGTTCCGGAGCAGAGTCAGGACATACTTTTTTAGCGAAATCGAATATCCAGCGGTTAGAATATTCCTCGCTTTCGTTCGTGGTGTTTTTGTTGCGCATTCGTCGGGCTGTGTTCCAAAGAGTACTCATTGATGTTTCTCTCGATAATCCGTCTACGAATCGACGCCAATAACCGCTTTTCTTCGCTTTAATCAAGCTTTTCATCTTAGCGTCTAATGCCGCGTAGTTTCTAAAATTATCAGGTGTTCCGTTTTTCCTAAACTCGATAAATGATGAAGTTCTCTCCGCGTTTAATTCCGAGCACTCTTTGTCCCACCACGGGTTGGGAGGACGGATGTTAGTTTTCGCGCCGGGTACACGTTTCGTCTGAGCTTGAATCGCGGTGTCGAGAATCAAGCCAGCCAAAAACGTGTACTCTTCCTCCGGAGGAAGTTCTTGTGTTGTTTCTAGTTTCTCAGATATCGAATTTGTGTAGCATTTCCAATCAATATTTCGTGTGAGGTCATACGAAACATTGATTGTCTCCGATGGTCTTAATCCGGTGGCGATTGAAATTACGATAGGCAGATGATCGCTACCGTGGGGATCAGGGATTACCTTCCACGTGCAATCCAACCGTAGCGATGTCGAGCAAAGGGATAAGTCTAGCGCACTTGGTCTTGCTGGTGGTGCAGGAATTCGTGTCATTTCTCCCGTATTCAAGATTGTCATATTGAAGTTGTCGCAGATATCATGGATCATAGTTGATCTGTTATCATCGTGAAGACAGCCCCATCCCGTACCGTGTGAGTTAAAGTCTCCTAAAACCAACGTCGGTGCAGGAAGGAGCTCTACGATATCACTGAGCCACCGATGCCCAACCGAGGCTCTTGGGGGAATGTAGATGGAAGCAATGCAAAGGTCCTTACCTTTGATTGTAACATGACATGCGACAACTTCAATACCTGGTATCGAGGGGAGCTTAATGCGATAGAAAGAATAGCACTTTTTGATCCCTAAAAGTACTCCTCCATAGGGATCATCTCGATCCAGACGAATAATGTTAAAATCGTGGAAGTTTAAGGGTATTTCAGAAGTTAGCCAAGTTTCGCACAATGCAAATGCGTCACATTTCAGATTATTTACTAGAAATTTGAAAGGATCTATTTTTGGGATGATACTTCTACAATTCCACTGTATAACAGTGATTGTATCCGTGACCTCGGTGGGTGACTTAGCCATCGAAGGATACGATCGCTGAAAGAAGGGGCCATTTTGCAGTCAACTGCTTCAAGAATGTTTTAACTGTAGGAATAAAAGCCATTATCAGGCTTTTAAGAGGTTCAGAAATATTGAAAGTAGACATGATCCAGTCCACAATATCAGAGAATTTAACAAACCCAGTATTTGGTAAATTCTCTGACTGATCTTTAGGGACTTTCGGGGGTTTTGAAGTCCCAGGAAGTGATGGAAATTCTTGCTCGGAATTTAATTTTCCAAGGCCTGGAGCTTTTTTCTCTGGTTTTTTGCCATCACTACCAGTTGTTGTAATTTTTCGAGACCCATCAGAGGACATCTTCGAACCCTTACTAGGGAGCTTTTGAGAGGATTTATTTCTTCTCTTTCTAATTGATGAGCTATGAGGGACAGCCGAAGATGTACCTTCGAGGGGGTCATCATATTCGCTCTCGTCAGTTGACAAGTAAGCGTAAGGATTTTCGGTAGGTGGCGTAGCACATTTCAACATTTCCGCAAATGAGCGTTTGGAATGTTGCTTGAGTGAACGCTTCATTTTATCCTTACGCAATTTATACACGGGACAATCAGAGAGGTCATGCGGCCCCTCCTTACAGTAGAGACACTTTTCATTGTCTCCACTGCAGGAGTTATCCGCATGACTCCCTCCACACTTTATACACCGGGATTTATTGCAACAATGGGATGCTGTATGTCCCAATTGTTTGCAATTGGTGCAGTTCATGACCCGCGGTACATAAAGACGAACAGGTAAACGAACTCGGTCCAGGAGGACGTAATTAGGCAAAGCCGAGCCAGCGAAAGTCACCCGATACGAGTCTGATGGGATATAGGACTTAGTCCCATCCTCAGCGGTCGATACTGAACGCAATTGCTTGCAGTCCAGTATCTTAACGTTCTTGAGTAGGGGGTTTTTAAATCCGCCTGCCCCATGCTTAAGAACGTCCTCGCAAGTCAGACTCGGATCGGTGATCACGCCGTCTATCTCGACTTCGCGAGCTGGTACGTATACGCGATACTCCCGCGTGAAATTCTCACTTTGAACGATCTCATTAGCCTGTTTTGCACTGGCTAACAAGACCCTAAGCTTGTCCGGGCGTACTTTTTCAATTTTTTGTACAGTATTGTATCGCGAGGACAGGTCATTAGAAAGTTTTAGAAGGTTCAATTTTTTACCATTCGCTTTGGTCCGGATGTAAACCGCATACGGTCCGGCCGAGAGTGCAAGCCCATCGGGATAGCTTCTAATGCGCGATTTATTGCCATCTGAAGCATCCATCTGATCATCAAGGGGAAGGTCAGGCAATTTGATATCGCCTGTCATGTCACGGACTTGTGTCCGTGCGGTCAGATTCGGGGTGCAATTGAAGTGGTATTAAACAACAGAGAAAATAAAGTTTTACTTAGCTTAAGCTCCAAAACGGTGAACGGCTGCCAATACCCAGTCCGAGGCAATGGGTAAATATTCCTTCCAGTAGAGTGCAAAAAACCTCTTTCAGGAAAAAGCACTTTTTTTTGTCTCTCACTACACTGTCCAATGAAACGTTTCTCTTTTTATCACTATATATATTTATCACTGTTTCTAATGTACAACGATATATACGCGGCGCCCAGCGCTGGCGCTGGCTAACGGTACCGCACGCAGTGCTGCTTCACACAAGCTCACAGTCGGCCTTGAGAACGGATTAATTCGAATTATCACTGATGCAAACAATAGAATACGGAATGACCTTGATAACGGAATAAAACAATTCACCACGCGATTGGAGAAAGCCGAATTTACGTCCGATCGATCCGATAGTCACGGCACGAATGAATTTTACCTTATTGTTCGACGCTATACACCTCGTTGTTAATCGAAGCGAATCTGAACATGATATATACTAAGATGAAGATTACTGAAAATGATATATACTAAGATGAAGATTTCGGTTGAGATGCGAATACGAACTGTTGTTGGTGGCTTATTTTAAGACAGTTTTTCATTGTTCTCCATTGGAATCAGAGTAATAGTCGTTTCGTTATCCTTGAATATTCCAGTCTCTCGCAAGGTTTACCGTAGTGAACGGGTTTCTGACAATATGGACACATGGCCAGCTGATTGTCATACATGACGAGCAATCTACATGAATACTTCTTTGTTCAGACCAAAAAACGCTTGAGAAAAAATGGTTCTCTTAAGCGCATGAGCACCGTTCTTGGGGACGGGTATAGCGTGATGGGTAAGTCGATGCCTGTCACGCAGCCCACTTGGGTTCGATTACTAACCCCGCACATAGGGTCATAAAGTTTTCCTGGCCCGAAGAGGCGAATGGTCTTAAGGTTGTAACCTCTATAAATAAAACAAAACAAAAAGCACCGTTCAAGACGCTATCCAAAAAATTAATCCAAACCTCCATGTATGAGAATGGTATCATATCTATAGAATAAAAAAAGTAAGGGAGTTTCGCTAGAACCTTGAACTTACAACGAGAAAAAAATCAAATCTCATCGGTTTTCAAATCCACGCTTCTTATCGAAAAGTGATTCGAGAATTTCTATTTTCAGTTACGAATGCTTTGGGCTCTTGGGAGCTAACGGTGCCGGCAAAACGACCACTTTCAAGATGCTATCAGGTGACGAGACCATCTCGTTCGGCAACGCTTGGATCCGAGGCAACAGTTTGAAAACCAACCTGAAAAAGGTTCACAAACACATCGGGTACTGTCCACAGTTTGACGCTCTGATCGAGGACTTGACTGGTCGAGAAACGCTGAAGCTGTTCTCACTGCTTCGGGGGGTGCCGGGTGATAAAATTTCCGAGATAACTAACTTTCTGTCGAAAGAGTTTGGATTCGTTAAGCACCTGGACAAACAGGTGAAAGCCTACAGCGGGGGCAATAAGCGAAAGTTGAGCACGGCATTGGCCCTGTTAGGAAATCCGATGGTGATATATTTGGATGAGCCTACCTCGGGCATGGATCCTGGGGCAAAGAGGAAACTCTGGAACGGGGTATGCCGTGTTCGCGACAGCGGAAAAACAATCGTGCTAACTTCTCACAGCATGGAAGAATGTGAGGCTCTCTGCACACGACTCGCCATAATGGTAAACGGCGAGTTCAAGTGCATCGGTTCGACTCAACATCTGAAAAACAAGTTTTCACAAGGTTTTGTACTCATCATTAAAGCTAAGAAAGTAGATTTAGTTGACAAAGCACGCGAGGCTGCCGATTCTGAAGTGGCAGATCTGCAAAAAATAAAAGATTTTGTTGCAGCGCAATTTCCAACTTCACACCTAAAGTAAGTAGACCGATGGGCATTGCATTCTATGGTTATAATTAAACCTAATTTCTCAACAGAGAAGAGTACCAGGATCTACTGACGTACTACATCCGCTCGCAGTATATTAAATGGTCAGAGATATTTGGAATAATGGAGAATTGCAAGCGTACGCTGAACGTGGAAGATTATTCAATTGGACAAACAAGTCTTGAACAAGTATTTCTCTCATTCACGAAATTCCAACGCGAGGAATGAGTGACTTTTTCTTCTGCACGAACTGTAGAAACAGGACTTTGTCCCAATAAAAAAACTCGAAATAATTTCTTTCAATTTAACTTTTAGGTAACAAAAAATATTTATTTTAATGTAATGATAAAAAAATTAATTCTGTAACATCGAAGAAACGATAACCTTAAAATTTCTTGCAATATTAAACACAATCGTTCTACGCAGAAATATCCCAATTCCCTATAAGCTCTATAAGTCTGATTATTTGACTGTACACATGTGTGCATGTGACAAAAATATTCGCTTGATTTTCTCGGAGATGACTTAAATGAATAAATCAGAAAATTTGTTTCATATGAAAGGTTTTGTGGCGTGAATTGCTCTGGTTTTACACTTTCGAGCAGAAATGGCAATGAAACACCGTCAAAATATTGCATTTCTGCTCGAAAGTGTTTTTCAATGAAAAACGGCAATAGAATGTCATTGAAATTTTTGCTAATCCGACTTCACAAGCTTAACCTATCTTCATCGAAGCTCCCTTTACGCGACAGTTTAAAATAAAATTCCTAAGTTGGTTCCTAACACTGTAGATGTTTGCTATGAATGTCGTGTGGATCCAAACTTTTTGTCGTGAATACGACTTACTTTACTATGGGGTGCCTTTTCAAAATTTACCCTCTGAGAGAGTGATAAGTTTTTGATCGTGAATATCTCTTGTTGTATCTAACGAATCAACATAATTTTTGCTACATGCCATCGGAAATATGATCACAATTTTATGATAAAATTTTCAGTTGTGTGACATAATCTCAAATAGTTCAAAATTAAACTTTTCTGAAATGTTTGGTATAAACGAGTATCAAAGAGGATAATTCATATGGCGCGTTTGCCTTTCTCGTATTTTGAAAGCTCATAGCTCAGTGATCTGTGGAAGGATTTATATAATCTAACTACCAATAGAATCGAAATTTTTCAACTTAAACGTGTATAGCAAGAGCATTGAAGTATTTCAATAGTACACTATTGAAAAACCTATCTCATTTGACCCATGTCAACACCAGCCAATCAGAACGCGTTCTGAGGAAGAGAAGAAAATAGCTGCTGCTGTACAACAAATCGTTCAAGAAAAATGTTTCCAAAAGTGGTGAATATCGTAGTGAGTTCCTCAATTTGGTCCTTCTGAATGCTAGAAACGAATCCCTACAGCATATTGATAGTCTCTTTCAATAAATTATGCAAATCCGAAATGAAATAATCGACATTGAAATTCTATATGCGGCTATTTTTATAGCCGTTAGGACCGCCCATTAGTGAAAAAGCTACAAACGAAATCACATAAAAGGAAATCTCTTAACAAAAATTGAATCAGTTTGGATTCTATCGCCACTGCGAGCAGATGTGTTTTGTGTCGTCTGCACAGCTAGTTTCGCTTTCGACAAGAGCGATTACGTCACAGCTGCCAGTCATTTCGATGGATGAAAAAGCAACGTTGGAGAGCATTATAAAAAATCAGCCGTTCTAATGGCTCTAAAATTTTTCTAAAGAACTATTAGGATTTGTTTTTCGCAAATCGCAGGTAATTATCCTCAGTTTAGTGCAAATCAAGAACAATTTGGTTAGATTTGTGCACTTTTCGCTGTGTGAAATTCACAGTAATCGAGATCAAGTGAAGCCTTTTTTTGCGAAAAATGTTCCGAGTTTAATATCGTAGAGAATTACGCAATTTGACCCTTCTGAATGTTGGAAATGAATCCCTACAGCATATTGATAGTTTTTTTTCAATAAATTATGCAAATCCGAAATGAAATAATCGACATTGAAATTCTATATGCGGCTATTTTTATAGCCGTTAGGACCGCCCATTAGTGAAAAAGCTACAAACGAAATCACACAAAAGGAAATCTCTTAACAAAAATTGAATCAGTTTGGATTCTATCGCCACTGCGAGCAGATGTGTTTTGTGTCGTCTGCACAGCTAGTTTCGCTTTCGACAAGAGCGATTACGTCACAGCTGCCAGTCATTTCGATGGATGAAAAAGCAACGTTGGAGAGCATTATAAAAAATCAGCCGTTCTAATGGATCTAAAATTTTTCTAAAGAACTATTAGGATTTGTTTTTCGCAAATCGCAGGTAATTATCCTCAGTTTAGTGCAAATCAAGAACAATTTGGTTAGATTTGTGCACTTTTCGCTGTGTGAAATTCACAGTAATCGAGATCAAGTGAAGCCTTTTTTTGAGAAAAATGTTCCGAGTTTAATATCGTAGAGAATTCCGCAATTTGACCCTTCTGAATGCTGGAAATTAATCCCTACAGCATATTGATAGTTTTTTTCAAAAAATTTTGCAAATCCGAAATGAAATAATCGACATAAAAATTCTGTATGCGGCTATTTTTATAGCCGTTAGGACCGCCCATTAGTGGAAAAGCTACAAACGAAATCAAATAAAAGGAAATCTCTTAACAAAAATTGAATCAGTTTGGATTCTATCGCCACTGCGAGCAGATGTGTTTTGTGTCGTCTGCACAGCTAGTTTCGCTTTCGACAAGAGCGATTACGTCACAGCTGCCAGTCATTTCGATGGATGAAAAAGCAACGTTGGAGAGCATTATAAAAAATCAGCCGTTCTAATGGCTCTAAAATTTTTCTAAAGAACTATTAGGATTTGTTTTTCGCAAATCGCAGGTAATTATCCTCAGTTTAGTGCAAATCAAGAACAATTTGGTTAGATTTGTGCACTTTTCGCTGTGTGAAATTCACAGTAATCGAGATCAAGTGAAGCCTTTTTTTGCGAAAAATGTTCCGAGTTTAATATCGTAGAGAATTACGCAATTTGACCCTTCTGAATGCTGGAAATGAATCCCTACAGCATATTGATAGTTTTTTTTCAATAAATTATGCAAATCCGAAATGAAATAATCGACATAAAAATTCTGTATGCGGCTATTTTTATAGCCGTTAGGACCGCCCATTAGTGAAAAAGCTACAAACGAAATCACATAAAGGAAACTCTTAACAAAAATTGAATCAGTTTGGATTCTATCGCCACTGCGAGCAGATGTGTTTTGTGTCGTCTGCACAGCTAGTTTCGCTTTCGACAAGAGCGATTACGTCACAGCTGCCAGTCATTTCGATGGATGAAAAAGCAACGTTGGAGAGCATTATAAAAAATCAGCCGTTCTAATGGCTCTAAAAATTTTCTAAAGAACTATTAGGATTTGTTTTTCGCAAACCGCAGGTAATTATCCTCAGTTTAGTGCAAATCAAGAACAATTTGGTTAGATTTGTGCACTTTTCGCTGTGTGAAATTCACAGTAATCGAGATCAAGTGAAGCTTTTTTTTGCGAAAAATGTTCCGAGTTTAATATCGTAGAGAATTACGCAATTTGTCCCTTCTGAATGCTGGAAATGAATCGCTACAGCATATTGATAGTTTTTTTTCAATAAATTTGCAAATGCGAAATAAAATAATCGACATTAATATTCTGTATGCGACTATTTTTATAGCCGTTAGGACCGCCCATTAGTGAAAATGCTACAAACGAAATCACGTAAAAGAAAGCTCCTAACAAAAATCTAATCAGTTTGGATTCTATCGCCAATGCGAGCAGATGTATTTTGTGCCGTTTGCAAAGCTAGTTTCGCTTCCGATAAGAGTGATTACGTCACAGCTGCCAGTCATTTCGATGGATGAATAAGCATCGTTGGAAAGCATTATAAAAAATCAGCCGTTCTAATGGCTCTAAAAGTTTTCTGAAGAACTATTAGGATGTGTTGTTCGCAAATCGAAAGAAAATATCCTCAGTTTAGTGCAAATGTAGAACAGTTTGGTTAGATTCTTGCACTTTTCGCTGTGTGAAATTCACAGTAATCGAGATCAAGTGAAGCCTTCTTTGTTTTTGCGAAAAATGTGGAAAAGGGGAATGCTTGCATAATTCATACAATTGATCAACTATTTGATATTCGGAAGTGTTAAGGAACATGTCATTTGTTTTCGTATTCACGACATCCAGTTATGTCTCTGACATTACCCACCCGCCTTTTTCGGTGTCTGCTATCCGAGCAGTCATTAGGTTTTTTACCGTCACTGCTAACCTCAATCGCATGAACACATTTTGACAGTTCAGCAGTACCGTTTGTAAACAGAAATTTCTTTTGTTTGTTTATTGACAAATTGGATCAGACCATTTACGGTCCGTATCGCCTAAATAAAGTTTTAAAACATTTGTTCACGATTGAATGCGGTTCGTTTTAGATATTTATTAAATAAAAGTGACTAGTTACAAAGTGTAAAGATGATTGTTTTAGATGTGCTCTTCGATGTTTGTTTAAGCTTATTTGTAAACAGTACCGCTGAACTGTCAAGGATGAATACTTGTTCATTTGTGTCGTCACGATAAAAAACCTAATAGATGAATGTCGCATCCCAAGTAACATTTTTAATATTAATAAATACTTGTAGCTGTCTTCAATGCTACATAATAAATCTTGCAATAAAACTTTAAACTCCACGAAAACCTATTGAAAACCTCTATAAGAGCATGTTCCTGCCAAGTGGACCATTCTTCATAAGGTTTATAAAGCAAAGTGAAGAATCAGCATAAAGCTGCGTTAAAACTTCAAATTCAAGAAAATTTTGAAACCAGCTTTACGATCAACATTAAATTTATTTGGATGGAAAAATTCCGCTATGAATAAACTGTCGTTTTGATAATATTTTTCTTGACTATATGTGTCATGTCTGCGTTGAATGCAATCAATAAGAATTCATTGGATTTTATTTACAAGTTTGAGGCTTCAACCGAACGTAAAAACTTCATGCGCTTTTATTTTTATCGTGAATGTATGGATAAAAATAAGAATTATAACTAATCGCCTTGAAATAAATACGGTTTTTTGCAAAAGTCTCCATGATTTATGAAAATTATTTTCTGTGATTCATCGTCTTTTTTGAATAAAACTATTTCGTGGCGGTAAAACTTGTTCATACGTTCTGAAAATGAATTATAAAAGTCCATCATACTTCCTCGTTTTTGCATTTCGAAGCTTATTTGATGTCAATAAAGGCTACGGCAAAGAACCTTTAATGCAAATTACACTTAATCTAAGAAGCAATGAATCAAATAGCCCACAAAGGGGGACGGGTATAGCGTGATGGGTAAGTCGATGCCTTTCACGCAGCCCGCCTGGGTTCGATTCCCAACCCCGCACATAGGGTCAGAAAGTTTTCTGGCCCGAAGAGGCGAATGACATTAATGTTAAAACCTCTATAATTGAAACAAAAAAAAAATAGCCCACAACAAGAGTGTCATAAATCGACCGTCCCACGACAAAAGGGCCTAACTGCAAATGACAGTTTCTCTCTGTTTACTTTTTCTTTCACGATTTACCGAACTGATTTTATATTTGACGCTTTACTCTTCGCAAAATTTTCAAGGTAAAACTACAAGCTTTTGATTTATATTGGAAACTTTAGAGAATTTGCAATAATGGCTCCGTAATAATCAAAAGAGAAAGTAAACAAAGAGAGGCTCTCATTTGCAGTTAGGCCCTTTTGTCGTGGGACTATCGAAATGTACTTTAGAACTCACAAATTTGCTCTGAGTGGAACTGTCATTAAATGAACACGCTCACACACAAAACTAGATTTATGAAAGAATTTAACTGACAATAATGTTTTAAAGAAAAGTTTTTAAAGCAATATTAAGAGCGTTTGCATGGTTTTATTCTAGTACAAATTAATTCATTTTTAGTCCAGTTGTTAGTCTAGGTAAAATTACTATGATGATATTACTTGTCAAAAGCGACACTTATTATAGCTGTTATAAAACAAGTAGTGATTGAACAAGCAATTACAAAACTCCTATAAATTATCATCAAAACCATAAGGCATTCGAATTGTTACTTAGGATGTGACAGTCATGAGCGAGCGCTACATGAATGTAGTGGCAACAGTCTTACTCGTATCAGGTTTTGCACGAACATAGCATAACCTCACAAAAAAGAACAAAATAAATCAATTTGGATAGCTATCAGTGCTTTGTTTATGTGTTCGTTGCGTTCATTGTGAATTGAATTAGGTTTTGCACGATGACGACACAAATGAACTGCCGATGAATCATATTCATTTTTGACAGTTACCGTGTGTTTGTTTTCTTTTGCGACTGCAAATTGAAAATAGAAAAATGACGACAAAGTGCGTTAAAAACGTGTTCCACAGTGAAAAGAACTAAAAAGATTGCCCTGTATGTGTTTCCAGCATCAAGGAGCGATATTTGTATAAATCTGTTTAGTGTGAGGCGACTTGCAATTTTTGCATTCGAACGATGAACCTTGACGAATTTTCAAACTGTAGACAAATACACGTCGACTGTAAAAAAATAGTTCATTCTGTTCATTTTGTGAGGTTATGTCATGTTTGTGCAAAACCTAATACGTGTTAATGGATAACAAACCACTCAAAAAATGAACTTGATTAATCGGTAATTCATCAATAGTTCATTCGAGTGGCCATCGTGCAAAACCTATGATTCATCGTTTGAATTTAAAAATTGCAAGCCCCCTCACACTAAACAGATTTACACAAATATCGCTCCTTGATGCTAGAAACGCATACAGGACAATCTGTTTAGTTCTTTTCACTGTGGAACACGTTTTTAACAGGCACTTGTTCATCATTTTTCAATTTTTAATTCGCAGTCGCAAAACAAAACAAGTACACGGCAACTGTCAAAGATGAACTTGATTCATCGGCAGTTCATTTGTGTTGTCATCGTGCAAAACCTAATTAGGTTTTTTACCGTCACTGCTAACCTCAATCGGATGAACACATTTTGACAGTTCAGTGGTACTGTTTGTAAACAGACTTTTTTTTTGTTTGTCTGTTGACAAAATGGATGAGACCTTTTATGATGCATATCACCTAAATAAAGTATTAAAACATTTGTTCACGATTGGATACGGTTTGATTTTGAGATTTATTAAATAAAAGTGACTAGTTGAAAAATGTATAGACGATTGTTTAAGATGTGTATTTCGATTTTTGTTTAAGCTTGTTTGTAAACAGTATCGCTGAACTGTCAAGGATGAATCTTTGTTCATTAGTGACGTCACGATAAAAAATCTAATTAGGTTTTGCACGATGACCACTGGAATGAACCTTCAATGAACTGCCGATGAATCAAGTTCACCTTTTGACAGCTATCAGTGGTTTGTTTACATATCTATTAACACGTATTCAATTTACAATGAACGCAATGAACACATCAACAAACCACTGATAGCTGTCAAAATTGATTCATTTTGTTCATTTTTGTGAGGTTATGTTATGTCCGTGCAAAACCTAATTAGGTTTTGCACGATGACGACACAAATGAACTGCCGATGAATCAAGTTCATCTTTGACAGTTGCCGTGTACTTGTTTTGTTTTGCGACTGCAAGTTAAAAATTGCAAAATGACGAAAAAGTGCATGATAGAAACGTATTCCACAGTGAAAAGAACTAAAAAGATTGCCCTGTATGTGTTTCCAGCATCAAGGAGCGATATATGTATGAATCTGTTTAGTGTGAGGCGACTTGCAATTTTTACATTCGAACAATGAACCTTTGATGAACTTTTGAACAAGTACACGTCGACTGTCAAAAAAAGTTCATTCTGTTCATTTTGTGAGGTTATGGCATTTTCGTGCAAAACCTAATTAGGTTTTGCACGATGACGACACAAATGAACTGATGAATGAATGAAGTTCATCTTTGACAGTTGCCGTGTACTTGTTTTGTTTTGCAACTGCAAGTTAAAATTGAAAAAAATGACGAAAAAGTGCCTGTTAAAAACGTATTTCACAGTGAAAATAACTAAAAAGATTGCCCTGCATGTGTTTCCAGCATCAAGGATCGATATATGTATGCATCTGTTGAGTGTGAGCAATTTTTACATTCGAACGATGAACTTCTGATGAACTTTTAAACTGTAAACAAGTACACGTCGACTGTCAAAAAAAGTTCATTCTGTTCATTTTTGTGAGGTTATGTCATGTTCGTGCAAAACCTAATTAGGTTACATAACCTCACAAAATGAACAGAATGAACTATTTTTTGACAGTCGATGTGTAGTTGTTTACAGTTTAAAAATTCATCAGAGGTTCATCGTTTGAATGTAAAAATTTCCTAGTCGCCTCACACTAAACAGATTTATACAAATATCGCTCCTTGATGCTGGAAACACATACAGGGCAATCT
The DNA here is from genome assembly GCF_030247185.1 of Malaya genurostris. NCBI lineage: Eukaryota > Metazoa > Arthropoda > Insecta > Diptera > Culicidae > Malaya > Malaya genurostris. The sequence goes on from NC_080572.1 coordinate 77,616,132, forward strand.
TTTTAGTTCTTTTAACTGTGAAATACGTTTTCAACAGGCACTTTTTCGTCATTTTTCAATTTTTAACTTGTAGTCGCAAAACAAAAGAAGTACACGGCAACTGTCAAAGATGAACTTGATTCAGTTCATTTGTGTCGTCATCGTGCAAAACCTAATTAGATTTTTTTATCGTGACGTCACAAATAAACGAGCATTCATTTTTGACAGTTCAGCAGTACTGTTTACAAACAAGCTTAAACAAAAATCGAAGTACACATTTTAAACAATAATCTTTACACTTTAAAACTAGTCACTTTTATATCAATATATTTCAATCGTGAACAAAAGTTTTGAAACTCTCTTTCGGCGATATGGACCGAAAATGGTATCATCCAATTTGTCCAATCTAAACGTGTGATAATCGTTTGAACATTCCATGTGATTTAGTAAAGCGATAAATTTTGGCCATTTTAAAAAAGGTGTTCGGTTACCGGCACTTCAAGAAATTTCGCTAAAAATGGAAAAATATAAGTAAAGATGCAGCTATTCTAAGAAAAAAACAGAATTTATTCTTTTTGGAAGCGTTTTTGACAAAAGTCTTCATTGTGTGATTGTGACTTCACCTTGGCTCTCTTGGTCAAATATTTGGATGGTGGCGCCTTTGGTATTAATTTGGCCGGTCTTCAACGTTTTTTTCTTAGCCGGAGCATCTGCTGTATGAGCAGCTATAGATGTTTGTTTCGACAGCAGCCTGCATATCACTGACAATTTTTCACGATTTGTCGAAAAAAATGGGGTGGCGGTAACCGAAAATCTCGGGGTGCCGGTAACCGAAATTGGTAGACATTTTGAAAATTACAAAGCAAAAATCTTTGGTTGCGAATTAAATCACGAAATAGATCTATTTCACTTCATAAATATCCAATCCACTCACCTTTCCGATTGATGCTCTTCAATTCATGATACTCTAAAAAACAGTCAGAAAAAACTTTTGTGTTGATATTCACGTAATTAAAAGTTATTTTGAACGCAGCAAAAAGTACAAGTGACTGTTTGCTTCGCAATTCGGCACAAAAAGAACGTGCTGCTATTACACACACATGACATTTGTCGGATTGACGCTATCTGCTTTCTGTCAAAAGTTACGGTGGGGTGCCGACAACCGAACACTGCCGGCAACCGAACACCTTCCCCTACATATGTCATATTCTAACGATGATGTTGCTAAAAAACGAACCATGCTAAAATTGGTCCGAGCAAAATGTCATGTTTGGATGCTGTAAACAGTCTTTTTGGTACTTAGAAACAATTGTATAAAAAAAACGTGTTTCCCGTTACTCTCAAGCATTGCTGGCGACAAATTCCACTACAGGAATTTAATTCCACTACAGGAATTTAATATCAAGGCTTTGCTTTTTATCGACAATCTGGTTAGTGCAGCTCGGTGGCAAGGATAAGGCGCTCCAGCAAGTGCTGTCGTAGCCAACATCTAGGACATATGGTGGGCAATCAGATCAGATCGTTCAGAGTATGGTAAACAAACAATCGAGTAAAGTCTTGATTTCCTTATCGCAGTGATGATATTCTGATCGATAATTTGTGAAGTGCGGTGAAGGGTACCGAATAAACATTTAGTTAGTAATATCCTATTTTTGTTAGCAAATCTTCTTTGTTGTTTTGTTCTTTGCAGAAGGATGCTGACCACAATTACTTGACTTCCTTGCAGAGGACTGGGTTAGTGCTTTTAAAAGTTTATTTCGTGCTGAACGCAATGATTTCGATTACGCGAAAGATAAAATCAATTGTCGTCTCAAAAATGAATTGTCTGTACAGGGCTAGACCGGACCAAAAAATTTGGGCTCAACCAGATACATAGTTTTTTTGGGGGACGGCTGTAGCGTGATGGGTAAGTCGATGCCTTTCACGCAGCCAGCCTGGGTTCGATTCCTAACCCCGCACATAGGGTCAGAAAGTTTTTCTGGCCCGAAGAGGTGAATGACCTTAAGGTTAAAACCCTATAATCGAAACAAACAAACAACATACATAGTTTTTGACTTGAAATTCTTAACGGATTCTTGAAACATACGTAAATATTTATATCTATATTTCTATTCGACTTTTTGTCACTTTTAAAAACTAGATTTTCTAATAATTTCAGTAAAACGTTCATTATATATGGCGGAACGAGTCTAAAGTCAGTTTCAGCATAAATTTAGTACATCAGAGCATCAAGTTTCGAAACAATACCTATATTTGCGGCGAGCATAATTATGTCTCACGAGAGGTTGAAACCAACAGGCAATCCATTCGATTCATTTTCTTCGCGATTTGGTGCCCTACTGTATTCGTTTTTAACGTTTTTAATTATTGTATGGAGCTCAATATGGTCAATATGAAAATTAAAAGAACAGTTTTTAAATGAAAAAGTTATCATATTTAGAAACGTCAGCATGCATACTACATGATTACTTTTATGATCACACAATTACTGTTTCTACATCATCAATGCTAGATTAGCAAACAGTCGCCCAATCAAAATGGGCTCTACTGCATGTTTAGCAACTTTTTGTATTCAGCTAAAACGGTTGCCTCTTCAACAAGCGGCAAATCCAGATAAGTATCGCTGTTGGTATCCATGTCCTTGGAGAAACTTTTGTACAAAATATCCATCATTTCTTTCCTGGCACTGTTGCTATCGTTTTTGGCCCTCTTTCGTGACGGGCCCGCCTGTCCGATATTTGGCACGATGGAAGTATCTTCATTGAAGCTGCTGTCTGCAACACTCGTACTAGTAGTGTCCGTCGGGAGAATAGTCGATGGCGCACTGCTCAACTCATTGATGTCAGCAGTAAGTAGCGCATCATACTCGTTAGTTCGACGGGCTGTTATAAGAAACTCTACTGCTTCCTCAAAACCATTACAGGTTTGTTTCAAAGCAACTTGGGCAGCTTCTTCGTGAAAGCCTAAATCGACTAATTTGTCAATCAGCTCCTTGCATGGCTCAATTGAATTCACCAATTCTTGTTTTAAATCCTTATGTTTGAGTTGTAATTCATTCAATGCATTGAACAAGTTATTCCCCGTTCGTTTCAAAGCAATAGCAGCTAGTGTTTCGGGATAACCCATTTCTACAAGTTGGTCAACTTGATTTATGTCAATGCGTTTTTCATCCGCATTTTGATAACCAATCTTTTTGTAGAGGTTTTTTTCCCGTTTCGATTTTTTCTCATTGGCATCTACCATCTCCCTGCGATTGTTTATAAACTCAATCGCCGCATCCACATTATTCGAGCAGGCTCGAAGAGCTATTCTTGATTCTGTTATTTCGAATCCACAATCAAGGAGAGTGGTTAGACAAGCATCGTCAACTTTCAACGATTGCAGTTCTGATTGTACCACCTCGAACATAGTTATGGCATCTTTGCGCTTGTTTTGATGAAAAAATAGTACGGCTTTTAGCAGATGAAGTCGCAATAGCAGTGCCTTCTCACTACAATGTTGGGTTCCTTTTATGGTAGTAACTCGATGCATATTAACTCCGTAGCTTTCACGGAACTTCTCCTCGCAAAGTCTCAAACGCTGCTCAGCATCTGGCAGTTGGCTTATATTCTATAAATATACGAAACTCTAATAGCTAGTGTGTGTGTGAAAATCGAATTACTTGCCTTCAAACACAAATAGCACCAAACAATATCCATGTTAAGCAACGCGTAGTTGTCAACTACAGTTAAAAATTGGGAATTGCATGTACGGAAGTCGCTGTCTGCTTCTAGGAAAAGTAACAAAGCTTCCTCGTAGTTTTCCTTCCTCAAAGCAACTTTCCCTTTTTCGTACAACGTAAGAGCCATCAAAAGTGCTTTTTTCTCAAGTGCAGGCAAATGCAAAGCATTTCCATCTTGATCTTCCAGCTGAAACAAAAAATGACAGGTTCATCCCTTACCGTACAATAAACACCATTACGTCTTACACTAAAAAAATCAAATCGCTCATTATCGTTTATGATTAGTTCTGCGTCGGCCCGGATCTTGTGCACCCGGTCAAATATGTTGCTTTCGTGTTGAACCGCTTCAACGCTTTGTACCATAATCAGGACCATGATAACAGCACCGTTGGTAACATTCTGGTCAAACAATGGTTGGTGGTTAACTAAAACTTTTCCGGCACAAACTAGTTTTATCCTTTAAGAAAACAAAGAAAAATTTGTTTAAATCCACTTTATCATTACACTGCACGGTTCATAATGGCTGTAAAAAACTCAATGCGTAGAAAATAAATAATACGCAGAATAGCATTTTTGTAGAAGCAATCATTGATCAATATTTTAAATTATACACTGAGTGGATTAATCAGTGAGTATCATGATTGAAATATAAAAGCAAATCATTAATTTAATTGGAACCACACTATTTCCAGACAAAACCTGTTCCTACCGTGAACCATCCACCCCCAATTTATCCGCTACCAACTGAATCAGTTCCTGGCCATGACTAGAAATTTTGATCTTCACATCGAAATGTCGATTTGCAGTGCCCTGCGTAGGTGCCCGGCATCGTATTGTGGCGACACCCGTCTTCAGAAACTCATCCTTGCACCTCAGCTTATCCAACGCATTTGCTTGCAGACTTCGAATTGCACTCAGACAGTCCTTGAGTGATATTTTCAGCTCTTCATGAAAAGAAGCGGCCAATTTCTGAAAGGAAATATTTTCACAATTTCACGAAACATTTGTAGTGAATCATTCACCTCCAGTTCTGACTCAACATATTTGTGGGTAGATGGATTATAGTACGGAGGTTCCCAAAGTTTGACTTTTTGTTGATTTAGTTTGGCACGAACTTGAATCACATAATTTTCGATTTCCAACTCATTTGGCATTCTTAACTTTATATTTAAACCCTGTTGATCTGAAGCCAGAAATGAATAGAAAATTTCTGCTGCTCTATCGAACCCTTTTTAAACTTTGAAAGCAGTTCAATGACAAAAAGAATGAAATTTCCTGTTTCTTCCTGAACGATAGCAAAACAAAACTAACAAAGTTAATGCACGAGCAAAACAAAGGAAAATTAAACTCAGTGTTGCCAGACAATGTAAGATACCATACGTCAGCTGTTTTTTACTGAAGGGCGAAACATAGGACAGGACCAGCAGACAACTGTTTTTCACAAAAAAAAATTTCTCTTCTTATTCCAGTTGCTCTCTGTTATAAATAATACATTACTCGCGATTACTATTTCCAATAGAGATAATTATTCATTCTGATAAGCTTCTCCTCTTACAACATGCGATTATTTATCATTTGAAAACACTTAGACAAATGTTATATCAATCAATAATATAGTTCTGAATTCATTTTGATCAAATGCTTATTTTATAGAAAACGTTTAGTTGAAACCGTTTAATTTTTTTTTAACTTTTATTTTTGGGTAATTATTTTCTGCAGCTTTATTAACTGAATTATCCAATGTATTCAATTTGAGAAAAAAAACTAACAAACAAAAGTATCCAAAGATTTGGTATTATCGTCAAGTACTCTCGTAAATAGTAGACCTGACAACTGGCTTCTTATTCTTGTTTTCATCAGCCCGCTACCCCCGCTACTGGGCCACCATGTTCTTGTGACCATCATGTTTTCCGCAAAGACGAAAACAACGAAGAAATATGCAAACATAAATAAAAGTTTGTTGATGGCTTGGCACCGCTGAGGTTGCCTAGTCCTCGTTGTGGTATAAAATCTAGAAAATGAAGAAAAAAGATTTTTTTGTTTTTCTAATGCGGGGCCAAGGGATAAACTCTAGCTTTGAATAGACCGGGCAAACGGGTGAATTACAGGTTAATGTGCGGGGGCCGCCGCTTCCGACGGCGGGTCGTCGTGCTTCATTAGTCGTCGTGTACAAAACTGCTGAAATGCTACCAATGACGATTCTCTCCCTTACGGTATTTGGTCGATACCATAACTTATTGTACACAATTTGTTCAAAGAGCTTTAGAGTGAAAGCTTTTAGAATAATTAGTTCTATTGTTCGTGGATTAACCCATGAAGGGTAAGGTCGTTTTTATAGGTTCTATTATTTATTTTTTTTTAAAGATTAAAAACGTTTGTTACTGAGAATTTTGGGCTAGAGCCCATAATAAGAGTCGTGCAGACTTGATTACGGTTACCACCTGCACGTACCTCGCTCGGCAGTACCGGGCCTGGAACTACTTGCCGGGCTGCCGGACTTTGCGAAATTCTGTATGACCGCACATATATTTTTTAAACATTTGTTAACAATATTCTAATTTCCGTGTTGAGCATTAAGGCGTTACTAACTTTTACTAAAGCATGAAAGTGATATAAGTATGTATCAGTGTCCTAGTAAAAACGCTACTCCATATGAAAATTGAAAATTTTCAATCCAGTTCCATGAGATGCCTTTTCAATTGGTGTCGGGAATTTATTTTACTTCTGTTTCGCCGATGAATTTTCTATTAATAAAGTTAAATCTAACCTAGCTGCAAATCTCAACTTTAAGGCCGTGATTTAACGCAACAATTCGAAGTCTTCACATTGTAATCATCAAAATTTGTTTGCATTAAAATATAACATCACATGCTCAGAAATATCAATAAATTAACTACTTTTTAATCAATTTCGAGTTGTTTCAAATCCTTTCTTTCATTCGCTCTTTCCTTTGTTATGAAACGCAAAAATCAAAATCTGCCAACACCGAGAGATTCGTTTAATAAGCTAGAATTAAAGCTTAATAAACATAACCTTCTAATGAATGGGAATAACCTTTCAGTATATTTCTGCATGTAAATTGCGGAAACTACTTATGAGCCTCTTTACCTAAAAATAGGCTATTGGACAAAGCTCCGAAGTTAGGTAGATATCACAGTGTTTAACGTTTCCGATTCTAATAATTCATATGACTATCAATAATGACGATGGTTCACTCGCTACAGAGGGGCTGGAGTCTACAAGGAGATTGGTAGTACATATTATCATTCTCCAGACAGTACCAGCCTAGATGCGGTGTGGAATCCGGCGGAAAAAACCTTACCAAAAATAGATCCACTGGGTTCCTGCTTCCATGTCGGAAAAAGCGACAATTGCAGGGTGCGCCATGTAACTTTTTTTAAAACATGCAATAAAACACAAACGGTTCATCCGATTTCAAAATTTATTTTTTCATATTAAAGTACAATCCCTCCGGTTAATTGTGGAATATAATTTCATTCAAATGGCTACCTCGGTTGGCATTGCAGTACGCCATACAGTCGGTCCAGTTTTGTTTTTTAGTACATTTTCGAATGTATGCAGCTTTATTCCAGCTATGGCTGCACGAATGTTGTTCAAGGCTTGAATTGTCTCTGGCTCGTCCACATAACACTTATCTTTGACAGCCCCCCAAAGATAATAGTCTAACGGCGTCAAATCACAGCTTCGAGGCGGCCAAACGACATCCAAATTTCGACTGATAATTCGATTTTCGAAGACTGCGCTAAAGATCGATCGTAGCGTTGGCTGAGTGGCACGGAGCGCCGTCTTGTTGGAACCAAATAGTGTCCAAGTATTCCTCTTCAAGTAACGGAAAGAACCAATCGCTAATCTTGGCGCGGTAGCGCTCGTCATTGACCGTGGCGGCGGCTCCTGCCTCATTTTCGAAGAAAAATGGCCCAATTTTGCTTATATTTTTAACATAACCGCCAAGATGAAAATGTGCCTCATCCGAGATGATTTTTTGGCAAAAAATCGGCGTCTTCTTCAAGCTGATTGCAAGCTCTATTTTCACGCGTTCAAGCACTATTTTCACTCGTTCCTCAAGCGTATACACAACCATTTTCGTTCAGCAGAAGGACAAAACTAAGTTCCTGTCAAATCAGAAGTGACATTAAGGTTACCAATGTCGAAATTAGGTTTTTTACCGACACTGCTAACCTCAATCAGATGAACACTTTTTGACAGTCCAGCAGTACTGTTTGTAAACAGAAATTTCTTTTGTTTGCTTATTGACAAATTGGATCAGACCATTTACGGTCCGTATCGCCTAAATAAAGTTTTAAAACATTTGTTCACGATTGAATACGGTTCGTTTTTGATATTTATTAAATAAAAGTGACTAGTTGCAAAGCGTAAAGATGATTGTTTTAGATGTGCTCTTCGATTTTTGTTTAAGCTTGTTTGTAAACAGTACCGCTGAACTGTCAAGAATGAATACTTGTTCATTTGTGTCGTCACGATAAAAAACCTAATTAGGTTTTGCACGAACATGCCATAACCTCACAAAGTGAACAGAATGAACTTTTTTTGACAGTCGACGTGTACTTGTTTACAGTTTAAAAGTTCATCAGAAGTTCATCATTGGAATGTAAAAATTGCAAGTCGCCTCACACTCAACAGATTTATACAAATATCGCTCCTTGATGCTGGAAACGCATACATCTTTTTATTTATTTTCACTGTGGATTCCGTTTTCAACAGGCACATTTTCGTCGTTTTTCAATTTTTAACTTGCAGTCGCAAAACAAAACAAGTACACGGCAACTGTCAAAGATGAACTTGATTCATCGGAAGTTCATTTGTGTCGTCATCTTGCAAAACCTAATAACAGCTAGTTCAAAAAAAAGTTAGATGGCGGACTTGTATGCAGCGGAAAAGTTCACACGGACCTTGTTCTGTACTTTCAAGTTGCCAAAAGTTCCGCGTGTACTTTTAAGCAGCAAGAAAGTAGATGTTTTCGGTAATTGTGGAGCTTCTGGTTGCTTGGGTAAGTACAATAAATCAACTATTTCCTCTAAATCCTATTCACTCGTTTATTTTGTAGCAGGTAATTCCATTAGGAAAAATGGGGATGTTTTTATTCGTGACGCAATAGTATTTCGAATTTTCCTATGAATCAATACTTCCCGGGACTTCGGATATTGTGAAAACGTTCACTCGGGAGCTTTGTGAGTTTAGGGGTGCATCCGAGCATCTTGAAACCGGAACATACTGAGTCGCACGCGAATACTACCATTACTGAATTTTTTACTAACAAATATCCTTTTCCCGTGACACTTGTGGAGTGCGCAGTAGTTTATACGGCCGGCATCGGTACTGATCAAAGAACTCTAGGGTTACCCGAAGATGTACATTGAAGGATGATTTGCCAGTCCCAGGTCTGATTATCTAGGAATTCTCTGTTCAATTTCAGCTAATCCTAAAGTAATGGAGTAGCAACCAGGGGTGGTCGTCCAAGCTCAATGACGATGGTTCACTCACTACAGAAACATTCCTCAATTTCTGGAAAGAATCCTTACAACTCCCAGGATAAAATCAAACACCGTGGTATATGCTGACTGGGATTCGGCTCGAATGAATAATTATAATCACACCTCAAAAATCGTCGTCAAGTTACCACATTGGTCATTGAATTTTCAAGGAGTTCCTTACATCAATCCGGAGTTCCACAGGGAAGCCATAAATGACCTTTAATGTTTCTACTGTATTTCAATGACTTTTTTTGAAGGACCCTTAACGATCGTTTTTATTTCACGAAGCAGAGAAAAAGCAACAACTAATATTTGAACCACATTGTGTCTGTTGACTGTAAGTAAATAGTATCTATCCAAGAGTGTTATCAGACCAGCAGTTACATGTGATTTTGATGTTCTTTCGGTTTATTTAATAAACAAATATAATTAAATTCTGTCGTATTCTTAAATTTAATTCAATGTGTAATCCAGCTTTGGAAGCTTATACGATACTCAGTATCGAATGGTCGGTGCGTGTACAAAAACAACCATTAAAACAATAAACGAAAAACTTGTCTTAGTCATCCCTCATAAAATAATCGTCTTCAATTGGATCGAATCGGTCGAACTGGTCACCAAAGTCCGGTTCGTCACTTGAACTGCCCGATATGTCATTCAAATTGGGCACGGTTGGGAATGTCCGCTGCATGCTATCCGTAGCGTCAGTTTCATCCGAGTTGGATACCTCGATGCATTGCTGTAGCCACGGAACTTTGTCGCCATGTCGCATTACAGACGGCCACTGCAGGGTTGGAACCAGCTTCACTACTCGTACCACAATCGATAATCCCCGTACTTCGTGGATGGTAAGCTCAGGTATCACAGCACCGAAAAACACAATCGAAAGAAGGAATTTTTCGTCTTCGTGCACATAACACACTTCCAGAGAATCCGAGTCAACGGCTAGGTCGTACACGACATTTTCCGGAGCGGCTATTCGAATAACAACAAGATAGTCATCTTGTCGCCAAATGGTTTTGGGACTTCGATAATCACACTTCAGCCGAGGATATGTGGTTGGACTGTCCGGTTTCTTTTTCTGAAGGCGCTGTTTCAGCAAAGTCAGTTTGGTTGATGCCTTCTTAGGAGGTGTTTTGTTTTGACTTTGTGGCAACGTTTCAGTTGTTGCCTCGGTGACTTCCTCTATTCGAGCTTCAAAGTCATCGTCGGATTGTTTATTCGGAGCTTTATAATTCGGATCTAGGAATTGACGGAAATCGTCTTCACCAAAGTTGATGTCAATCGCATAAGGTCTTTCGTCTTCTATGTAGCGTGCCAGTTTTAGCTCGACAATTTCATCAAATATCCACGATTCAAGTTCGTGTTGCGGATCGAACAGCAGAATTCGATACAACTTACAGTTGACTAGCGGATCTACGTGGGGTTTTTCAATCTTTTGCAGCACTTTAGCATTGAATGACCGATAATTGGCTAATACTTGATCGTAGATTTTGTCACCTATTTCAGGACTCCACGTTTCCTCCTCCTCTCGCGGTTGTAGACAACCCATCGTCCCTTGAATGGCCTAGAAAATAAATCTGTTTTTTACACAACAAAGCACTACAACTGCGATAATAAAATACTTACACAAAATGATGACGCTTTGAGAATCTCATCGGGAAGCTCAAACAAATCTATTGCAGAGTATGTGTCATATCCACCTAAATCAAGGAAAAACACCCGAATGTCTCGAGATTCTATATGTGTCACCTTTGCACGTTGGTAGGCGTTGTCGTATAACACTAAACAGTAATCTCCGACTTGCGCCTGTTCAAGAGGAACTAAAGTTGTTTCAACTTCAGTAAAATTACCAACAAACGTCGAGATGAAAGAGAACCTGCGTGGATTAGAAGTATGATTAAAGACATGTAACACGTTCAACAATCAACTACTTACCTTTCCACTCTACAAACGTAGAAATCGTCCGGTGCATAATACTGCGAAATAAACACCTCGTGTGTCACATCTGGCTCGATTTCATCGTACACTTCATTGAACTTTCGATTCCGTTTCTCTGTATTGTGAGCTATCTGCAAATCAACCAACTGATTTTGCAGTTCATTCAATGTTACAGCTGCGTCATTATTTTGGTTTTCATTATTTTTTGTCTTTGCAACTTCCGATGTGCTATCATCGTCCGAATCAGTACCGCTGAACTCCATGGGCTTTAGTAGTATAGGTGATTGCGATGGTTTATCTATTTCCTCGAGTTTCATATCCTTGGGAAAAAACTGATTGGTATTCAAAGCTGCATCTGAATCACAATTGTCCGCTATCTCCTCCTCAACGGTTGGTTCTTCCATCACTACACTATTATTAGCCCTTTTCCTATACGCTTCACAATCCTTCACCATCTTAGTTAACAGCTCTAATGGTTCTTTATCTGTGACACCAAAATTTTTACCGACTATCTGCGATTTAACGTGAATCTCGTTGATGTCGGTATTTATGCCACTCAAATGCTCAACCAGTCTAATCGTATCCACCCAAATCGTGTCGCGTATTGCCAGTACTATCTTGCCTTCTACATGAAATTTGTCATTCGTGGTGTATTTATCAATCCACTCCCGGATAGTAACCGTGACTCTCTTATCCCATTCTGTTTCAAAATCATGCGGCACAACACCCACTATTCGGATGTCGATCGCTTGCTCCGGTAGGCGACAGAACTCTTTCGGTAGATGTAGCAACTCCGAGGATCTGCAATCAAGCGTTCGGCCTACATCCAGCAGTTTGACCTTAAGCTTTTGACTTGTAGCATTCTCCCTACAAAAGAAACAACAGTCAACTATTTGCAAAAAAATAAAAATCAAAATAATCAACTAACTTTTTAGGTTCAATGCTCATAATACGGCATCGCCAGTACCGGAATTCGTCATAAATTGCACACCAGTCGTTATAATGCACATCACCGTGGCTATAGTGCCGTTCTTCGTTTGCGTAGTGTTGCTGTATTTCGATGTCCAGAGCGAAAAACTCCTGGGCATCGTTCACAGTGGTCCAACCTTTTGCCCCATAGTCTCGATGTTCCAGCACTCGTGCCGTGTAGTGGGTCGGTGAAAACATATTGTAGATCTTCAGCTTTACGATTCCACTGGACGGCAGGATGCCCAACGACAGATCCCTGGTGGTAAATACGTGCCGCTTCATACATCCCGTGCTTCGACATTTACCGAAATCGAGCACCTGAGAGCAAAAGTCCACCGGATTGCCCAGTGAAAGTTTCTCTTCCTCCTGCTGAATGCGAATGTTCTGCAAAGAGACAATTTGATATGTTACTATATCCTATCCTTTTACAGACTCCGCAATACTTACGTTGGTTAGTTTCACAATCGGTTCCGCTACTTCTTGATTGTGTATACGCAGGAATTCCACCAGCTTCGGCAACTGATCGTTGTTGTTCTCGTCGAGCAACATCAACGAAGACGCTGGCTTATGTCGCATTGTTGTATCTTCCCGCAAAGGATCTTTATAGTAGCCAAACGAACAGGCGAAACGACGTGTGAACATTGTCCAGGATTTGGGCAACGAAAAATGGATAATATGTTGGGCTTTGCATATTTCCATGTCCGGTAAAACCGCATCGTAACAAACCAAAACATGCATTTCTCCAGGTAATTGATTGTCCCACTCTTTGAAACCGTCTGTCAGATAAAGAACACAATTAAGATAGAGGTTTGTTTCAGTAGAAGTGAAGTCCATTTACCCATTTTCGAAAGCACTGTCTGATCGTTACAGAACATATGCGTAATAGATTGTGTTTTCAGATGTTCGACTACTTCGTAAACTTCTGACGCCTGACTGCACACAATCAACGTCCGCTCAGTCCGGTAATTGTGTATATTCACAAAGTTGACGATTTCGGAAAGTTTCTTCTCGTGTGTCTGTAACTTCAGCACCAGTTCTGATTTCCCATAGATGGCAGCCTCCAAATACGCTCCAATGCAAATAATCATATTTTTGTACTTTTTCAAAAACCCAAAGAACAACGGATTCCAGTAGGTAGCAGTTACAACCATTTGAAGTTCAGATTTGTCACAATTTTTACACAGTAACTGAAGCTCGCTACCGAACCGTTCAATTATGCTATCGATGTTATCGATAACGACTGATTGGATTCGCTCCTTGACGAATGCGTTTGGCATGTTCTCAAACACACGCCGATATCCAGGTGCGGTCGCTACCAAAATTGCACAACCATTCAGTAAAAGATTCTAAACGAAACCAAATGTAACATAAATGATTTTTTAATATAAAATCCATCGATGTTCCAACTTACGCAAGCTTTCGTTATGTCCCTAGCTCCAGACGCTTCAACTACCGACATCGACTTATTCATTGAAAAGTTAACCATTTTCTTGCAATAGCTTGCCACTCGTTGAACTTCTCTGGACGACTTGCAGATGATTATAGCCATCGGTCCGGCTCCTTTGGGCACTAGTACTTCATCTTGCATTTTCTAGAATTAAAATGACATGAATTAACTGAGCACTAGTTCAAAAGAGATAGATCACCTTAACCGACGAACAAATGGCCGGAAGGAACGCAAACGTCTTCCCCGTCAAGGCTGCGTTCACACAGAAGAACGAATTGCCCCTCAGAATTTGTGGCCACGCGTAGGTTTGAATACGATGGATCGAGTTGAAGTTAAACATGTTGAGCTCACGGTGAACCTCCGGACAGAAGTTTGCATTTTCCAGTCGCTCAATTGGTTTCGGAACTCGTTTACCGTGAACCAGCAAACGCTGATGGCACAATCTCGAACGGATACTGCAATGAAAAGAACAGATAAAGCATTGGTTGCAGTGGGGATACAACTCAAATGAGACTAACTTGCAACGCGGAGTAGCCGCCAGATTACTCACTCGCCCCAGTGGTCGAGTACTTCCCAGAAATGGTGAGGAACCATTTCGCATTGCGGGTGTGATTGTTATTCCAATCTGCTTCGGAATTTAGGATTTTGTTCTAGATTTTTTCTGGTGGTCTGGATTTTTTGGGATACTGTTCCGAAACTAAAACCCGTGTTTTTGGTTTATGAATTTTATTCAATTACTTGTAGGTTACTTATCACAAATCGATTCAGCACTGTTGTGCTTTGCTTCATAAATGTTTCACATATTTATGGAAATAGATTTTTTCAATACTAAAATATTTACTGTTTGGAATCGATTCAATACCAGTAAAACAAAACCTACATAAATTTCTACTATTGCGACTTAGTACACATTTTATTCTCATAAATAAAAGTTTAACTACTCAACCGAAAGGTAAAAATGCGATGATATTAGCACTGCTCTGTTAATGTACGATGTTTGAGAGACGAAACATTGATAAATTCGGTTGTTTTTAATTCAATTAATTGATTAGTAGCAATCTTGTGCGGATTCTTGTCGAAATAAGTAATTATTACGAACACAAAATCAACACAATAATAAGTTCGGGAGTGTCATAGTTATAACGAGCTATTTAAGGATTCAAAGTTCCGAGGATACGCGTCTTACCGAATGTACCAGTTATGACTTTATGAGTAACTTTAAATTTTGAAACTTGGTATTGAAAAATTGTAACTTGGTAGCTAATAAATTTTCAAAATTTTTTTACCTTCTGGAACTTCCAAAAGCATGATAATATGATACTTTCAATCGATGATAATATCGCTCTCTAAAACATGTGATCTCATTGGTCATGAGGACGTCATTTTAGAGTTCGCGTGGTTACTTTCATAGTTGTTTCATCATATCTAGAGTAGTTTAATTGGTAGAACGATTCTCCAAGTTTGAAAACAAATTCAATAATGTTTGTCGTTTTTTTTTTTATTAAAAATTAATTTTTCTTTCAAAGTATACTTCTCCAGAACAATTGATAGATATCAGCTCGAAAGAAAACTTCACCTTTCGACGACATCCATTCGTCGAGCCATTTTTAAAGATGCTCGAGGGATTGGAAGTGTTGTTACTTAACCAATCAGTATGCCATCGATGGAAAAAGGGATAATCAGAAGGAACCAGATCTGGTGAGTATGACGGGTGTAGTAGGAGTTCCTAACCAAGCGTAGAAATTGTTTCTTTGACCAAAATTAACACGCTTATGTTTAAGAAGTTCGACTAGATCTTGCACTCGATGTCAATCGTTATCCTGGCGTTAGCCATGTTATTTTTTGCGGTTTGGATTCTCAAAATAAATCCATTTTTCTTCGTCGAAAAACTATTTACAAAAGTGAGCCAATGGAAGTAGGATCCACTCAGAACCGTCTAACATTGAGTGAAAATAACCTTAACATTCAAGAAATTAATGCAAGTAGTGAAGTGGATGGTGAAACTGAAGAAATCGATCCAAATTTTTGCATAATGGACGATACAGATTCTGAAACATGAACTAGAAAAACTTAGAAATAATCGATGTTTCGGTTCATGAATTTCATTTTACGAAAATTATGCAAATTTTTACAGGACAATCAGTTTTCGAAACGGATGTTTTCATTACCAAATTCTGTAAATAATATTGCAATTCATACACCAAATCAGAACAGTCACCGAGTACGGTAAAAATCATACTATCTGTTTAGTAAAATTGTCTTCCAATCATCGAACTTCTGTTAGTACTTAGTGTCGTGAAAACTAGTTGTCAAACAGTTCAAAATTTTCAGTTATTTTTATGACCCAACCGAAAAAAAAATTTGAGGGCTTCATCGAATGGTTTGAGGTACCGGCGTACATATTTTTAAAACATTAGAAACACTCAAAGCTATTTTTTTACTTATAGGCAGAAAGTAACTTCATATCATTATGTCCTCTTGCTGCCATCACATATTGTTTGAGGGTAGCTTCTGCTGAGTGGTGGACTCGACGGATTGTACGGTATTCTGAAAGGCACTCATAATTCCGGTCAACCGTGTAATATGGTTCGGGTGCGTTTGAAACTGGTCAATTTTTCCCTCTACCATTGTGTGATGTATCTCCCTCCGGACCGATGCCGCGATCTACCGCTAATTGATGCACACATACAGTCGTTGCAAGAAATTTCTTCCACTCATGTACTACCCGTAGATGAAGTCTTGGTTGTGGGAGACATCAACTTTTCCAGCATAAAATGGCAGACAAGTTCCGGTGGCTTCTTCTTTCCTGATCCGGCGCTCTCCACTTTCCACATTGGCATTACAACCATGCTCGACGGCTACAACCTCAACCTTCTTCGACAGTCGAATCCTGTCGTTAATGAAAATAACCGGATGTTGGAACTTTTCCTTTCAAGTAGAGAAGATGTTGCACCAAAGATTAGTGCTTCACCGTTCCCTCTGGTGAATTCTGTTCGTCATCATCCTCCATTACATATCGTGCTCGATTCGAATCGCTTACAGAACGCCTGCATTCCAACGGACATCATTTGCTATAATTTTAGTAGAACCGACTACACCAATATGACCGACTTCTTGACACAAATCGACTGGGATGAAGTTCTCGACAACGATGATGTCAATGCTGCTGTGCAGACGTTCTCTAATTTTATGAGCTACGCAATCGACTACTATTTACCGAAACGATCGAGACGGCAGACCCGGCATCCACCATGGCTGACTGCGGAAGTGAGACATTTGAAAACGACCTAAAGAGCCGCTCTAAAGCGGTACTCTAAACATGGAGGATTTTCCCTGCGTAATCACTACGTGCGGATAAATCAGTTGTACAAGAAAACCGTTAAGCGCTGCCATGCCAACTACTTAAACAACGTACAACGAAAACTGAAATCAAATCCAAAGTATTTCTGAAAACATGTGAATGAGCAGAGGAAAGAATTCGGGTTACTCTCGTCAATGAGCTTTGGAGATCGTACTGGTTCTTGCACACAGGAAGTCTGCCAGATGTTTGCGGAAAAGTTTTCTAGGGTTTTTTCAAATGAAAACTTGACTCAGCAGTAAATTGCTGTAATGTAATGTTTCCCTGTCTAATAACTCATTGAACTGCATCAATATTGACGAAGACTCAACACGGACGGCAATTGTAGGAAAGGAAGCCTCAAATTCTCTAGGCCCTGACGGAATACCGGCAGTTATTCTTAAAAAGTGCTCGCGTGGAGTAATCGCTCCCCTCTGCAAATTATTTCGAATGTCTCTCGCTACAGAAGTTTTCCCCAATTTATGGAATTTATGGAAAGACTGTTCCCAGTCCACAAGAAAGGCGATAAAAAGGATATAAACAACTACCGCGGTATCACTTCCCTCAGCGCTATACCAAAGCTGTTCGAAAAGGTTATACTGACACCAATTTTCAATCACTGCAAGCAATATATCGTCGATATTCAACACGGTTTCATGACTAACCGCTCAACAACCACAAACTTACTATCGATTTTGTCTTATGTGATTGATGCAATGTCTAACGGTTTACAAACGGACGTTATCTATACAGATCTTTCCTCCGCTTGGATTGGACAGACCTGGATTCAGTTCGAACATTCTTCGTTGGTTGCAGTCGTATCTTAGGAATCGTCGTTTAGCAGTTAAAATTGACGATCATACTTCCGGAGAGTTCCTCGCATCATCCGGAATACCACAGGGAAGTCATCTAGGATCGTTAATATTTTTACTGTACTTCAATGATGTCAATTTTGCCTTGGAAGGTCCTCGCTTATCGTTTGCTGATGTCAAGATCTATCACATCATCCGCAACTTAGAAGACGCAACATTTCTCCAGCGGCAATTGTTAATCTTCGCAGATTGGTGTAAAGTTACTCGTATGATTGTAAATCCAGACAAGTGCTCGGTCATTACGTTCACGAGGAGAAAAATGGCATTGCATGTCGAATACTTTCTGGATGGATCCTTGATTGAAAGATCGACTAGAGTTAAGGATCTTGGCGTCCATCTGGATGAACAACTTACATTCAAGCATCACATCAGTTACATTGTAGCTAAAGCTTCTCGTAGCTTAGGATTCTTAATGAGAATGGCTAAGCACGTTACAGACATACACTGTCTAAAATCGCTTTACTGCACGCTTGTTCGTTCAACTCTCGAATATTGCTCGGCAGTTTGGAACCCATGCTACCTGAACGGTGCTCATAGAATTGAGGGAATACAGCGTAGATTTGTTCGCTTCGGTCTTTGCCGATTGCCGTGGACCGATCCTCATCAACTGCCTAGTTATGAAAGTCGCGGGTTATTAATCGGTCTCGACACATTACAAGTGCAACGAGAATTATCACGCGCTTTGATAATAGCAGATATATTCCACGGTAGGATCGACTGTCCCGTTTTGCTCAACGAAGTTAATATTAATGTGCGACCCAGAGCTCTCCGCAACAGTGCTTTTCTTCGACTTCCTATACTACGCACCAACTATGGCGCAAACGGTTCTATTATTGGTTTACAGAGCTTTAATGATTTTAATGTGTCACGAAGCAGAATACGTACAAATTTTCTGAATATTATTAGGCAATTATCATTAGGACCAAATTGTGTCTGTTGATTGTAAATAAATAAATAAATAATTAGATATCCCATGAGAACCAAATTAATTATCCATACTAAGTACAGACCAACTCTAAATAGATGCACTTATCATGATCGAACCAAGTAAACGATCGCTGCGTTTTGCCGACGCTGCACATGGCTGGCAAGCAAAACGAGCCACAAGAGTGCATTAAAGTCACAACAATAAACAAAACCGTAAAAACACATTAAAGATAATAGCGGAGATGAAGCAGCAGAAATTCAATTTCTGGACGCAAGTGCAATAGTGACGTTGTAAAAAATATGAACAATAGAAGCGGTAACGAAGATAGCAAATGTGAAGTACAAGGATCTGGTCAATTGGAGACAGCGATTATTACCGCATGGAAGACCCGGAAGATTGGTGTTAACAACGAGCAAAAAGACAAAAGATTGGAGGTAAACTACTTTGTTATTTCTATTAAGGGAGCTGCGAATTGATGAACAGCATTGCGTTGAGTTTTATGGTTTATATAACTGTGAATTTTAGCAACTAGATGCTTAAGAAATAACTGTAAATTCCATTTTTTTAATGCACAATTATTATATAGCATGCGCACTATACGAGAAACAGAGGCTTATATAATACTTGAAACACAAAATATACAAAAAAGCAAAAACAGGCCTTACAAGGCGTTTTAGAGAAAAAGGAATCATTGAACAAAGCTATTCAATTCATAAAATCTATTTTACAAAAAAAAACATTATAAATACGCATTAGTTTACGAGATTGGGCTAAAGAAGTAGAAAATTATGAAGCTCTACAAGTTAGAATCAAACTTGCACTGAAAATTTTAGACGAAACAGAATTGTTAGCTGAGAAAAAAATGAGCAAACCCAACATGGTGTCGGTGTAGGAAATCATCAAAACCGCCTCACCGTTAATTCCGGATTACGATGGAAGTGACGATAAATTAGAAACAACGATAGCAACTATTAAAGCCCTTACGCCATTAATAAGTTATGACAATCGCAACGCAGCGATTAATGTTATCATTCCAAAATTATCAAGCAAGGCACGAGTAGCTGTCGGTGAGAATCCCGAATGTCTAGAAATAATAATACAAAGATTAAACGAAAAATGTAAAAATCAGCAACAGCCAGAAGTTATTCAAGCAAAATTAAATGCTGTAAAACAAACTGGTGATGTTCAAATTTTTATCGACAAGGTGGAGAAATTAACTCTCGACCATCAAAAATGTTATTTAGCAGAAAACATCCCAGTAGATGCCGCTGTTAAATTAGCTGCCAAAGCTGGAATTAAGGCCTTGCTCAACGGAGTTTGTGATTTTGAAACGAGACTCTTGTTAAAGGCAGGGCAATTTGAAAATTTAACCACAGCCATTGGAAAAATACACGAAAATCAGCACGAGACTGGAGCTAGTGTAATGTATTTTTCAAATAAAAACAATAGCCAAAGACACAATAGAGCCAGACATAATTTCCAAGGCACATCATTAGGAGGAAAACAATATAACTTTACGAGAGGTCAACACAATAGTTATAGGGGACAATATCGCCACTCCTTCAATCATAACTATGAACAATGGTTCAGGGGACACCAAGGAAACCGAGAAATAAATAACTGACTAGGTAGAAACATCCGTAATTACAATCGAATTTATTACAATAAATCGGAAAACTGGCAGGACCCTCAACAGCAACAACAGAGCCAGAATCAACATGCTCAGCATGTTGGGAGTGCAGCCAACCACCAACATCCCACACAACAACAGCAACAAGAAATACATTTAACACAAGCAAGGAATTACTGAAAAGATACATTTTCAATTTTCAAACAAAACTTACAAATTTTATCAATTTAAAAATAAAAATGCCCGTATATACTTGCTCATTCTTAATAGATACGGGAGCAGAAATATCTATCTTGAAACCAAAAAAATTAAATCAAAATCAATTAATCACAATAACCGACAAATGCGTGACCTCAGGCATCAACAATATTACAACAGAAACTAAAGGTTCTTGACTACAGAGCTGTTAATTGATAATGATATATCTTCAATACACACGTTCCAAACAGTAAATGAGAAATTTCCTATTCCAACAGACGATATTTTAGGTAGAGATTTTTTCACCAAATACCATTGTAATATTGACTACGATACTTGGACTTTAACATGTGCTACAAAACATGGATCATTTGGAATTACAATTGAAGATAATTCTGAAAATACGTTATTTTAACCGCCACGTTGCGAAGTATACAGGCAAATATACAGCAATATTAAAGATATAAGATTCAAGATTGTGCAAGTGATCATTTTTTAGAAGAACTAACCGGTCACGCTAAGCAACGGTTGATTATCTACAAAAGCAGCGACACCGATTAGGACACAACTGTAAAAAGATCCACCACGGAAACACGACCTACTCATTACCACGGATGCTAACACCAGTTTTCATATTGTAAGTACTTTATATATATTTTATAGCATTCACAGTTTAAAATGGTAGAAACTCGGCAAACAACAGAGTTAGAGCAGCTCCGCCAACAAGTGGCCGAGCTTACAAAATTGGTGACCAATAGCACTAGTGTATACCACGTGCCGGATCCCAAAGTTGATCAAATTTATGAAACATTCGCGATCAAAGGCAGAAATGGTAGCCCAGACACCATGAATGCATATTATATTCAAGCAATTAAAAACAAAGTTAAAGGGTGAAGCTCGAATCACCCTTAGCACCAACGGAAATCCAAATACGTTTCCAGAAATAAAAAAAGTGTTGATGGAGCACTATGGCGACAAGCGCGATATCGCCACGAATTTAAATCACCACGGCAAAGAAGGGGGTGAGCGGTCCCATCAAAAATTCTCCAATGATATTAAAGAACTAGAGTCGAGAATAAAATCAAATTTATTACTTATTCCTATTTCCACCACAGAGCATCTCGAAAAGATTATCGTGACTAAGTATGTAGATAATATCCAAGAACCGCTGGCAAGCATAATCCGAAGTTCTAACCTCAAAAGTATAGAAGACGTGTATCAGCCCGTTCTATTAAATCAAAACGCTGAAACTATCTGGTCGAAACGGGAGTCAACAAATCATACATTAATCCCGAACACGTGGATAAAGCGAAAAAAACACCAACCCTGCAATAGTAACTAATAAGAACGGTAGATTCGTGCTAGACAGCGTAGTAAGTATAAATCTTTTTCACGATTCATTTGAAGAGAAATTGCCGTACCACGTATTTCAGCTCCACAAATTTTTTGACGGTCTCTTAGATTACGAAAACCTAGCAAAAATGAAGGCAGTTATAGAGACATCCAATCACTTTGTACAAATTGGCCATAAGAAATACCATTTCTCTAAATATTACCCATCCAATTTCAATTTTCACGAATGTAAAGAAAATTTTTTTTTAGATCTCAACCACATCGAACGGTTCATTTTTGATCGAGCAGAAGGTTAATCTTAGCTATCAGGTTACTATAAACCCCGGCTTATATGAAGCCCGCGACAATAAAGCGACGATTTTTCTGTCTAGGAAACCCGCTGATAGATATCCGATCCCGGAGATCAGCAAGATTTTAGATCGGCTTGGAAAAGCACAATATTTCACAGTGCTAGACCTTGCCAGTGGCTTCCACCAGATTGAGATGGAACCAGACGATATCCCTAAGACCGCTTTCAACGTGGACAACGGGAAATATGAATTAATTCGTATGCCGTTTGGGCTGAAAAATGCGCCCGCAACTTTTCAAAGGTTAATGGACTCTGTACTGAGAAAACATCTCGGTATAAGATGCTTTGTTTATATGGATGATATAATCATCTTCTCATCTTCATTAGAACAGCAACTACAAGACATTTCAAAAGTTCTACAAACCCTTCAAGACGCGAACTTAAAAATCCAATGCGACTAGTCCGAATTTTTAAGAAAAGAGGTGGAATTCCTCGGTCACGTTGTAACAACCGAAGAAGTTAAACCCAATCCACGAAAACTAGAGGCTGTGAAGAATTGACCTCTTCCCAAAAACCCAAAAGAACTAAAATCATTCTTAGGTACTATAAGCTACTATAGACGATTTATACCACGGTTTGCCCATGTAGCCAAACCTCTCACTTCAAAATTAAGAGGAAATCCAAAATCATTCGGGATAACGCCCGACTTCGAAGAGGCATTTGAAAAATTGAAAGAGATCATGTCTTCCGATCTCCTTCTAGCATACCCTGATTTCGACTTACCATTTATTTTAACGACCGATGCCTCAAATGTGGCAGCCGGTGCCGTTCTAGCCCAAGCTGTCGATGGAAAAGAAAGGCCAATCGCCTTTCTCTCCCGCACATTATCAAAAGCCGAGGAAAAATATTCAGCTACCTCTTACGAAGGAGTTGAAATTGACCGACTCCACAGGAAGAGTTACCAGACAGAGACTCTACTGGGAACAATTTGATTTCAAAATAATTTATTAGAAAGGGAAACAAAACGTCGTTGCCGACGGTCTTTCTAGAATTCCTTCATCAGAATTGAACTTAAACGAGGAATTGTGTAACGAATTGTTCGAAAATGAGCCTGTGTATCATTCAGAAATTATTAACAAGTATCCAGTTCAAATCATTATACGCAAATCTCATAGCCCTTCTAAAAGTCCGTACTTAAATTGTATGATATTTCCCAATCACTTTAGACATATATTTCACAGACATGACTACACGAAAGACGACCTGACAGACCTACTTAAAAAATGTCTCGACCCAACAAAATCTAATGGAATCTTCGCCGAACCTGGAATTGCAAACATGTGTGAAGACATAATTCGATCTCATTTTAAAAGAATAAAAATACAATTCTCAAATATTAAACTACCGGATCTTGTTTCATTTCAGGACCAACAGGACTTCATCAAGAGATGCCATAACTTCAACCATCGAAATAACAAGCTAACCTACGAGGAAACTCGCTAATTAGTATACTTTCCTGGAATGCTTGGAAAAATTTAATCCTTCATAAAAAACTGTGAAGATTGTAAATTTTCCAAGTATGAAAGAAAACCATTCAAAATTCCGATCACTCGAAGAGTTTACGAGAAACCTTTCGAGAATGTATTCATAGACGTTTAAGGAGTGTATCGAAAATAAGCTATCCACATACATTTGTGTTGTACGCATGTATTTGTGATGGTTTATTATGCTCAGATCACAGCATGCTGTGCGTTTGGCTGTCAGCTTTCGTTTGTTTACTTGTTTGTGCGGTAGAAATTCTGCGTTTTGGAAATGTCGCGTATTGAAAATGAAGTGAAAATAAGGTTCTGGACACATGGCTAAGTGAAAAGGGTATTACTATGCGAAAATTGGCGAAGCGGTTTGGAATTCATCATGCCAGTGTTAAAACCATCATTAATAAGTTTGGGGAACACTATTCTATGGATGAGCTACCAGGAAGAGGCAGAAAACCCGGTTCTTCCAAAACGAAACTGGACCAGAAAGTGGTATGTCTAATCATGAAGAACAAATCAATGTCAATACGTGATTTGGCCAAAAAAGCAGGAACGAGTGTCGGAATGATCCAGCGTATCAAGAGGCGAAATCACCTGAAGACCTACAAGAAGCATAAAATCTCGCAACAAAGTGTAGAACAGAAGAAGCGAGCAGCAACAAGAGCCCGGAAATTGTATTTGCGTCTTTTGCAGTGTCAGGATGCATGCGTTTTGATAGACGATGAGCTTTATGTAAAGGAGGACTCAAAAACCCTTCCAGGTCCAACAATACTTTACTGTCATCGTTGGGGAGGATGTAAGCGATGGGGACAGGTCAATTCAAGTGGAGAAATTTGGTCGAAAGATACTAGTATGGCAAGCAATATGTTCCTGTGGTTTGAAGTCAACCACACTACCGGAACTATAAATGCAGAAATCTATCGATCTGAGTGTCTCCAGAAGAAATTGCTGCCTTTATATTAGAAGCATAGTACAACTCCACTGTTTTGGTCGGATTTCGCGTCGACTCACTATGCCAAAACCACTCTCAATTGGCTTACGGAAAAGGGTATAACATTCGTTGAGAAAAATATCAATCCACCAAATTACCCTCATTTTCGACCCATCGAACGTTACTGGGCAGTTGTGAAGAGGGTCTTCAAGAAGACTGGTAAGGTAGCTGGGAACATGCAGGAGTTCAAAAAAAATTGGACGTCAAAAAAATGCATACAACACTTGTCCGGAACTTTATGAAAAGCGTTCGATCAATGGTTCGAAAAATCGTGAAGGAATAACTTAAATTTCTTCCGGTTTTCATTATGCTCAAGTTTAACCTCATACAATAAAGGATTAATTTTTAGTTTCAATAAAATATCGTTTTTTATCATAATTTGAAAGAAAAATTTGTGGATAGCTTTTTTTCGATACACTCCTTACGTCAAAGAAACTGAAAAATTCCTTACTCTCATGGATTCTTTTTTAAAATTCGCCCATATACCGCGCCGAGTGTTCGTAATAGTTAGTTAATATCCGTTACTCCGGATTCGTTAATAAAGTGTTTTATTCCCACTCCGTACTTTTACTGACATGTTATTTCGTTTCCTTAAAAGTAAAAGTTAGTTGTATGCAGTGGTGTTTTTGTTCTTACCAATACTCCATTTGGTGTCTTAGATAGTGTTTGGGTTTAATTTTCTAATTAAATTCCATCATACTTTCGTATTTTATTTGCTAGTATTGTAATTCTTGTTCCTCGTTGTTTGTAATACTTTTTGTACATTGTTCATCTTTTTGCCTCGCTCGTATAGAAAGGTTATGCAATCACTGTGAAAACCGACTCAGTTCGTCGAGTACGCAAAATGTCTGTGTGTGTGTGTGTGTGTGTGTGTGTGTGTGTGTGCGTATGTGTGTATGTAACGTTTTATTGCACTAACTTTTCTCGGAGATGGCTGAACCGATTTTCACAAACTTAGATTCAAATGAAAGGACTTGAGGTCCCATAAAAAATTCCTGATTATTATTTGGATCCGATGTCCGGTTCGGGAGTTATAAGGTAAAATGTTCAAAAAATAAAAAAGAAAATATGTGTTCTAACTTTTCTCATAGATGGCGCGACCGATTTTCACAAACTTAGGTTAAAATGAAAGGTCCTGTGGTCCCATACGTAATTCCTGAATTTCATGCGGATCCGACTTCCGGATCCGGAAATATAGGGTAAAGTGGGTTAAAAATTGTATACCATCACGGAAAATGGGGAAAAAAAACCTTAAAAAATTTTCTAAATCGACCTCAAATCTTTTCCAATTGATAGTTTTTATCAGTAGACGGTCAAACAAACCGATTTCGGTTATTCTTTTAAGAATCGAAGAAAATTATTTTGAAGAATACCACAGTATTATATATGATAGTATAATTGATATGAGCAAGGCATCATCACACCACTATGTGGATTAAAACAGTTTTTTTATTTAAAGATGACTGCCGGTATGCCGTCAAAACCAGAAGAGGTTCAAACCTTCATTCCAGCAATCGCCGTCCGTTCGAACCCACGACAATTTGAGTGATATTTATTGAATTATGAGATTCAGGAACCTTGAGCTCAACGAGTGTTATTTGTTACGAGAACAAGGTTTCGTTTGAAGGAACACGAGAAGAACAAGTGCCAGATTTAAACCGTACGCGAATCAGTACGCTCTTCAAATTTCTTTTAAGAATTATTACTGAGACTTTTTCCTCTGTATGGCTTTTGTTCACATGTTTCTAGAACGACTTAGGATTAAATCTTCAATTTTCGTTGTACTTTTTTTTAAATAGTAAACATGGCAACGCTTGTCGGTTTTCCAGTAAAACTGATTAATCTGCACGTAGTGATTCAGTATAGAATCCATAGGATGTTCTTTGCCATTTTATAACGGGACTTTTTTAATGTCCTACAACCAAAATTTCTCCATGTGTTCATCGATGAAGGCAAGATCGCGACATTGGTCAAGTAGAAGATATACACTACGCAAAGGCAAAGTAAGAACTCGGCAAGCTGGATTCCTATTGACAACTATTCGATGCAACTCCCAGGCTTTTTTGGCTCAATAGTTTGGTAGTGATTGTCACTAATGAGCAATCAGAAGAATTTGACTTACAATTACACTTTATAGTTACGGTTTATTTCTACTACGTCACTGTCATGTCATCACACTTTCACTAAGTATGACATACGGTACAATACAGATGCGTTTCTCGACATATATTTAGTCGTTCTCAGTGCAAAAATTTTATTTTATTTAATAAAGCACACTGCCTAGGAGTTATTAAGAAACCGAGGGCTAGTGCATCAGTTTTATAAGCATTTGGATAGAAAACTGCAATACCGTTTCTTTTCTACGAATGATTGTAGGTAGGTTAACGAATTTTTAGAATAACAAAACAAATGCGCTACTGTCGGATATAATCTAAACATTAGAAAGAAGGACTAACAAAATTAAACTTCAGTTTTGTTTTAGTTTAGTTGTCTTCTAGATTTCAACTCGTTCTACATTTTTGTTCATGATTACCATTCCAAAGCCCTAAAGTTTTTAGTATTCATACGGATAAAATAAAAAAAAATCAGGTAATATAAACAAAGTTCTCTTCAATATTAGCAGTGCGACAACGAAATCCAGGATTGATATTTAGTTCAAAATAGTCATGCCCTAGTTTGAACCAACCAAAGTTCCAGTTTGAAACAATATTATCCTGGTTAGATACAACCGATTTGTGGGGTTTTATAGACAACCAATCATTATGTAGTTTTAAGCTTGAAATAAATTCGATCGGTTGAATTCGTATCAAATCGGTTGGTAGAACACACGCAGAAAAAAAGGATCGGTTGAGCATAAGCAAACGACGCTTTGAGTTCAAGCGTTCTTCCGTTGTGTGACAAAAAACATTCTTGTTGGTTCGATAGTTAAGGCCCGTGTTTTCTGCGTGTTAAACCAACTGTAGACGGTGAGTACAGCAGATATTATATACCAACAATTCGTCAAGTTGTTTCGTTTCGTTTATCTTCAAGCTGCTTCCGAAAAGTAACTTTTAAAACAAGCTTTACAATACTGGTGGTTCACCAGTAAGAAACTCAGGAATAGTGTTGATTCGTGCGTAGCAAATTTAAAAAAATCAAACAATTAAATCTTGGCCAGAGCAGTGCTCGTCTCATGATCGCACCGAAATAGTCGCTTACCATGATTCCTCCTCGATCAGCTGATCGAAGCGGCTCGTATTTTTCGTCACGTACACCCGACCATTTTCGACACCGGAATCGTGCCCGTTGCTGTACTTTTCCCCGTTGAGACCAGCTTTCGAGTGGCTCTGCTCATCCGACGACGAATGGCGACTTCGGTTGTTCGGCTGCAGATTGGTATGTCTCGGTTTGAAGCGGAGCGACGTGTGTTTGGATTTGCGTTCGGAAGAATCGGATGAATCGCCTGCCACCACTCTTCCGCTGTCGAATCCAATGTTGGCCATACTGAATCCGGCTGGGATGATATTGAAGTTAGTATATCTACTGGAGGATGGCGGTGGTGACGTTTTCTTTGCTGGTTCCTCTTCGACAATAGCTTTCTGTGCCGCCCGTTGCTTCTTGCGCATCTCCAGCTTGGCTAAGAACGAAACCGTTGACTTTGGTTTTTCTGAAATATCGTCCGCATCCGCTCGATCGTACGAACGTCTATCAAGAGAATTGCTGGACGATGAACTTTTTGCTTTGCCATTATCGGTGGTTTGATTGATTTTAAGATTCGCAATCGTGATAGGATTAAAGGGTCGAACTACTTGCTGTAAAAGTTTCTTCTCGTGTTTTATGTTCAGCGCATTTTTTACGTATGGCGACGAATTTGGATACAACTCATCCTCGGAATGCGAGATCTCAGGAATTGCCTCCACGGACGGTAGCGTTCGCATACTTTCTCGCATATGGTTTGGTCTTATCATGCTAGCGCTTTCGTCAAAATCTTCTTCGTCCACACCATTTAACTCTAGTTCGCGCGAATGATGACCATCATCGCCTGTCCCATTTGAAATCCGGTGGAACCCGTTGACTTCGTGTCGAGGCTTCATTGGGCTAGCGCTGTGCACTTTTCCGTGGCTATTTTTCTGTTCAATTCCACCATTTGTACGACTACGGCTTACACTCATTGTTTGGATTTCGGAAAGTCCTAAATTAAAAACAAAACCGTTACTAAAAATATTCCGACATTCCTCCAACCAACCACACTTACTGGTAATAAAATCTCTAGGTTCCACTTCGGTAGCCTGACGAATTTCCTTGAGCACTTGGCCGGCGTTAAAAATATTGTCTTTGCGTGTAACAATTTCCAGATCCCCAAAGTTAACCATAACATTGTGAACCTGGTGTTTTGTTACGTTCCGAAAATATATAGTACTACTATTCGACAGTATGGATTGAAGTACACCGGAGGCATTGTTGTCCCAACGAGGAGTTATCTTGGAGATCAGTTTGTCCGAACGGCTGTCATAGATCTAAATTGCACAGATTGTTAGTTCAATGTTTAATTATTCGTCCAAATTTGCATACTCACACATTCCGATGGTAAAACATTTTTAATCGCTCCCCGTTTAACTTTACTAGACATATCGGAAGAAAACTTTTGTGGCAACAAATTGACAAAACGGGATGAAGATTGAATCGGTACTCCGTCGTCAATTGCCCATAAATTGTACTGTTTTTCGCCGTCTTTACCTTCGAAGACTTCATCTACAACGCATCGGCACCATTTGTTACGGTCGAAGTCCAAAACAGCAACCGTCTAAAATGCAAAGAATGAAAACTAAGATTTTGGAATATCGCGATGTTAATGTCATGAACTTCTTGTGTGTACGATTTTTGTTACTGTATGGGTAGCTCGGGAAAGCTTAAATTGCGCAAAATACTCACCTCGCCATGAAATGCATCATAGTCCCGGTCGGCGCTTGCTTGCCGGAAGTTTTCCTCGCAGTACTCATCTATTGCTAGCTGGAATCGTTTCTCCTCCAGATTGTGCACGTAAGCCGACACCGGTTTGTACCAAAACATGTGCGGATTTATATAATGTGTAATCCGGATGGTGGCATCCTCCATTGTTATGGGTAAAATGAGATGACCTTGCAAAATAATGAACAACCCATTACAAAGCGTTGATGAAAATTTAACCCAATTTAATACAGCTCACATACCTGTTCTGGTTCTAAAACTGATTATTAATATGTCACCAACTTTCGTAATATTATCAACAAAACACCGCTATGTTTGGTCCAAAGCTTGAGTTGGTGTGTGCAAAACGTGATCGCGGTTTTTGCACTTGCTTTTGTCTCCAAGTTTCAAGCACCATACCAAGATAAATAGAAAAATGATGGGAAATTGCGAGTATGATGACGAGGGGCTCGAATACAAGCAGGAACCATGCTACTATCACCAGAGATGCCAGGTAAAAACTTCAAATATATGCAGACAGGGTCTGTAAATCTGAAAAAAAAATCTGCTGTCAGCAAGTATACTTTATAGAGAACAAGACGCTGGCAGCTATTTCTCTATAAAGTATGACACGCAAAACTGACTTGACGAGCAAAAAAAAAGGTCGCGGAAATTTCTAACGTCTGTAAATATAGACGAAAGTCTGCGAGAATTTCAAAAGTCTACAAAAGTCTGCACAACAAAAAATGTCTGCAGCACTATACCCCAAATCTGCAGATTTATAGACAAATCTGCAGACCTGACATCTCTGACTATCACTAATAGCAGACCCTGTCAGCTTGGAGCGAAATCAATCTTCAGTTCGGCAACGTCATCGCACGGTGTCACATTCAACATATTGTCGCTGCAGCACTAATCTGCAATTCGCTGGACAGTCCAGCGCAGCGACGTTGCCGAGCGACGTCAGTTGAACTGCCATTTCCTATACATCAACTGATAGAATCATGTTACTTTATACATATTTTGTTGTCTTGTTTATGAACCACGTGCTTCAACTTAAATGAATACATTGTCTTGCCTCCACTATCGAAGCACATAACGATGGAATATTACTTTCTGTATGCGCTTAAAGTTGATAATGTATGTTTGGGAATCAATGGGTTTGACACTGAACGTTACAAGGGAGTGAATTTTCGTACAATTATGAATGATTAATATATCGCATGGCGGTCTACATACCATTGGGGCACAGTGAACTTCGCTGGAGAAACATAATCAGGCGAGAGAGACGTCGCTTCCGATTTTTATCTGCATGCACAATATCATGTCAATTGTATGGGTGCGCACTGCTGCTATTTTGGCGCGCACGAATTTGACATTTCTCTCCCCTACTTCTGTGTACGAGATTCGATGCGGACTCGCTTGAGGGCGCCTGCTCGCAAAAAATGTTGTTGCCAATGATTTGTTCGGGAAATGTGAGAGCTGGATATCTTGTTAATATGATGTCTTTACTAATAGCACAGACTAACAGACATGACAGTATGAGTAAATTCTTATAAAAATAATTTTTCGTGATGCACTAGTTCCACCTATATTGTACTGCGCGAACTATTTACTATCTGTGCACCCCTTGTGTTATGTAAAAGTTTTTTTACTAGTTGGTTTCCCCTCGTTTGTCAACACCGATCAGCTGCTTGCAGGGATGCCTGATTTCATCAAAATATTTGAAAATGAATCGTCACAATAAATTATTGGATTACGTTGATAATATATTTAACTTTTTCGCGATGTTAAAAGGCAACCATTTATTTGACTCAACGTTTTTCATCTAGACTATTTTTTATTGTGTTGGTAGTTTTCACCCGAAATTAAGTGGCGGCAGACCAGAAGCAAGTAAATATTGTAACAAAACGGGTTCGATTTTGTATTGCGTTGGAGGATAAGAAGTAGGCACAATTATGTATATAGTTTTGGCAATATGTATTAAATCTGTATCCTGCATGAAATTCGCATGGACGTATACGAATCAATACATTACAGGTAATTCTGTATGAATGGCAACTCTAGTGGTAAATGAAAAAAATAAACACAGTCTAGATGACAGACGGGATGTTTTTGATAGGGTAACGTGGCGCCATCATGACACATGTGAGTACTGTCCCAAATAAAGGAATATTCGAAATGACCGTTAAAATGATTGAAGAATCTTTTTTGAGTGTCCTGTCTGTTAGTCTGTGTTTATACTGTCTCTCAAAGCGGCGAAGCAGATAACATGAAAAAATTATAAACTGTGCTCCAAACTATTCCAATTGGTTGTCATTGTTAGTGGATGGAGAAACAAACTGATTTCAACTGTTCTGGTTCCCAATTTCCAATTCCAAAAGCACCGGAAATAGTGTGCATGTACTTCGAAATAGAACTCACTCACTTTTCTCATAAATGGTTTGACCGATTTAGGTTTAAATATAAGATCTTATGATCTTATATTCCATACCAATTCCGACGTCTAGTTTTGGAATTAACAAAGTGTTAAAAAATTGTATGTCTTCACTTTAAGCGGCGAAAAATAAGAGGGAAAATTCTTATTAATTAGACTAAAAGCTGTTCTAATTTGTAGGCCATATTTATTACTGGTTATACGAACAAACAACGGCAATACCATTCCTCGGAATTCGGTTTCGAAAATCTCGGAAACTGTGGTCAAAGCTGCAAAGAGGGTCATACACACTTTTCTCCAAGATGACTAAATCCATTTTCACAAACTTGGATTTAAATGTCTTCCGGCTTACGATTTCATACGAAATTCCTGATTTTAACACGGATCCGACTTCCGATTTCGGAACCACAGGGTGTTTTGATTTGTAAGTTTATCTAGTTTACGTACGAGTTAACTTTACTATTTCTATTCAATGAACTGTTACTTCCTTGTATTAACAATATGAGAAAAAATCATTGCACTCCTAGAAAGACCAAAACAAAGTTTTCTTTTGACAAGTACTCGTGCTGTCAGGCGGAATCGTGGGAACTATCAAGAAAAATTTTTACACTATAATCATTTATATGAGAAAAAAGTGTAAGTATTTTTTTGTTTTTATCGAATGTAGAAAAATTAAGAAAATATAGTACATCGACTTTGAAAAACACATTTTTCTATGCACAGTTTGTTTAAAAATAGTGAATAGAAACAAAAGAATTAATTATCAGGTTAATTATTTTCATTATCTCAATTATTTTTTTAAATTTTCCCTATGAAAATTGATAGTGTTAGTTCAATAATAACTAACAAAAGTACACAAATTAATCACCAATCGGCTTCACCACCCCTTGCAAAGAGATTCAACGGTGTTAGTGGTAGAACCGACAATACCCAAATTTTTATTCACCTTATATTTTTGGAGAATGAAGAAACCGATTTCCTTAATCTTAGGCCCATCTGTAAGCTACTATTGAACAAATTGCATATACTTCTTGGATCCGCACTCACAATCGCAGAAAGTGGCCAATGATTAAGTTAAAATGTTTAATTGCTAATACTTTTGGTTTCAAGAATGTTGTGGGATATGTGACGTAAACGTTGGAATGCGCTTTTAGGAATCAATCCGAATGAAGCTATCTTAGTGAATACCAAAAAAAGCATTATCACACCATTAGATGGATTAGGAAGGGCTTTTTCTTGATTCATAATACTTATCAGTCGTTTCTGTGAATCGACGAATTGAAGCAAAGCAAGCAATTCTTTGACCGGAAAACATGTATTATTCAGACATAAACCATTTTTTGAATGTGTTTAGAATTTTATCATCATGGCGTCAGGATTTATGCATGTAAACATCGTAGCAAAACATAGCTCTGAATTCCTTTGCTGAGCTACTATGTGATGTTTTCGGGTATGTTGGTGTAATTTACAAGTTATCAAATATTTCCGTCTAGAAAATTTCGAAAAAAAACTTGTGCTCGATGATTACCACCGGGTCTGATTGAACGGATGATCCTACAAAGACCGATGTTTACACTTTTCTTCATCACACACCCATCTGACACCGGTATGTGAGCACCAGCCATTTGAAAGTATACCGATTACGTTGAGCCCCTCGCGTTTCGAGCCCCAAACACTGCGATGTTTTGATACTCATCGCGACTCTCGAATTGTGAAAATTATCTCCACTTGATGTCCCAAAACACTGTCTGCTGTATTTTAGGTAAACCGACAAGTTATTGTGAGAGAGTCGACCAAAAATTCACTAATTTTCGTGCACTAAACAAGGTAAACGCGTAAAACAAATGTATTACTGTTTGTTCGTTTACGTTGCAATCAGCTGATTTTGAAGTTCCGATATTGATCACATCAAGATGGCGTCGTGACAGAGGGCCGTCATCACATCTACCTTATTTTTACAAGTGAAAATAACAACCGTAACCACACAGAACAATCTCGCCACCAATCCATTTACCATCATGAGTTGATCTACCCTCGTTCACTTCTATATCAACCTTGCTAAGTAAAGTATCGATTTTGACGTTTTAGGTGACTTCGTGCGTTTTTACCTTCCGTATAGAAATTTTCTCGCGTTCTTTCGTGGTGGTGGAAAGCTAAACTTATAACATTTCATCAACCAAATTCTTCAACAGTTCATTTAATTACTAGCGTTATTGCTTCTAAGCTACACTCAAGCATTCTGTGATATAATTTCGTTGCAATGCCCAGAGGTAAGATCCGTTTTTGTGCAAGCCTTCTGAAGGTATTTTTTCTTCGTGACGTAGATCTTTGTTGAGGACATGTTATTTTCTTATTCCTGTAGGAAAGTACGTAAATCACAAAGGACGCAATCGTCACTTTACCAGTCCTGAAGAGTTGGAAGCTGAACGTAAAAATGAGGAGCTGAAAAAAAAGTAACAGCATGATGAGTTTTTATAGTACAGGACGATAGTAAAACGTGATTGTTTTTATTTTTCAGGTGGAGAGAAACTCACCAAGAATCGTCCGAAGAAGAAGCAGGAAGTGAGAAGGAAAGCAACGATTCCGAAGAGGAATCTGAGGAGGAAGACAATAAAGGAGCCAGTTCGTTGATTGAAATCCAGAATCCCAACCGTGTGCAGAAGAAAGCCTTCGTGAAAGCTGCAGATGTGGATGAAGATGATAAACCCCAACTGACTCGCCGTGAGCGTGAGCAGATAGACAAACAGAAGGCGCACGCAGCGTATATGAAGCGACATGCTGAAGGAAAAACGTCACAAGCTAAAGCAGATCTTGCACGACTGGCTATCATAAAACAGCACCGAGCAGAAGCGGCCGCTCGTCGTGATGCGGAAAAGAAAGGCACGTTTCGAACGAGTGCACCATAATTATCCATGTTGATTTTTGTTCTATTTTATTTCTAGCTAAAGATGCAAAGGGCGGTTCGTAGGGTTCTCAAGTGGTCCAGATTAGATGCCGAAGCGTTTGTTTTGGTGATACGATATATATCTTCTTTATGCACGTCATTTCGACAAGTTTTATATAACATTATATAAGGTATCGTCTATACAAACGTTTAGTCTTCCATAAACGTCATGGTATCCGGGTAAGAATTTTGGATTTTTTCCAGGCTACATTTTCAAAAGAAACATTTGTGTAAGTTCACTCGAAAGAATTCAACGAATCTTGACGGATCGATGTGACGTTGGCGAAGACAAGCGTACCGTGTAAACGGTACTTTATTTAGAAAGATTATGCCAATTTTGTAAGCAAGAGAGATGCATGTTTCCCGCGATATACTGAATTTAATCGCGGTAATCTGCCAGATTGACGTTCGAATTTCCTACGCAATTTGTTAGGTACAATATTAAGTCGCATATGATTGATCACAGAATTGGTAGTAGAGAATAATAAAAATTAGAAATATTACAACCCAAAAACTGATTTATGAATCCAATAATTGAAATCGGTTCGCGACGAATGCGTCACTGATATATTTAATAAATATCGTTAACAGAATATTTTTGCGTTCGTTTCTGTAATTTATTGCTACTCTTCAATGGTGAAGTTGAATCTGAAGGAATTTGCAGTAGACCCAACTATGCACGGTTTACACACACTGACTTCCGATTGCGTATTTACTTCTGCTTTTGTTTCTACTATGTCATCCGTTATTTGAATATTGGAAAAATTGAAACGAAAATCATTACTGCCATTAAGAATAGCAGCCTTTTTCACAAAATGATATTTCGCTTTCTTTTTCGGTGCATCAAATCCCACACTTTCTGGATTAAGAGCCAGTGTTTTCTCCTCCTCTGCCATTTTTGTTCGATAGTCCCCAAGATTGGTCCGCATAATCTGTCGCTTTTTGATTAATGGTTGGCTAGGGGACTTGAGTATATTTATTAGTTTCGTGATATCTTCCACTAAAAAAAATAAATGTATAGAATATATTTGACTAAGTGTGTTTTAAACTTACATTTTTTGTTATTCTCACGGATGTGAGGTGTATTAAGAGAATTTTCCAATTGCTGAATGCACCAGTATAGCTCCAACTCAAATTGTCGGTCTGGTTCTGTTGGACCTGCTTGTGGCATATGATTGGTAGTGATTTCCGAGACTTGAGTTCCTGACGTTGACCGATTAGGAGGTAATTTAGGTATAGATTTTTGTTTCCCAGTATTCTTGTGCAGTTTTACTTTTGGTGGAGGCATTGTTTTGATGCTGCGATATTTTTTAAACGATTATTAGTTAAAATCAGCAATGCGATACTACAAATCAGCACAAAATAGTAGAAGTAAAAGCAAAATACCAACCAGGTGCGTTGCTAAAATATGCAATCGAAATTGCACGAAAAAAATCTTGAAATGAAATTCAATTCACACGCTTAGAAAAAGTTACTCAGAGTTTGAGTACTTGTTACTCATTTTCAAATGATACATGGAAACGTCAAAAATTGAGTAGTTATCATCAATGATATTGAGTAACTCCTACTCTAAATTTGAGTTTAATGCAAGAACTCGTTTTTTGTTACTATTCGCAAGATCAGTCTAAAAGTTGTAATAACCATTTGTAGCAACAGGTTGTAGTTTTTGTTAGTGAGATCGCGTATTTCGAGGGTGAATCGCTCAACACAAACGGTGTTGTGTCTGCAAAAACCGGAATGATAAACTCCGTGTTGTGCTTTAGAATGGAAACGAATATGCTCAAATGTCATTTATGAGGAATAAGTGTATGATTGGTGCCTGAGCATAACTGACATGTATGTTAATTTGCGATTGACACATTACTCCAAGCGACCACCACTTGATATAGTATTGAGTTCAATTACTTAATATTTTAATACAATATACTCAGAAAAGGAGCAATATTTTTGCAAATTCGGTGAATATATATGAAATAAAATTTCACTCAAAATTTGAGTGGTATTTACTCTATTTTTGGTACATGTACAAATTAAGTATTACTCAATAAATGAGTAGATTTTACCCAAATATCGTTTCCAGTGGAAGAACTCAAATTTGAGTAACTTCGGAGTTACTCTAAATTAGAGTTGCTCCACTTTTTCTGTAGAAGAGTGAGATCTTACTCATTTTTGAGTAACTATTTTTAAGCGTGAATTCTGTGAGGAAAAACGTCAAACACCCGCTTGTAAGGTATTCTGGCAGACGGCTGAAGCCTGGATACATTCCGGCTGCCGTCAAAATTGCCCAGGCGAAATTGTGTCATTCTCCTTTCGGACATGTCTTGCTTATTTGCTCTTCCTTCGTCTTTTGATCGTCTTCATTTCATATTGGTTAATCCTGCATGTACATTTAAGGTTCTACTTACAATATCAGGAAAATCTCAGGAAATTGTTAAACAACGCTAAAGCTCCGCTACTGCCTGATGAATCTTCAAGAAAAAAGACATCAGTTTGTTTAAAAAAAGTTTTAAACATACTGATATTTTTTATTTAAATTTCCGTTCAACAACTGCGAAATAAACTGATATGCAACAATGCCAATTTTCTAAGATTGTAAAATCCCCTTAAAAACAGAAACGTTTCTTGAGACGAGGTAAATGATATTGAAATATGGATATTTTGAGAGATTGTCATGTTTGATATTGAGAAACCAATGTTATTGCCTTCATACATACTTATTATTAAAAATAAAATAAAATCAAAGACACTAACATGTAGAATCGATTCAAATCGCTTCTGTTACCCACATTATCGAAATTACTGAATGAGCAATGAATTCTTAATCGACTGCTCGTTTCTGGGTGCTCGATTAACCCGTTTGACAGTGACATTATAAATGTCATTGAATTTTCGCTCATTTTATGAATGTGTTAGTGTGAAAGATGAACGACTTACGCCAATTCTTTTCACTCCAGCTAGAGGAATGGATGATGCAGACTTAGGTAGTCCTTGTTGTTAATTTCCAGAGATTTTCAACAGTTTATGTGTGGATTCTAAGAAGAACTGTTTATTTACTAGTTCTTCATATCCGAAAAACTTGAAGATTTAAATTTATATAATTAGTTATATACATTTTTTTTATTGAGAAGTAAACTGAAAATCAGCACGAAAACGTGCAAAATCGGGAAATAATAGAAAGAAAACGAATCGACAATTAAATCTGCATCTTCTCACTAAATTCCGAGATTAACGAACCAACCGGTTGAAGGCGAAATTCATTCGGAATCGGTTGTTGCACTGGAAGTGGAATTTATTCGGAATTCCACATGATTTTTACACGAAATTCCGAATGAAAATTTCTCGCCGATTCGGAATTCATTCGGATCTGATAATGCGGGAGAAAAAACTAGGGTACTATCAACCATATTGAAGGTTAATTCAATCGTATTCTTACATTGAAAGTTGCGAAACATGTTTTTGATTTACTTTGACTGACTATGAACTTCGAAATAAACTGAAATACCAGGTTGTTTTTAGCTCTGATTTTAAGGTATTTCCAACGAATATTCGTTTGGAACAACTATAACCATGGTTGTTTCAGTTTGACAGCTGAAAACTCTTATTTAAATTCAACCATACCACAGACTAACAGACAGGACACTCAAATTAGATTCTTCAATCATTTTAACCGTCATTTCGAATATTCCTTTAGTTGGGACAGTACACGCATATGTCATGATGTCACCACTTTACCCTATCAAAAACATCTTGTCTGTCATCTAGACTGTGTTTATTTTTGCCTTTCTCATATAGAAAGGTTATGCAATCACTGTGAAAACCGACTTTTGAACCGAAGTGTCATATACCATTCGACTCAGTTCGTCGAGTACGCAAAATGTCTGTGTGTGTATGTGTGTGTGTGTATGTGTGTGTTTATGTGCGTATGTGTGTATGTAACGTTTTTTTGCACTAACTTTTTTCGGAGATGGCTGAACCGATTTGCACAAGCTTAGATTCAGATGAAAGGTCTTGTGGTCCCATACAAAATTCCTGAATATTATTTGGATCCGACTTCCGGTTCGAGAGTTATGGGGTAAAATGTGCAAAAAAAAGAAAATATGTGTTTTAACTTTTCTCATAGATGGCGCGACCGATTTTCACAAACTTAGGTTCAAATGAAAGGTCCTGTGGTCCCATGCGTTATTCCTGAATTTCATGCGGATCCGACTTCCGGATCCGGAAATATAGGGTAAAGTGTGTTAAAAATTGTACACCATCACTGAAAATGCGGAAAAACCTTAAAAAAAATTCTAAATCGACCTCAAATCTTTTCCAATTTGATGGTTTTTATCAGTAGACGGTCAAACAAACCGATTTTGGTTATTCTTTTAAGAATCGAAGAAAATTTTTTTTTGCCTTTCTCATATAGAAAGGTTATGCAATCACTGTGAAAACCGACGTTTGAACCGAGGCCCGGAGGGCCGAGTGTCACATACAATTCGACTCAGTTCGTCGAGTACGCAAAATGTCTGTGTGTGTGTGTGTTTGTGTGTGTGTATGTGCGTATGTGTGCATGTAACGTTTTTTGCACTAACTTTATGAGGGTAAAATGTGCAAAAATAAGAAAATATGTGTTATAACTTTTCTCATAGATGGCGCGACCGATTTTCACAAACTTAGGTTCAAATGAAAGGTCCTGTGATCCCATACGTAATTCCTGAATTTCATCCGGATCCGACTTCCGGATCCGGAAATATAGGGTAAAGTGGGTTAAAAATATTATACCATCACAGAAAAGAGCGAAAAACCGTAAAAAGTTTTCTAAATCGACCTCAAATCTTTTCCAATTGATAGTTTTTATCAGTAGACGGTCAAACAAATCTATTTCGATTATTCTTTTAAGAATCGAAAAAAAAAAATTTTGAAGAATACCACAGTATTATATATGATAGTTTGATTGATATGCGAAAGGCATCATTACACCACTAGGTGGATTAAAACAGGTTTTTTCATTTACCAACAGAGTTACCATTTATACAGAACTACCTGTCATGTATTGATTCGTATACGTCCATGCGAATTTCATGCAGGATACAGATTTAATACATATTGCCAAAACTATATACATAATTGTGCTACTTCTCATCCTCCAACGCAATACAAAATCGAACCCATTTTGTTACAATATTTACTTGCTTCTGGTCTACCGCCACTTAATTTCGGATGAAAATTACCAACACAATAAAAAATAATCTAGATGAGCAACGTTGAGAAAAATAAATGGTTACCTTCCAACATCGCTAAAAAAGTTAAATATATTATATCCAATAATTTATTGTGATGATTCATTTTCAAATATTATGATGAAATCAGGTATCCCTGCATGGAGCTGATCGGTGTTGACAAACGAGGGGAAACCAACTAATAAAAAAACTTTCACATAACACAAGGGGTGTACCGACAGAAAATAGTTCGCGCAGTACAATGTAGGTGGAACTAGAGCATCACGAAAGTTATTTTTATAAGAATTTACTCATACTGTCATGTCTGTTAGTCTGTGACCATACTTTACAACTTATTTCAAACAAAGTTTGTATTACACATACTGTGATTTTTTTTCTAAAATGAACAAAATAGTGAGTGCAATCATCACTTCTTGTTGATTCAAAGAAAAAAATTGTTCGAACGAAATGAGAAGTTTTGAGGTAGAACCAGAGATGGCAGGTAAAAATTGCAAGTATGTCTGGTAGCAATTTCTCTATAAAGTATGATACGCTAAACTCTGACTTGGCGAGTAAAAAAAAATCGCGACAATTTTTTCAAAAGTCGGTAAATTTTGACGTAAGTCTGCGAAAAACTCGATTTTCAAAAGTCTGCACAATAAAATATGTCTGCAGCACTATGTACGAAATTTTCAGATCTGACATCTCTGGGAACGCTATATTTTTGGTCAAGGGAAATGAAATGAATTTTATTCTAACGTTTATGAATATTTTCCACATAAATACATTGCTTCAAGTTTTGTAACTACATAGTCGTAAATCAGTGGTCCCTTCTTAATTATGTAGCTATAACATTGCTATTATCCCACTTGTACGCGGCAGACAGATTCCCCCTCAGACGGCTGGCTATGTCCGCCAGCCATTTTTGCCGGAGTTCTGCCAGAATTCCGGCAAAAGTCTGGCAACAATGCAACAACCGTTTCCGGCAGAGAATTTCGCCTAGCGGTTATTAACGGTTCTTTTCTGTCGGATTCTTGCCATACAAGATTGGAAGAACCGTTTTGAATCGGTTCTACATTTTAAGCGTCCTCGTTTTATTTTTTCAATAAAAGATACATATGAAAGGCAATAAGTTATTGCCCTTCATATATACTAATCATGGAAAATGTTATTGTCAATAACTTTGCTTTCTCACTATCAAACATGCCCATATTTCAATCTCATTTACGTCGTCTCAAGGTTCGTTTTTTGTACGTACATGCGGGATTGACGAATATCAAATGAAGTCGAATAAAAAAAAAAGGAAAAAAGAAAGAGGAGGGAAATAAACAAGACACGTACGGCGAGATAATGACGCAATTTCGCCTGGACAATTTTGACAGCAGCCGGCATGCAGCCAGACTTCTGACGGTTGCCAGAATTCCTCACAAGCGGGTATTGTATTCCTGTTACTTACTACTACTGGTCTAGCTGTAACCCGCTTGTGGGGAATTCTGGCAACCGTCAGAAAGCTGGCTGCATTCCGATTGCTGTCAAAATTGTCCGGGCGA
Source organism: Malaya genurostris (assembly GCF_030247185.1). NCBI lineage: Eukaryota > Metazoa > Arthropoda > Insecta > Diptera > Culicidae > Malaya > Malaya genurostris. The sequence continues at coordinate 77,657,893 of NC_080572.1, forward strand.
AATTGCGTCATTAACTCGCCGCACGTGTCTTGTTTATTTCCCTCTACCTTTGTTTTTCTTTTTTTGTACATACAAAAAACGAATTTTGAGACGAGGTAAATAAGATTGAAATATGGGTATGTTTGGTAGTGAGAAAGCAATGTTATTGACAATAACATTTTCCATATATATGAAGGGCAATAACTAATTGTCTTTCATAAGTAATTTTTATTGAAAAAATAAAACCTAGACACTAAGGGCATATTCAGGAGTGTTCTAGTTCTAGATGCATAATTTATGTCAGTTTTAAAATTTAAATCTAGAAATTATACCAAAATAAACTGGCAGTTCCAAGAGCGTTTTATCTGTGTTTCAAATATAGAAAAAATAGAACGGCAATGTATACCAGTTTTAAATTTGACAGTAGAACTGGTCGAATAAATAAAGCTAAAACGGATTGCTGGGGATACGTTTGTTCCAGTTTCATTTACATTATAGACCACTGATATGAATCTTGCAGTTGCTGAATTTGCTCTAAAAATGTAGAACTGATTCAAAACGGTTCTGCCAATCTTGTATGGCAAGAACCCGGCAGAAAGAGATCCGTATTAACCGCTAGGCGAAATTCACTGCCGGAAACGGTTGTTGCCAGACTTTTGCCGGGATTCTGGCAGAATTCCGGCAAAAATGGCTGGCAGACATAGCCAGCCGTCTGGAGGGAAATCTGTCCGCCGCGTACAAGTGGGAATGCTTATTTCATACGATTGCAAGTGTTCGTTCAATTTGTTTATTTTATATTTCTCGCAGAGCAGCAGAAGCGCATTATCGTTATTGAAAATTATTTCCGTTATTTCGAAAATATCAATCAATGTATCACTGCATATTGTACGACCCTCTTTTATAAAGGGTGATTTTTTAAGAGCTTGAGAACTTTTTTAAACAATAAAACGCATAAAATTTGCAAAATCTCATCGGTTCTTTATTTTAAACGTTAGATTGGTACATGACATTTACTTTTTGAAGATAATTTCATTTAAATGTTGACCGCGGCTGCGTCTTAGGTGGTCCATTCGGAAAGTCCAATTTTGGGCAACTTTTTCGAGCATTTCGGCCGGAATAGCCCGAATTTCTTCGGAAATGTTGTCTTCCAAAGCTGGAATAGTTACTGGCTTATTTCTGTAGACTTTAGACTTGACGTAGCCCCACAAAAAATAGTCTAAAGGCGTCAAATCGCATGATCTTGGTGGCCAACTTACCGGTCCATTTCTTGAGATGAATTGTTCTCCGAAGTTTTCCCTCAAAATGGCCATAGAATCGCGAGCTGTGTGGCATGTAGCGCCATCTTGTTGAAACCACATGTCAACCAAGTTCAGTTCTTCCATTTTTGGCAACAAAAAGTTTGTTAGCATCGAACGATAGCGATCGCCATTCACTGTAACGTTGCGTCCAACAGCATCTTTGAAAAAATACGGTCCAATGATTCCACCAGCGTACAAACCACACCAAACAGTGCATTTTTCGGGATGCATGGGCAGTTCTTGAACGGCTTCTGGTTGCTCTTCACTCCAAATGCGGCAATTTTGCTTATTTACGTAGCCATTCAACCAGAAATGAGCCTCATCGCTGAACAAAATTTGTCGATAAAAAAGCGGATTTTCCGAATGGACCACCTAAGACGCAGCCGCGGTCAACATTTAAATGAAATTATCTTCAAAAAGTAAATGTCATGTACCAATCTAACGTTTAAAATAAAGAACCGATGAGATTTTGCAAATTTTATGCGTTTTATTGTTTAAAAAAGTTCTCAAGCTCTTAAAAAATCACCCTTTATGTATAGTATTCTACATTTATAAAATTTAATCAAAAACTACAATGATCAGCCCCATGGGGTTGTTCGAGCCATTGATGTGGAACAAGGCAACCAAAATTTCTAATGATCGACATTTTCAATTAATCGTCACACTTTTGAATCCGCAAATGCACGAGAGTCTGCTTTGTCTTTATTAACACCGAACACGCGAACCCAAAATATAGACTATATTTGTCATGATTTGTATTTGTTTTAGCCGACGAAATTACATCAATAGCCCAAATTATGCAATTATATGTTTGTACATGCTTTTGATACAGATATCGATATTTAAGCTTCTTTTCGCCAAGCTTGTGTTCAAGTTTTGTATGCCAGTAGTTATTTTTATAGCGTTTCTCTACCATCCATTACTACCATTCTGCGATTTCGGTTGAAGCGATAAACTTTTTCTAATTATCAATCGAGTTCATCTTATATAAATAAGAAATTAATCTTTAAGTAAGCGATTTGTAGCTGCGGATAGAAAACTCACGTTTTAGCTACAAATGATAATTTCATTTTCTGCCGAACCGATTTTCGCAACTCACTGTAATGAGCACAAGTAGGCTTGAATGTCAAAGTGTTCTGAGAACGCATACCATTTAAAACATTTAACTATGCAATGCTGATGACAGATTGAACGTATCGAAATAAATAGTGTTGCAATATTTCGAAACTAATCGAGCAACTTTCGTATGATGAGTACATCCGTTGAAAGGAAATTTCTATAAACATGCCCATAAGAGTTACACGCTACTAAAACAAAATAAATGTTTGATCGAGAACTCGATTGGAATATATCAATGGTTTAATGAAGGCAAGTAAAATTTAAATCCAGGTTTACTTAACTTTACTTTCGAAAAAGAATGTAAATATTGCGCATATTTATCTTTGTTCATATTTTGCTAGAGTTTTTTCATGTCATTTGTACTTCCAAATATATATCTATATTTTGTGAAAATATATTATCAACTAGTATTGTAGTTGATAATATATTTTCACAAAATCAATATTTTTTAAAGGTTTGCACTGATTAACAGACAACATTTTTCCAGTGACAGATTTCAACTGCTAAAAATATCAAAATCGAAAGCACCTCAGTGATCCCACATTATCAGATCCGAATGGATTCCGAATCAATTCCGAATCGGCGAGAAATTTTCATTCGGAATTTCATGTGGAAATCATAATGGATTCCGAATCAATTCCAACTCCAGTGCAACAACCGATTCCGAATGAACCGGTTCGCCTACAACCGGTTGATTCGGAAATCATTCGGAATTGAGTGAGAAGATGCGGACTGAATTTTCAATTCGTTTTCTTCTTCTTCTTTCCTGATTTTGCACGTTTTCGTGCTGATTTTCAGTTTATTTTTAAACGAAAACATTATATAACTGAATATACAAATTTAAATCTTCATGTTTTTCGGATATACAGAACTAGTAAATAACCAGTTCTTCTTAGAATCCCAACATAAACTATTGAAATTCGCTGGAAATTAACAAAACGGCTTACCTTAGTCAGCATCATCCATTCCTCTAGCTGGAGTGTAGTGAAATGGCTTTAGTCGCTTAAATTTCACACTAACACATTCATAAAATGAGCGAATATTCAATGACATTTATAATGTCACTGTCAATCAGGTTGATCGAGCAGCCAACTCAGGCGAAAATTCTAGCACTGAACCGATCGAGCACTAAAAAATCATGCAGTCGAGTAAGAATTCATTGCTCATTCCGTCATTTCGATAATGTGGGATCTTTCATCGCAACATCGCCACAGGGAATGAAGTTTTAAGCTAGATTCCACGTTTTGGGTGCTGTGCTTCAATGGCAGTACTCAATACAGGCGTCATTAAAAATGCTACCGCGTGTGTTCGGACGAACAAACGATTTCATTGGGTTCAGTGGCATTGACATGCTTATCATTTACAGTGTAAAATAAGTGCGTTGTAAGTAGCAACGACTTTACGTCTGCTTAGCGGATTATGTTGATCCGCGAGGCGGCATTAGTAGATCAACATAATCTGCTAATGCACTGATGAGCTGAATGCGAAACGTAAATAATTCAATTTAGTCATGTGCACTTTAGCACAAACTGAAACCCAAGAGGTTCCAAACTCCCAAATGGGTGTTTCTTTCTCTCAAATTTCCATATTTTTGCTGTGTGAGCTAAAAAACTAAATATTTCTCGTTGGCAGTAGAAGAAAGTGAAAAACTTTATAATCCACAAGAAACGAGACGTGAGTATCTCGAAGGTAATATTAGTAATTATTCAATCATTATTAATATGGCAAACAATTTCCAACAGAATCAATTACTAAATAGTTTAGTCACAACTACCATTCAGAATGGCCAAACGCTTCCGAGATGAAAGATGAAGCTTCTTTGCACTTATTAAGTGATTGGAACTTGTTAAAACTGACATGTTTCACAAGTGCTATGTGATTCCACGTGTTTTTGTTACAAATGTGAAAATCATTCATATTACTGCTTGTGAAACCAACTCAGAAACCTGAAAGGATTATGTTTAATTTACTTACTGTACAATATTTTCATTTAAACAGTTTCATTTCCAGTTTTCTCACAACAAATATTACTGCTGTGAAACATGTCAAACAAGAAACTTGTTGCACATCAAACAAGCAAAGTGCGCTTTTCCAATCACACAATCGTTGCGGGAAGAGTTAAGAAATCCAAAACAAGAACAATGTTTGCTAAGGAGTGTATCGAAAATAAGCTATCCACATACATTTGTGTTGTACGCATGTATTTGTGATGCTTTTTTAAGATCAGATCACAGCATGCTGTGCGTGTGGCTGTCAGATTTCGTTTGTTTACTTGTTTGTGCGGTTGAAATTTAATTAATTTTATCAAAATTTACCCTGGGGTAGTTGTCAATTCCTCAGGCGAAACGACATAACATGGGATTTCATCCAATCTTGCATGACACAAGATCAGGGCATAGCAATTAAAGCTTCAAATCGTTTTATGGCACTTTTTGTCTTGCTGTCTAGCAACAATCTACCTCTAGCAAGCTACGTGTAGGACTGAAACGTTAGCTATAATTTTGCTTATATTTATAGCTTTGTGTGCTTCCAACAGCTTCGCTTTTGCATCGATGAACCAATCAGAGCGCTGCTTTCCCTTTGATATATCGCTTACTTCTTCAAAACCGTCGACTATGGCAGGGAAATCCGGTATACCGGAGATTTTTTGCATGCAAAATAGGATACTGCTAGCTATTAATCAACCTTTTAATGATATACTATTAAAAATACATGGCTATGAACATTCAAATCAATACGTAGAAATATTTCCAATCAAATGGTGACATGATATTAATAAATGATACAAAATTGACTGAGCTGTAATTGTTCAAAATGACCACATTTATACATGAATTTTTCTTGAGTTTCTAGTTTGCACCCCTATATAGAAAACAAAAATGTGTTCCACATTAAAAAAGTACGGGTGTGTAATGCCAAATACATAACTGGATGTCGTGAATACGAATATAACTGGAACGCTTTCTTCTTAATTTCGAATATCAATTAGTTGATCACTTGTATTAATTGTGTCAGCTTTCCCCTTCTTCACTACTAGAATTTGAAACGATGCACCTAAACTGAGTCGGTAGGTGTGTAGTTTAGCAGAAAGTTCCTACAACTACGAACACTAATTGGTTGAAAAAAGGACTTATATAGTACAGTAAAGTAAAATTTCGTATTGTTTTTTGGGAATATGTTAATGGTTCTAAAAAGAACCGCTTCGAAGAATACAGGAGTTAGGGATTGGACCTGAGTTTAAGAACTAAATTCAGGCTCAGTTCCAACATGCAAAATTCTCGTCCCGACGATCGAAGTCCAAGTGAAAGCACGACTTGAGTGTTTCACGCTTTATACTTGGTTTGTTCTTGCTAATGTTGTTGGGAGAACCACACCTCGACTTCCAGTTCCGTTTGAAGCACTAGAAGAAATGAACGATTTTCAATCAAAGTTTACCTTTCATACTCATCTAGTAAATAATCGGAAGTGATATGTGCATGATTACCTCAAAACCAAACTCATTGTTTCCAAAAGTTGTAGAAAATTTTGTTTTTCAGTTATTTATGGTTATCTCACGTTGTTGAAAATTTAATCACTAATTCCTGATCATATTTCCGATAGCTTGTAGAAAACATTTTGTTGTTGGTACTGAAAAGACGCGGGTTATTAATCGGTCTCGACACATTACAAGTGTGACGAGATTTATCACGAATCAATTCCGAATCGGAGAGGTATTTTCATTCCGAATTTCATGTGAAATAATGAATTCTGAATAAATTCCCCCTCCAGTGCAACAACCGATTTCGAATGAATTTCGCCCACAACAACGAAATATTCATTCAACGTATTAGACCAATGATTCAACGTATTGGACCAATGATTCAACGTATTGGACCAACGAAGGACCACCGTTGAACGTTTTTTCTAAGAGGGATTTCATTGTCAATCAGGTCCCTCTCAACCCCGCTTGTAAGGAATTCTGGCAACCGTCAGAAGGCTGACAGCTGTCAAAATTGTCCAAACGAAATTGCGTCATTATCTCGCCGTACGTGTCTTGTTTATTTCCCTCCTCTTTCTTTTTTCTTTTTTTTTTTTTATTCGACTTCATTTGATATTCGTCAATCCCGCCTTATTGCCTTTCATATGTATCTTTTATTGAAAGAATGAAACTAAGACGCTTAAAATGTAGAACCGATTCAAAACGGTTCTGCCAATCTTGTATGGCAAGAATCCGACAGAAAAGAACCGTTAATAACCGCTAGGCGAAATTCTCTGCCGGAAACGGTTGTTGCATTGTTGAAAGACTTTTGCCGGAACTCTGGCAGAATTCCGGCAAAAATGGCTGGCAGACATAGCCAGCCATCTGGGGGGAAATCTGCCCGCCGCGTACAAGTGGGTCACTCGACTACATGATTTTTCAGTGCTAGACATAGTTAGGGTAACAGAGGTATTTTTGCCCACTTTAGGATTGATTTTATTTTGGCCCACTTAGTAAAAATATCCATCAAATGTTGTAATATCTTCGAAAACTCCTTCCGCAATGTTATTGATACGTTCAACGGTGGTCATTTGTTGGTCCAATACGTTGGATCATTGGTCCAATGGAAGTCCAATCATTCGTTAAACTGGAGGCCAACACGCGACCTTCGTTTGCCGATATTGAAACAGACCGTTGTGTTCTGTGACACAGAATCTGTGTGGAAAAATAGAACCAAAATCTGTGGTTTTACAGAAAAATCTGTGAATATGGTAACTATGTCTAGCACTGAAAAATCATGTAGTCGAGTAACCCACTTGTACGCGGCGGACAGATTTCCCCCAGACGGCTGGCTATGTCTGTCAGACATTTTTGCCGGAATACTGCCAGAATCACGGAAAAAGTCTGGCAACAATGCAACAACCGTTTCCGGCAGAGAATTTCGCCTAGCGGTTAATACGGGTCTCTTTCTGTCGGATGCAGAATCGTTTTAAATCGGTTCTATATTTTTAGCGTCTAGGTTTTATTTTTTCGATAAAAATTACATATGAAAGGCAATTATTTATTGCCCTTCATATATACTAATTATGGAAAATGTTATTGTCAATAACATTGCTTTCTCACTACCAAACATACCCATATTTCAATCTTATTTACCTCGTCTCAAGATTCGTTTTTTGTATGTACATCTGAAACAAACATGAGTTTAGAGTCAACAGATGTGATAATAAATAAATGTTCATGACTAAAAAATTCCGAAATAATTTTAATACTTCAAAAGGAGCATTGCTCATATAAAATTCGATTTTATATTTCCAAAGTATCACATTTTCCAAAAGGTATCATACCGTGCAGTAAAAAACAAACATTTAGCTATTTAAACTTCCCATCTTTTCAACGGCATCACACGCTGCAGTTGCCATTTCGTATTCCGGAGATCCAGCTGGTTCGAATGAAAGTATCATAGCACTTTCCTTTAACAGTTTCAGAGCTTCGTTCAGTTTTCTCTTCAACTGGTTGTTATTGATCTGATGCGTTTCGAATTGATATTTTGCTAGTATCATTATTGGCACATGAAGCTCGTACATGATCACTCCCCTCAAACGACTAAGTCCTGGTTCATACAAGTCGACAACGGAAAGCAGATCACGGCAGAGTATTTCCTTGTGTTTAATTTGTTGCAAACTCATATCAGGTATGAGGTATCCAGATATCTTACCGTACAGTTGGCACAATGAGTGCTTGGCCGAAAGGAACAAATAGTGATTAAAATGGAGAGTTGATTTATATGAATCGATGAATTTCTCGTACAACTCAATGCTGTTTCCGTCGATGGCATCGACTTCTTTGAATAGTCGGTCTAGAAGGCGAGTTACAATTTCTGCTGAAATAATATGCTCACAGGACTTACATTTCCAATCTGATTCTTGATCAAGTGGATTGGTTGACAATACGAGCCCATTGGAGCATTTAGTACATATCAAAGTACTGCAGTTTGACCCAAATTCGGTCGGATCCGAGCATCGCTGGCATCTGCACCAGAAAAATTTGCTATCGAACAAGTGTTGCCTGCGTTTCAGAGTTCCTTGAAGAGTGTATGAGTAGGATAAAGTGATGGGATCACCTGTTTTGAGATCTTTGGTTAGTCGTATGGATAGCAAATTGGTTTCCGGATCGTCAGTATGTGTAGTATTGGGAGTGCAATCGTGCATAATATAAAATGCTTCCGGATACAAAGCTCTGGCATGAACATCATTTTGACCAATCTGGAATGAATTTACTTCAATTATACCGCAGATTGTGTGAATCTCGCTTTCGGAAAACTCTTCGAATTTCCAGTCGTTGCGGATTCGTTCGACGATGGCTTCCTGGTTGCGTTTCCAAAGAATGCAGTTCTGTTGCCGCAGTTCGTTTAAAGATTCCATTTCTAGCAGCTGGGAGTATTTTTCTGGGTCAGTCTTTTTCAACAGCAAGCAACGAAGTGTGAATATCGCTTCGTACATTAATTTAATTTGATGAACAGAGCTACTACTAAATAGCTTGATTACATTGTGTTCTTTGAGTGGAATGCACTCTAGACTTTTGTGAGCATTATTGGCTTCTAAGCCGCTGCAATTCGGTGAACATATCTGCCATCCGCAACCTGTACATCTGAAATGATATAAAATTTTACAATTTAATTGCATAAACTTTCTATACGAGATTTACGAGTGATTGCATAAATTTTCTATATGAGAAAGGTAATAAGTGTACTTTGATAGGAAAGCCTCGTTATCATGACCAAGTAGGTACAAATTGAATAAAAGATTTACAAATTTACATTTTTGCATTTGAAAAATATAGATTTATATGTGACAACCATGCACGTTATAGAAAAATTTAACAAAGTACACTGCGAACGGAGCAAGGCCACACGTGCCGACGCGTACCAGTTTTACATAGTCACTTTTAATGACGATTTAAATGTTTTAATACTCATCGCCCTCATAATCTCGGAACCGGAAGTCAGATCTGAATAAAATTGCATAGTATGTTTAAAAACAATGAGAGCTGCAATTTGAACCATGATTTGCGAAAATCGGTTTAACCGTTGCTGAGAAATCGAAGTGAGTTTCGTTTTTGGAGCCTTTCTTCACTATTATCGGTGCTTTTGGAAGCGGAAACCGGGAACTAGTAGTCCCAAAGTAGATTTATATATTCACTAACTAACAAGATCTGCCAACTAGATGAATTTAGCAGCAAGTTTTAAAAAAATGTGCACCTCGTTTCGCCATCAAAAATACTCATTAAAATGAAAATTTTCACTAATCGCCTGTAATGCCGGAGCCGGAAGTCGGATCTGAATAAACTTTTCGAGGACTTTTTAAAGAATTTCAAGACCTTTAATTTGCTTCTTAGTTTGTGAAAATCGTATTTTTTCATAAATTTGCGCATATATTCTTGTAATTCCGGAATAAAATTCAAGAAAATTGTGAAGGACCAAAAGACGTTTCATTTGAATCTGAGTTTATGAAAATCGGTTCAATCGGTAAAATGGTTCGATTCTGAAAAAATTCGCTTAAGAAGCAATCAATCCAAAACACCTTTTGCACAAAACTTGTAAATATATTTGTTTCCTTTCAGTATTAGGTTTTGCACGATGACGACATGAATGAACTGCCGATGAATCAAGTTCATCTTTTGACAGTTATCTGTGGTTTGGTTACATATCTATGAACACGTATTCAGATTAGAATGAACATATAAACATACCACTAATAGCTGTCAAAATTAGTTCATTTGGTTCATTTTTGTAAGGTTATGCCATGTTCGGGCAAAACAAATAAGTTGGCCTAGCCCATCCCTTAGTTTCGAACAGACAGGAAAAAAAAACTTATTATTAGAATACTTCTACTTTATGTAGAATAACAACAAATTTTCTTTCTATATGAAGAGAACACCAAATTTCAACACCATTTTTGTAGGAGTAAGAACAACAACAAACCGTTCCTGCAAACAGAACGATTATTTCGACGAACGCTCAACGACCAACAAAATATAATCGCTTGCTTAGGCTGTGAACCATTTCGTGGATGATGTCAAAATAACCCTGCTCGAAAGCATGGTTATTTTTGACAGATCGATGGTTGTTTTCCGACACTGAAAAAAATCTTGCAAAGAAAATTCTAATATCAATTCTCTAGTCCAAATTATTTCCAGTGCAAAATAAACCCAAATAACTTTCCATCCGTCAAACGAAATGGTTCACAGCCTTAATGGGTATGAACAAGATATACCGCTCTCACATTTCACGAGCTTTAAATTAACTGCATATTTACTTTTTTCACAAAAACGTGAATGTAAAAACGAAAATAATTGTCTACAAAATATATATGCATTTTTAAAGTGATCTGTTTCTTAGATCTACGGCTCACGATTTCTAAACAAGCATTTTTGATCATTTGTATGAGACTTTGTAATCTTGATTTTTTTATTGCTATAATGCTGTGATTTAAAATTTCGATAATTGTTTTTGCCTTTCTCATATAAAAAGACTATGCAATCACTGTGAAAACCGACTTTTGAACGGAGGCCCGGAGGGCCGAGTGTCATGCATCATTCAACTCAGTTCGTCGAGATCAGAAAATGTCTGTGTGTGTATATATGTATGTGTATATGTGACAAATCATGTCACTCGTCTTTCTTAGAGATGGCTGAACTGATTTTCACAAACTTAAATTTTTAACGAAAGTTCTTATGGTCTCATAGCTTGCTGTTCAATTTAATCTTTTTCCGGCTTCCTGTTCCGGAATTACAAGGTAATATTTGAGAAAATGCGTACTCAATTCATCCAGATACGAGTTCCGGTTCCGAAATTAGAGACGACTTTTAAACTGTCATACAAAATGATGCAAAACCGGTACGCATCTGTACGTGCTGGTACGGAAGAAGACAACACCTCCACCTAGCACACAGCGTGCTTTGTTCAATTTTGTATAGCGTGCAGGGTTAAATCATTATTAACTATATTTTTATTAACTAAATGTTTACAAATTGTACAGGTTATGACAGTTTATACCTAAAGAAAGTTTTCGATTTTATACACGTTTAAAACAAATATTTTTGACAGAATCTTCTAGTGATGTTTTTGAAAATATAAGTAATATGAGAAAGGTATCATTACATCATTAGCTGGATTAAAATAAAGTTTTATTGGGAATTACATTCCTTTTGTGGAATTTGGCCTTTCTGTTTCAACAGACTTCGCAGCTGATTCTTAGTGTACAGAATCACTGCATGGCTAGCACTATGGATCCTACTGACACTAAGAATCCTTCCAGGTCGGGGCTCGAACATACGACAACTGGCTTGTAAGATCAGCGTCCTATGCATTGAACCGCCAATCCGGGACAAGGTTAACTTTGTCTAAATATAAAATTTGACAGATGTAAAGAAATTTGTATTCATTTTACACTTAAAATAAAATAATAAGCTGTATAATAATAGCATTACAGCGAACAAAAGGAGAACTTACTTCAATAGACAATACCCTAGAACGATCGTGAATTTTCTTGAGGTTTTTTTGTTGAAAGATAGTGTTTAAACAAATTACACAGAAATAACTTTTATAAAATATTAGAAACTTGCAATTTTCGCAAGATTTTTTCAGTGTCCTGAAATAACTATCGAACTGTCAAAAACAACTACTCGACTGTCAGAAATTAACCAAAAGCTAAAGTTAAAAAATATTTCACGGCCTTCTTCTCTCCGACTTTGCATGTTTTAGGATCTTTATTACTACTTTATTTGGATCTTTATTACCTTTTTATTACCATAATTACGCAGAAGTGACTGACAGGGGATCATCGGTCACGTTAAGCTAATGTAAATGAAACTAAATTTTCACAAATAATTGAGTAAATATTGTTGAATATTTTCTTACCTAACCGTGCTGCAGCCCTTTAGAAATGGCCTGTGGCACCCGAGGCAAACTGGGTCACTTTCAGCCCACGGACCGATCGCCAATGGTTCTACTTCAATAATTTTTTCTCCGGCTTTTAAATCACGCGAGGCAACCAAGTAGCTGGAATGAAAAATTCACTAGGTCAAGCTGTGATAGTTTTTCAATAATGCTATCAGTACCGGCCGCAAACATCGGAGTACTTTACAATGTAAGGTTTATTGTTGTTCTCTTCGGTGACCGATTCGGTCAAAGCAGATTTGGTGTCGGCCTCTTCTTCCTTATATGTTTCTTTATCAATTGATTGATGGTGATGATTTTTGTTCTTGCGGGGGTGTTTCTGAAAAAAAAAAATTTAATGTTATCCGTTTCGTTTTGATAAATATTTCGATGGTTCTAGTATGATATCCAGCTCAGTCACGTATCCAGAGGGGGGTTGGGGGCCGAGGGGCCCTGGCCCCTCCCGAAATTAAAAACAGATATATAATTATTTAGAAGGTCTCAGACATGTGTTACAGACCGTTGAAAAGAATGCCATTTTTTTCGTTCAACAAACCCGGCAGACAGAGGTCCATTGTTGAACCATTTTTAATATGAGGAGTTGGAGCCCCGTTGGACTAGTTTTACTGGACAATTTCCGAAGTTTTTTCCACCTATTTTTTTAAACTAACTATATGACTATATGAATGTAACACCTAATTTTCACACTATGTTTCCAAGAGAAAAAATAAACAACAACAAACCGTTCCAGCAAACTGAACGAATATATCGTTCAACAAGCGCTCAACGACCAACAAAATTAAAACCGCCTGCTGAGAGGGGTGCTACGAAACGTTACAAACTCTAATGTTTTGAAAGTTATAAGCGTTACGGGGCGTTATTAAGCGTTACTTTTTTGTAAGCTAACGGCGTTACGAAGTGTTACATGCGTTATATTTTAGTAAGTTTTAGTTTAGCATTACATGTATTACTTTTTTATAAGTTACAGGCGTTACAAATCGTAACATGCGTAACTTTTTTGTTACTTTTTGTAAGTTATAGATGTTAAAAAGCTTTAAAAGAGTTTCGGAATCCCAAATTTAACATATTGAAAAGTCACTTATTTGCAAGTGTCGGTTCAAAACGCCGGTAAAAGGTATACCGAGAATTAAGTACATAAGTAATCTTCAGTAACATTATTTTTTTATCCGAGGGCCCCTACAGAAACGAAATCCTGGGTACGGGCCTGAAAGAAGGTTGCTTTGTGCTTCCGGAGGATATTTGTCTTTTCATGAAATTTGACGAAGCTTTTCGCTACATGACGTTTTGTGTTGCGGTAAATCGAGATTCGATGCGTTGAAGGCTTAAAAATTTGTAATAATTTTTTGATGTGAGAAATACAGTATATTTCAATGGGAAAATACAGTGCATCATTGTAAAAGAAGAAACAACAGTACACATGTTTATGCCGAAAATACATTACAATACTGTCAAATACAGTACGGATACGAGTGTTAACGACGGACAATCATGTAGAGTGCTTCAAATCTAATTCACTTACTTCTATCATCGGGCGAACAGGATCAAAAAGAAAAGAAAATCGAAACGTGAATAATTCAAGTAGAGAATCGGATGAATCGTGCATACTAGAAACAACGGGATTAGATTTGCAGCATTCTTGAAAATAAAAAGAATTCGGGATGGAACCTTTCATGATATTGATAGATATGGAGACTTCATCGTTTTTTATTCTCAGCATAAATTTAGGCAGTCTGCTGATGAACCATAAAAGCTTTCGGTTTGCCATCAGCTCTGGAAAATGATCAAACTGAAATAGATTCGATTTGGGTTTCATTGATTATTTTTCAGTCACGAGGCTTATCAAGTTTGTAATTGCAAGATTTGTCCTATGTACTGGTAAACAAATTGAGCAGTCGTATCGCTGCTGACGAAGGTTAACTCGATTTAATATTTGTAAAATATTTGCAAATCGAGGAACATGGAATCATTCTTAATCATTCAGTTAAACAAAATAATAATAACGTCATTCCTTTTTCGAATGGCAACAAATTTATGAAGTATTTCTTGTAAATAATAATTAATATGTGGTTAGGGTTAACACTTCGGAACTAGCACGGCAGCAATTCTATTTAAGGAAAAAAGATGCTACAGTTAAGAGGAACTTCTCCTGTAAACGGGTTTTTTCGTTCCTTCCTTTCGAGTGTCGATTAAGGGGGGAGTAGGATCTAACGGATAAAAACAAAAACCCGTTTTTTGCGATTTTTTCAGAGCTATCGTTTAAAAACCATCGAATAAAGTAGTAATCGATTGTTTCAGAGCTATCTTTAAAAAAACCATTGATTTTTTTTGCAAAATACAAAGCATCGTTCGAACAATATTTTGAAGATGTTTTCGTGGAAAAATATTGAGAAATAAATCGGTGAAGAAGTATATAGCTGTAGTAGATGTTTTTTGTAGACCCGTACGTTTTTTGTTTGTTTTGCCTTTCTCATATAGAAAGGTTATGCAATCACTTGAAAAAACATTGTACACCGTCACTTAAACCGGAAAACAAAACACTTAAAAAGGCGGGTGGGTAATGTCAGAGACATAACTGGATGTCGTGAATACGAAAACAACTGACATGTTCCTTAACACCTCCGAATATCAATTAGTTGATCAATTGTATGAATTATGCAAGCATTCCCCTTTTTCACATTTTTAGCAAAAACAAAGTAAGCTTCACTTGATCTCGATTACTGTGAATTTCAAACAGCGAAAAGTGCACAAATCTAACCAAACTGTTTTAGATTTGCACTAAACTGAGGATATTTACCTTAGACTTGAGAAAAACAATTCCTAATAGTTCTTTAGAAAACTTTTAGAGCCATTAGAACGGCTGATTTTGTGTGATGCTCTCCACCGTTGATTTTTCACCAATGAAAATAACTGGCAGCTGTGACGTAATCGCTCTTGTCGATAGCGAAACTAGCTTTGCAAACGACACAAAACACATCTGCTCGCAGTGGTGATAGAATCCAAACTGATTCAATTTTTGCTAGGAGACTTCTTTTTATGTGATTTCGTTTGTAGCTTTTTCACTAATGGGCGGTCCTAACAGCTATAAAAATAGCCGCATACAGAATTTTAATGTTGATTATTTCATTTCGGATTTGCAGAATTTATTGAAAGAAACTATCAATATGCTGTAGGGATTCGTTTCTTGCATTCAGAAGGACCAAATTGAGGAACTCACTGCGATATTCACCACTTTTCGGAACATTTTTTTTCGAACGATTTGTTGTACAGCAGCAGATATTTTGTTCTCTTCCTTAGAACGCGTTCTGATTGGCTGGTGTTGACATGGGTCAAATGAGACAAGTTTTTCAATAGTGTACTATTGAAATACTTCAATGCTTTTGCTATACACGTTTAAGTTGAAAAATTTTGATTCTATTGGTAGTTAGATTATAGAAATCCCTTCACAGATCACTGAGCTATGAGCTTTAAAAATACGAGAAAGGCAAACGCGCCTTATGAATTATCCTCTTTGATACTCGTTTATACCAAACATTTCAGAAAAGTTTAATTTTGAATTATTTGAGATTATGTCACACAACTGAAAATTTTATCATAAAACTGTGATTATATTCCCGATAGCATGTAGCAAAAATTATCTTGATTCGTTAGATACAACAAGAGATATTCACGATCAAAAACTTATCACTCTCTCAGAGGGTAAATTTTGAAAAGGCACCCCATAGTAAAGTAAGTCCATAGTATTCACGACAAAAAATTTCTGAACTGGTCTTAAAACTACACAAATCGATAGTCATTATGAGAAGGCAACTAAACAAAAAGGTTCTTGCTATTCTGGTTCCCGGTATTCGGTACTGGAAGCACCGGAAATAGTGGACATATATACCAAAATGGATCACAAAGATTTTTCTCAGCGATGGTTTGGCCGATTTCCACAAACTTAGATTCAAATGAAAGATCTCATGGTCCCATACGGAATTCCTGAATTTCATTTTGAAAGATTTCAGGTCCTACTACTGCATATTTTCAGATACAACAAACATTTAAATCGTCATTTAGAGTGCGATGGTAACATTGTATAAAATCTTCAAAATTTGAATAAAAACTAGTAGAGTTAGTACGGCATGTTAGTTGGTGGCCGTATGAACCGACTTCGATTATACCGGTTCTCGGGTTCCGGTGCCGGAAGTACATATAATAGAGAACCCACTTCGTTTTCTTAAGGATGATCTACGCGAGCAAAGTACTGCTTCATTATGTATGTTATACTAGTTAATGCACACGCAATCCCTTTGTTTTTTTTTCCAAAAATCGAAGAGAAAAACTTTGGATAGAATACCACAATATTATACGTGAGAAAGGCATCATTACACCACTAGGTGGAATAAAACAGGTTAGTTTCATAATTTTTAGTGGTTGTTTAAAGTCAAAACTGCGATTACACACAGAAATAAGTCCGCCTTTTTGTAGCTTTAAAACCTCTAAAAAACGAAATTGTTGAGGTTGGATATTGCATAAGTAGAAAGTGTGTGTAAAATTTGAAAATAATTAGTGAAGGAGTTTTTAAACGACGATGGACACGGACTTTGCAAATGTGGTTTCGGTAAAACGCGTTTAAAGTTTAGGGCGTGGAAGGGTCTAACACATATTGTTTCTTTGTATTTTGTTATAACAAAAAAGTTTTCAAACATTTCAAATTACAAGAAAATTTATGAGAAGAAATGAATATTTTGCAGTAGGTTTCGTAAAAATCATTTAAAAACAACAAGAACGGCGTTCCAAGAACTCAAAAACAAATAAAAGAACATACATTTTTTTGTATTTAATAATATAATTTTCAAGCCACGGCAGGCTTGAGATATAAGCTGCCACGGGCATTTTCTAATTTTAATTGACGACTAACTTAAAACTCTGGCAGATCCATAGTTGACGATCTGCTGTGGCCGGTGGGTTGAATATAACATGAGAGTGATGTTGGTACGTGTCTATCTTAAACATATAATATTGTTTGTTCCAGAATTGACCCCGGAGGTTCTACTTTCGGGTGCAAGCACAAAAAATGTGGTATTAATTTTGGAAAAATGCTGAGATAGAATTGCATTGCATGAAGGACACTACGGCCCTCTGTGTTAAAAATAAACACACCATTCTACGTTACCGACCGCGAGTAATCGAGACCATAATCTTATGTAACAGACTGTATCTGTTCCCAAGAATCAAAAGATTTCTTTACATTGCGAAATTGAAAACAAATAAAAAAAAGGCGGGTGGGTAATGTCAGAGACATAACTGGATGTTGTGAATACGAAAAAACTGGCACGCTCCCATAACTTCTCCGAATATCAGTTAGTTGATTGATTGTATGAATTGTGCAAGCTTTCCCCTTTTTCACTAATAGAGTTTGAAGCGATGCACCTACATTAAAGTACAGATTAGTTACATTAAACAGCTACTATTCTACAACTATATATTCCAAACTTGAAACAATTCCATTTTAATCTGCAAATATAGGAGGCTAGGTACGACAAATTTGTAGTTTATTTTTAATGAAGCTATGCAGTTCGAAGATATCTGATTCTTCTCGAAATTTCAGTACGAGACAATTGCAATGGCCTGGTCTGAACTGTGTCGACGATCTTCGGTATGCAAGAGTCATTTTAATAATAATAATAATAATAATAATAATAATAATAATAATAATAATAATAATAATAATAATAATAATAATAATAATAATAATAATAATAATAATAATAATAATAATAATAATAATAATAATAATAATAATAATAATAATAATAATAATAATAATAATAATAATAATAATAATAATAATAATAATAATAATGATAATAATAATAATAATAATAATAATAATAATAATAATACAGATTAACCTGTATATATGGCAACCCTGTTTCGCATGGCATATTTTCAGACGACCCCATACTAGTATAAAGATGTGTTCAACATCATCACTCTCGCTTTCGCATTGCCGTTCGTAATTGAATGTGTTAGTGACGATACAAATTATTTTAATTTCCATCTAGATGAAAATCTGCCTTTCTACCGGTTTTCGGTGCCATCGTGCTGACGGTGTCTCGTACGTTCAGAGTAGCTGCTTTAACTTAAATGACGCTATTTCTCACATCACATTTCATTTTATACCTGCTACTGGCAGCGGTGTACGGACAGGCCCTTTGTTAAAATACCTTTCCTGTTCGTAGAACGGGAAACAGTGAGACGATATAAAAGAGAGAGTTAGTAGAGCGGCAGCCAGTAATACTGAATTGGCTGTCTAGCTGTTAACAACATCTCGTGGAATTTTTACGCAGAAACACGCACACAGGAGGAACAGTTAAGGGCAAGGAAAAGTCCCGCTCGAACCGTGCTGGTCTGCAGTTCCCAGTTGGCAGAATCCATCCGGAAGGGAAACTACGGCGAGCGTGTCGGTGCCAGTGCACCGATCTATCTGGCGGCAGTGATGGAGTACTTGGCTGCCAAAGTGTTGGAATTGGCCGGTAACACTGCCCGTGACAACAAGAAAACGAAAATCATCTCTCGCCATCTGCAGCCGTAACGACGAGGAGTTGAACAAAACCCCGTTCTTTTCAGGACGACCACACTGTGATAAAGAAATATTTAAGATTGCTTTAAGTTCAGCCAGTTCTGATACGCCTGGAAAGTAGAATGTGTAAATCAAGTGGAAGCCTTTGTTCTAACAATTTGTTCATTTTTGTTTTCGGCCGCATACTAAAGTATTCACGACAAAAATACGTTTTGATCTGTATACGTGGCAACTCTGTTTCGCACGGCATATTTATATACTAGTACAAAGATGTGTTCAACATCATCACTTCCACTTTCGCATTGCCGTTCGTAATTGAATGTGTTAGTGACGGTGCAAATTATTTTAACTTCTCGTGTGTTGGCGAAACAAGAGCAACAGTTGCCCAGAAAATGGTATGAAAGCGACAAAATTCAACTAGTTCTTTATGATAATCTTTAGCACTCAAAAGTGCTTTGAATTGTCTGAAAAGCACTCTGAAAAGTGCTTTGAATGGGCCTTGCTGGACTTTTTGGCTGCCTTTCTACCGGTTTTCGGTGTCATCGTGCTGACGGTGTCTCGTACGTTCAGAGTAGCTGCTTTAACTTAAATGACGTTATTTCTCACATGTTCTATCTGCTACTGGCAGCGGTGTACGGACAGCCCCTTTGTTAAAATTTCTTTCCTGTTCGCAGAACGGGAAACAGTGAGACGACAGGTCCTCGATGTTGCTCTCGTGTGTCTTGTTTCGGGAACAGTTGCTCAGAAAATTGTAGAAAAAATGAACCACTCAACTTTTATATGGATGCTCTTGTACAGAAGTAGACATCTCGCGTTCTGATTAGCTGGTGCTGTCATACGTCAAATCAAACAGGTTTTTCAATAGTGTACTATTGAAAATCTTAAGTGTTGTTGCAATACACGTTCAAGCTGAAAATTTTCGATTCTATTGGTAGTTAGATTATATAAATCCTTCCACAGATCACTGAGTTATGAGCTTTCAAAATTCGAGAAAGGCAAACGCGCCTTATGAATTATCCTCTTTAATACCCGTTTATACCAAACATTTCAGAAAAGTTTAATTTTGAACTATTTGAGATTATGTCAACAACTGAAAATTTTATCATAAAATTGTGATCATATTTCCGATGGCATGTAGCAAAAATTATGTTGATTCATTAGATACAACAGGAGATATTCACGATCAAAAACTTATCACTCTTTCAGAGGGTAAATTTTGACAAGGCGCCCCATAGTAAAGTAAGTCTTATTCACGACAAAAACATTCCGGTGAAGTAATCTTTTAACCCACCTAGTAAAAACTACTCTCGTAAAATTAAAAAGCGTTACTGTCTAATAAGATTACTAGGAAAAGTATATACAATAAACAAAGAATCTTTCAAAATTTAGAATAACAAAACCAATTTAGACTTGGTCATCATGGTACGGCGTCCAATATCTTACCTTCTTTTTGAAGTTGGGTGGCATTTCGGAATCGCATCGGATTTAACTCAGCTGAAGTTATCAGTTCACACCTATTCGTTTGTATATCTACCAGAGAGGATAACACGATTAGACATCAATAATAATATAAGTAATAATAATAATAACGCAGGAAGTATTTTCTCAGGATCTGCACGTGATAGTTGTTATAGATAGTCGTTAATGTTTTTTTTTCTCCAAACGCTCTACCACAGCCAAATGTTATAATTACAGCTGTAAACAATTTCACACCAGTTTCTGTTTACACATCTCACGTATGAATTGACATCCGTGACTTCGCATCGGGCAGTTGATTTATGTATGGAGACGCGTGGTGTTTTTTTTTGTTGTTTGTTTTCACTCATCCATCCAGCAATCCGATGAAGCTGGGTGTACCAGCAGCACCCGGTAACCAGGCAGTGGGTGGTGTGCGCTCTCTGTTTTGTTCGTTCGAACGCTCGGCTGACCCAAAAGGTGTTTATAATTGAAAACGACTCAACCGATTTTCGCTAGAAACCTGTTGCTTTGAGATGGCGATCCCGTGCCGCGTGTTCAGTTTGTGGCAACACGACAGCAGGACGCCACGTTCGCGCGATTGAAGTTGCCACCAGTTGGCTTGAGTTGCGCTCGTTCGCCTTTGAAATTGGATGTGAAGCGTACTTCACGAGGGCAATTAAGAATCTGTTCCACCGGACGCAGTGTCATGTGCTATTCCTGAACTTTCAGAAGTATACTCTATTGAGATATGTTTTCCGCATGTGTGACAACGAAACTTTGTCCAGAAATAATTTTTCATGCACACGATTCGCGTGATGGTGTGCAGATGATTGAATTAACACAGGCTATTGCTAGAGAAAACTACTTATTTGTTGCAGTATTGGGGATACACGATGGCGCCAGCTGTAGATTTATTATTTACTTTTTTATTTATTTATCCATTAGTTTATTTATTTATTTATTCACTTATTTATTCAGGAGCATGAGAAAAGCACGCTGGAATTAAGATTTTTTGTTTCTCTTCTCCAACAGGCATAAAACCTACTCATCTTTTGTATCAGCAGATTACATTTGCCCAAATGATACATAACCAAATCTTTTAATTACCCTTATTTAAGTTACGAAGCTATCTAGCTTCATATACTCATATCGAATAATTACCCTAACCGAACTAGCGGGAAAAAATTTGGAGAAGACGGTGTTTAGTAGTATTACGAGATAAATTGAAATCAAATTCATTAGAGCAATCATTCGATACGTGACACATACTGGAAAACTGTTCATTAAATTCAGGTATAAAGCGAGAAGACTAGTGTTTGATGGACAGAGAAGATGTTTGGATATAAGGTATCGGTCGGGTGACGGCCAGGATGTAGACCATGTTCGATGTACGCGCTATTGTGTCTGACTGGCGTTTTAGAGTGACTAAAATAAGATTCAGAGTGGCGAAACGGTAGCGCGTATGCACGGAATGCATAAGAACGCAGGTTCGAGTCCTGTCTCTGAGCGTATCTTTTTCCAAAAATTCATCTTTTCTGTTAGTTTTTCATTCATTTGGCTTCTCCAATATATGTTTCCGCTCAGTCATTGCAAAAACTGAACTTAGTTATGGCGACTTTACGTCAAACAACTTAAATTAATAAATCGTTAATTTTTAAATCCAATAACACTCCTAGATCCTTGATTGATGTCTCCCGTTTTAGTACCGTTTGCGAAATAGTGTATTCAAACGTTATCGTGGTTCGTTTACGAGAGAAGGAGATAACGAAACATTTTTGGGGATTCCGTGCTATTCTGTTAACGTTGCACCAGCTAGAAAATACATTCAACTGTGAGTGCAAGAAATCTAAGTCATTCAGATCTTTGATGAGATGGAACAGTTTAAAATCATCGACAAATGATAGCTTCATACATTGCAATGAGAAATTTAGATCATTTAAAAACAGAAGAAAGATGAACGGTCCTAGATGGTTTCCCTGAAGAGCACCGGAGCTCACGATTACGAGCAATCACATCAGATCTTTGGAGTCAAGTGGAACGCTCAACGACAACTGAATAAAACATTGCTTTATTATTTTTGTCCATTTCAATTTGCATTTGATGTTTTTTCAAACGAAACGGTATTTTCGGCTACAATTTAAAAAGTTTTTTAAACTCACGAATAAATGTAACGCACGACTGATTCTTCAAAAACGAGTAATAAATAAAAACGCTGTGAGCGAGACTACAGTGCTCCATGATAGAAAACTACTAGATGATAATAAACCTTCATTCTTCTAATTTCCGATGCTGTGTTCGGTTTCTCTCTCCCTTGTTTGGTTCCAGTGACACCGGAGAACAAAATTTGTGAGATACAATGCAGTGATCGGGAATACACTGGAGCCTTAATTTAGGCACAAAGTCGAAGGTGATTAAAATAAATTTCGCGTTTATTAAATTAAACATCGCGTTATATAAAATTTCGCGATAAAAGGTTTTTTACCTTTTTAATATATAAAAGAAATGGGTATAGAATTCGTTCAAACTTTAGAAAATTCTTCCGAGGCCCGGAGGGCCGAGTGTCATATACCGATTGATTCAGCTCGACGAGCTGAACAAATGTCCATATGTGTATTGTCAATAAAGAGGTCGAGATCTCGGAGATGACTGGACCGATTTTGATCAGTCGCAAATAAAAGGTCTTCCCGTCACCCTGAACGATATTAAATGGTTTTGAGATCGAATGTTTACTTTTTGAGTTATACGAAGTTTTACGTCAAAATTATCAGTTTTTTGACAATATCTGTCACAATAGAGCTTGAAAACAGAATATGTTTTTAGACTTAGATTCCACACGGTAATAGCTATCCACCAAGCCATGGATTGTTAAAAGCCGTCCATTTTTAACGGAGATATCGATATATTTCTGTAAGTGTCTTTTCCCCGTATTCCAGTAGTAGGAGTTTTATGCGCTTGATGATAAAGCGATATTTCGGAGCAAAGTGAAATATGATTTTCAATACTGTTTTATGCAATTGTTTCTTAGCAAGAAAGCACCCTTTTTCGTGACGTTTCGATTTTAGCACGGTTCGTTTTTGGCAACATAATCGTTCGAACATGACATATGTATTAGAAAGATGGCAATATTTTCAAATTCAAAACAATATTCAATATTTATATTGATTTATACTGCTCGCAACAATAATTGCTGGAAAACCACAACTTTTGACACCCTTATACCATTCGAAGAAGTTCGTCGAGAGAAGCAAATTGTTGTGTGAAAAATAATTCAATAATTTATCTCCGAGGCTTAACTGATTTCTACAAACCTAGACTCATATGAACAGTTCTATGCTCCTATATAAGGTTTCTGAATTTCATTTGGATTCAACTTCTGATACCGGAACTACAGGATGATATATAAAATAAAATTAAAACAATGTCACTTTGCTAGTATATGGCTGAACCGATTTCGTCCATCTAACATTAAAATAAAAGATCTTGAGGACCCATAAACACTGCTTGTTTTTTAATCAGATTTGACTTCCGGTTCAGGAGATACAGGGTGATTAATGTAAAAATTTCACATAAATTTATCGGGTTTATCGGGTTCATAGATTTTGAGAGTCAATGACCAAACAAACTTATTTCAATTTTAACGGTGTTCAGCTTTCGATCCCGGAAGGTACCAACAAATTTATGTGGAACCAGAGATGTCATTTATACAGATTTATCTGTATTATACAGATTTTGACATGCACATACAGATTTAATAAAGACAACAGATTTTCTACACATAAAGATTCTACAATAAGCAAGAAAGAAAATATTGAACTTTTCCATCTGAGCTATCTATTAGTATCTGATGGCAGTAACGAGATCAATCAACGGACAAGTAACAAATCAAAATGGAAATCTTTTCTACAGATTGTTGATGATAAACACTGATATAATTTATATCATAACTTGAAACCAATTTGAACTGATACACAAGGAAGTAGTGCCATCACAAAACTTTATTGTTAGACTAAGAGTTGTTTGACCTGACTTGACGTTACAATTTACAATTACAATTTAATTGTTGTTGATGGAAGAAAATAACAAATCTCGTCATTGAATATTCTTGTGAACACGGCAATGACTTACGAAGATATAAAGAATGAATGCTCATTGAATTTATTATTAGAATAGCATTAGAATAACATATTTTTATTGTATTTCATTTTTTAAGTGAATACAGATTGATATAGATTTTTTATGCAAAATATTACATACCATACCGTCGAGCAGCTCCGAACCGATCAGCTCACTAAAGTGAATCGATTCAATGCATCAGCTCATCAGCTCATCAGCTCATTTAGATTGAACTGAAGGTTAGATTTGAGTGCCGTTTTTCTTGCGCCGTTTCTCTTACTCCGTTTTTCTTTCATATGCATGATCGAAATTATGAAAGCACAGAGAACAATGCTATGTGAACTAATTTGTGTGCGAATCATTATTATGTCACATTTGTTGGCATCCCTGAATGTACCTTAAAGACTGTCCCAGAAAGTATGGACGCAACCAAAAACCGCTGCCATTTCGCAATGGTTCAGAATCTGTCAATTTTTATAGCTTCCTGTTGTTTACACTATTCTCTAACCACCTGTGCAGTTGTTTATTTGTTTTCATTTGTTTCGAAATGCGCAGAACAACATCGAAAAATTGTGTACAAATGGTGCACAGAACGCGGACTGTCACTGAGAATGATAGCAAAAAGTGGAAGGAGTAAGTGAAAAAGCCGTGCGAAATGCAATCAGGAAGTTCGGTGAGGATAACAACTTTGAGGATAAACCGAAAACGGGTCGAAAAAAAGGTCCTGCTAACCCTCAGTTTGATAAACGTATACTGAAGGCGTTCGAGCAAAAGAAGGAGGTTTCAATTCGGGATGTGGCAGAAAAAAGTGGGCACTCCGAAATCAAATGTTCGACTATAAGAAGCAGAAACAACCAAAACGTAGTCCGAAACAAGAAGCATCTATCAGGCCGAGGATTCGAAAGCTGTACAATACGATTCTCGCTGTAAATTTGAACTGCATAATCATGGACGACGAAACCTACGTGAAACTCGATTACAAATCCTTGCCGGGACCACAATATTATACGATACGAGAAGGGCAAGTGTTAAACCAGTCCAAGACATCGATTTTAGTCGAAAAATTTGGTAAGAAAGCTATGGTCTGGCAAGCAATTTGTAGCTGCGGTAAAATTTCGAAACCCTTCCACCACTGCTTCAATGAACAGCGAAATATACATCAAGGAATGTTTACAAAAACGACTTCTAGCCACAAGGATCCTGTTGCCTTCTGGCCAGATCTTGCTCCTTGTCACTACTCGAAATCAACGGTAGAATGGTATACTACCAAAAATGTCACTTTCGTCCCAAAAGACATGAATCCACCAAATTACCCACAACTTCGACCAATTGAGGAATTTTGGGCATTAACGAAGGCACATCTTAAAAAACATGTCTCGGCAGCCGAAACCATTCAACAGTTCGAAAAAGATTGGAAAAAAGTGTCAAAACTTGTCGCCAAGAAGTCTGTACGGAATTTAATAAGGAACGTTCGCAACAGTGCGCCAGCTAGTCTACAATGGTTAAGTAGCAAATGTTGACAATAATATTCTGTTGTTGTCTAATATTATCTAATATTATCAGTATATCGAATAAAATTTGAATATCTAACACTTGTGAATTATTTACAGCGAAATCAAAGTGCGTACATACTTTCTGGTACAGTCTTTAGCCTACTGAGTGAGAGGTAAGATTTCTTATTGACAATGGCTCATTCAATTTGTTAGAGAAGGATAGATGCACATTTGGTAGAACGAATGAAAGCACACATTTCTTCTTATTTAGAACTCGCTCTTCAGATCCGTTCAGCTCGTAGCTTGTTTCCACCTTAACAGTGCGGTGAACTGGTGAGCTGCGGTTCTTTTAAAAAGAGTTGTGAGCTATCAGCTCACTTTAAAGATTCGATTCACTGGAACAGCTCAGGAGCGAATTGCCCATCTCTAGTGCGATGCGGTGTCCTGGTGCTGCTAGCAAAAAAGTATAATTTCAATGTGTTGTTTGATACGTATAGTTAAAAATTTGATTGAAATAGTTATTTTGAGTGATAGTGTTTGTGTGGCAAGTGTGTGTTTAGTAGTGAGAGTGCTATTTATTGAATAGTATTGATCTGCGAAACTAAAGATGCTCAAGCGGCGGAAACTGAGAATTTGCCGCCCCAAAATTCAACGATGTTAACCTGTTAACCGATCGAAGCGCCATCTGTATGCCATTGTCGGTGTTATCGGATTTCTACGGAATGTGTGAAAGTATACAAGTCGATCGTGTCATTCAGACTGAAGGTCTAGGGTTGGTCTGCGGCGGACTCATTTGCGAGTGTTTTTGTTTTATTGTTTCAGTGGTCGTGTTTTATCACGCGTTGCTGACAAAGAGGGATACTGGTGAGATCGTTCCTTGGAGATATTTTATATTTTTCTTACTTATTATATTACTCCTGAGTATCGAAAATCAGGTTTTGTTGAGATCATATTGTTTACCAAAACATATCCGAATCTTTTTCCCTCCCTACTAACAAATCTCCTATCCCGTTATGCTCGTGGAGATACAGTGGTACCCGCGGTCTTTACGAGTCGAACATTCCTTCCTTTCCCTCAGTAGCACAGCCTTTGGTCGTAGCCGACGTCGTTATTGATCATTTAATAAAAAGTTAGGAGTGAGTGGGTATGTACAGTGAAAATGATTTGCTTCTCCCAAGCTTCATTTTCTTGGTTCATTGTACATTTCCACTCATTCGGTCAATCGCGAAGTGCAACTACGGGCGATCTACTTCAGCTCAGCTTACAGGGTTAAGAGTTTTTAAAATTCGAACCGTCATAGAAGATTACGATACTAAAAAATCTTCAAAGTTGGGCTCAAAACTATTTCAATTTATTCGTCATACTAATTCATGGACACACGAACTATTTTTGATTATGCTGGTCTTTGAATACCGTTTTTGGAAGTACCATAAATAACGACAAAAACTTTAAAGAGGAACCCACTTTTACAACTCATGGAATACTTAATCGATTGTCACACGTTTAAATTTAAAGGAATAATTTTAAGGTTCATACAATTTCTATCTTCGATTCGTGTTACAGTTCCAAAGTTTTGATTAAATTTTTGAATTCATTAAAATGAACACAACGAAGAATATTCACGAGAAAAACACATGCTGATTGATAAAAAAAGGTATCATCTCACTGCTACGTAGAATAAGTACGTTTTTCAATTCCATTCGATTTTAGTATATATAAAATAAATAATCTAACTACGTCCATACACAAAAGCACCTAGGACCATCTGAGTATATTCTGAGACTACGGGAATTCGTAAAAGATGTTCCAAGATCCAAAAACTACATGGACTATTGTCCTTAGGGACCAAACTGCGCCACAGCGCCTATTTTTTGTTCGCTGTTTATAGTTTTAGAGCTACACTTTGTTTACTGGGCAATTTATAGCAATTAAAAGGATGTTCCCAACCGTCCAATAACTTCAGTGAAAACAGATCTTACGATTTGCACGAGCAATCCACATCATATGTACAATTTTTCAATACTGCTTATAGTCATGGAGCTACATATTGGTTTCTTGTCTATTCTGATCTGTTTCAGGAATATCTTCAGTCATACAAGAACTTCAGTGAATCACGTGAATGGAGCGTGAAGATTAAGCTCGTTAATGTACCTTTTTATTCTTGTAGATCTTAAGGCCTGACCTTCAGGTAGCTTTTAGGTAGTCTAGATCTTTCACAATAAGTCAATGATTTGCATGTGGTATCGCGAGAATGGACCGTGTACAAGGATCTTGTTAGTTCACTTTATTACGCTGGTTGGCCTATAATCCAGCGAGTTTTTGGAAGAACAAGCACTTCCTCATAATTCATCATAATGAAGTGTGGACCACAAGAATAAATACTACTTAATGTCATCGGTTACGTTGGTAGGTCTATTTTTCAAGAAGATTTTCGATGGACAAGAACTTCCACAGACATTATCACTGTATGTCAATTTGCGGAATATAGTACTACGAGTACAAACCATACTCAAAAGTCATGCAAAAGTCACCAGTCACGCGTTTATATAATAATTTCATTTTTTCTAGAAAACTTTTGGATACCCAGGATTGGATGGATACTAGATTCAATGAAACCAAACAATTCCGTAATATACATTTCATCATATTCAATTCACCGGAGCATGTTAGATTGTTTTGTATACGTAAAAATAAAAATTTCCTTCATTATGCAGAAACCTTCTTACGCGATTATCGGGTGAATCAAATCGAAAATTGCGTTACTTCAAATTAAACGCGTGAAAAGTAACGTAAATTAAATTCGCGCCAATTAAGTATGCGTAATTTGAGGTTTTTGTGTAAGGAAACGAAAAGTAGTTCAATAATGCTCATATTTGACGACCGAGTAAGGGGCTACTGTTCGATAATGCCATAATGTCTAGTGATTCGCAACTAAACTTTCGCTAGACTGAGACTAGACCAAATAACAAAACCCGAATGAAAATGTATAAGAAAATAGCTAAAAACGAAGATAAAAATATTTTGGTGGATGGTTGAGGGTTATTACGTGCTAGAAGAAATACACTCTGCAGCTATTGTGAACCACTCATATAAATAAATTTAGATTATATTTGCATTTTACGTATCATGAACTACAAATTTCTTTTCGGTATGACAAAATATAATCCTAGTGGAACCCTAGCGGAACAGTCAACGCATCCCAACAGATGTTACAAATTTTCACAAATTTACCGTGAAGCTGACACCCGTAGAACAAACAATGGGTAATCCGCTTTCTGCGGTGATCTGTTCAACAGTCAATTAACTTTTCCGTTTGCATCCGCCGTGGCTAATTTTAATTCAAACTCTCTCATAAAAACGAAATCCGAGTCACGGCCTTGAAATGACATCTGAGTGACGAATTTTCGCTACTTTTTGACCTATTGATGGGTGTCAGTCTCCGGTTGAAACGTAGCCATCTTATTTTTCACTATCTCCGTGCAGATCAGCTGAGAACTAGGAACCATTAACCGAACCACTCAAGTAACGGATCACGCGTTTTTCCAACCTGTCGAATATGGATTTTCTATCCACGCGCGAGTTAATTTTTCGATCGCGGAAACGAAAACGTGACACCACCCGTCGGGTGTGATGCTGAGAGTCCAACTGAAGAACACTGACTTGTACCTCTGTGCCGACTGTTGCGAGTGTGAGCAAAACAAATGTCTAAAATCTATCATGTCGCCATTCTGTTCATTGCGCCATGTGTTTGCGAGCGTTTTTCTTACCAGAAGAACCGCAAATCTATTCGCCAACCCAACCGATGAATAAATATTAGGCCGGGTGAATTCGAACTAATCCCGGACAAGATATGGTAGTAAAATACACTTAAATGGAGCGATCTCGCCACAATTTGATCAGTATTAAACGAGTAAAACAGATTGGAAAAATGACATACGAATGCTACAACAGTGTAATGAGAATCTCGAAAATGTTATTGCAGAGACGAGACTCGAATCCGTTACTAGCTTCTAACCGGGGACATTGTTTTGCTAGTTAAACTACCCTACATATGAAAACACATGAAGAGACAGCCTCATTGGCTAGAAGAACCAAGTATGCTTCGCTTTACTTAGCCGCCACAGCATTCAATTATAGTCCTATCTCTATGGAAACCCATCCCACAGGAAACAACACACACAATGCTTCGCAGGTAAGAAGCAAAGTGTTGGCATTACATTCCTTTTGTGGAATTTGGCCTTTCTGTTTCAACAGACTTCGCAGCCGATTCTTAGCGTACAGAATCATTGCATGGCTAGTACTACGATCCTACTGACACTAAGAATCCTTCCAGGTCGGGGCTCGAACATACGACAACTGGCTTGCGAGACCAGCGTCCTATGTTTCGCAGGTATGTCTTCCTTATCTAGCACAATATATTGAAGGACAAATCGAAACCTTCGGTTGATTTTTAATCATTATTTTTTTCTTAGTCTTGTTAAGACGTAGAGCCGTTTTGAGCTAGTTTTAAATCAGCTCTCAAATCAGCGTCTGACGGCAGAGCCCATTACTACTGCTATTCGATGAGGCATATTGTCAATGAAATTCTCAATCTTTTTCCTTATATCTTCGTTTCATTGTGTGCCCGAATCAGATCCTGCTTGGTTGTAGAAGCATTCTTGGAAACTTCACATTTCATAAAGGCTCAAATATTTTCTATAGGATTCATGATTGTGTCAAAATTTCGAATCAATTGAATGATTCAGTGTAAGTTACCAAGCATATTTTTTGCTCACTTTTCGACTTTAAGTAAATTTAAGAACATTTTTGATTTCAGAAAATTCTACGCCGAGTTATCGTGTTCACCGCGCAATGTGATTCCCAAAAGAGGGTTTTGGGAATGCTCTGTTATCGCCTTATTTTTCAAATATTGATATACGTAAATTTAACTAAATATCCTTTAAATGATGCTTATAATATAAATAAAAGTTTGAAAAAATAATATATATATATATATATATATATATATATATATATATATATATATATATATATATATATATATATATATATATATATATATATATATATATATATATATATATTTATATTTATATTTATAAGACATGGATCAACATTTTTTTTTGCTAAATTTTTTTTTATTCATCAACATAATCACCTTTTAGGGTGATACAATGGTTCCAACGTTTTTCCAATTTTTCAATACCATGTTTATAAAAAAAATATCTTTCGCTTCAAAATAAGCTTTAGTTTCAGCGATGACCTCCTCATTTGAGCCAAATCTTTTTCCCTGGAGCATTTTTTTAAGATCAGCAAAGAGCCAGTAGTCACTGGGGGTTAAAACTGGCGAGTATGGGGGGTGGGGAAGCTTCACTTTACGATCTTTCATTATAACTTTTGTCACTTCACTCACATTTTCCGGTGTGACGGC
Source organism: Malaya genurostris (assembly GCF_030247185.1). Taxonomy (NCBI): domain Eukaryota; kingdom Metazoa; phylum Arthropoda; class Insecta; order Diptera; family Culicidae; genus Malaya; species Malaya genurostris. The sequence goes on from NC_080572.1 coordinate 77,689,266, forward strand.
TTCCACAGGTCTACCCGAGCGTTCCGCGTCATTTGTGTCGGTACGACCACGTTTAAACTCGGCGAACCACCGACAAATCGTTGCTTTTGATGGACAAGAGTCCGGATAACATTTTTCAATCCATTGTTTCGCTTGCACGGTGTTTTTACTCATTAAAAACAATGTTTTATCAAAACACGAAGCTCGGTTTTTTCCATTTTTAAAATAACTACAGAACGACTTTACTCCAACCTCGATAACTCAGCTGTTTCTGGTCGGATCGACTTAAAATTTTGACCCGTTTCAAGCAAAGGTTAGTACTCTAGAAAGGCGTGGTTACTGGTTTACTACGAGCGCCATCTCTGCTTTAGTCTCGGGACTTATTGATCCATGTGTTATATATATATATATCTATAAATTTCTCAGCGTAAGTATAATTATAATTACTTATTTCACAGTTTCATTCATTTGAGCCTAAATATGTGCTGAAATTTATACAGATAATTTTTAACGCAGATAATGAAATTCTTTAAACTACCGCGGTTAAATGAACAAATATAAAAAAAAACGAAACGATTAATGATTTGCAATTTTTTCGATTAATTTCCTGATTTTCCATGAACTTTTCAAATGGCCGTATAAAAAAACGACAGTTTCTCTTCGTTCGCTTTCTCTTTCGATTATGGAGAAAAGATTCTAAAAATTTTTCAATTTGTTTTCCATTTCTGATTGGAATATATTTGATATATCAGTTGAAATATAGTCTCAAAAATGCGCACCAAGTTTTAACCGCTTGAGTTGAACGAACCATCGCACAAAGCATAATAGGCAAAACCGACACATAGAAACCAGGAATATTTTCAGTTAATGAGCGCAGTGGGCTTGCCACACGTTTTGGTGGCAAAAAATGACTGTACAGGGTCCGGCACTCGAAGTGTAACCAATTAAAAAGGCCATAAATTCAGTTTGGAAAATTACTTTTACTTAATTCAAAGTACAAAATGTGTAAAAATAATACAAAATTCAGAATCAATTCACTTTTGCTCGATATGACCACCTTTTGCCTTGACTTGATGACTTGAGAGAGCGAAGGAGTTGCTTCGTTTTGCCGAAAGCGGTCAATTTCCGAACATTGAATTTTCTGACGAGAAAATTTTTCCAATTGAGCAATTCGTAAACTCTCAAAACGATAGGGTTTACTTGATCGACCGTTCATACGAGAATTTGAGTCATCGATTGGCCACCAGGAGGCAGCACCCGCAACAGATAATGGTTTGGGCCGCTGTAACCGCAGATGGGCGCTCTCCAATCGTTTTCATCGAGCCTGGCGTCAAGGTAAATGCGACATATTATCGGGAAAGTATTCTGGAGGTTGCTTTGAAGCCGTGGGTAGACAAACATTTCGGTGGCAGGCCATGGACGTTTCAGCAGGACTCGGCACCGTCTCACAAAGCTCAAGTGAACCAAGAATGGCTGAAAACAACGTTCCGAACTTCATCACGTCCACACAATGGCTCTCGAATTCACCAGATGCGAATCCAATGGATTATTCTCTTTGGGCCATTTTGGAGAGCAAAGTGCGAACTAAAAGATACGAGCAAAAGTGAATTGATTCTGAATTTTGTATTATTTTTACACATTTTGTACTTTGAATTATGTAAAAGTAATTTTCCAAACTAAATTTATGGCCTTTTTAATTGGTTACACTTCGAGTGCCGGACCCTGTAATTAATTATGGATTTGTGAATATTTCACAATTTAGATGTATCCCAATTCGATTTATTGTTTATTATATTGTTATTGATTACTATTCACTAGAACTATGAAACATTGATTCGTAATTCATTCAAGTATTTTCGGTATCATTGCCAGTACCAAACAGTAATCTTATCCTTATCGCAGTATCCTTATCGCATTTAAAACTGTTTAAATAAGAAATTACTGGATATTCACTAGATACCGTAAATGTTATAAATGGATACATTTTCTAACAACGTATATATTTTTGTCTTTCTCATATAGAATAGCTATGCAATCGGTGTGGAAATCAACTTTACAACCGAGGCCCATAGGGCCGAGGGTCATATACCATTCGACTCGATTCGTCGAGTCACACACGTTTCTCAGAGATGGCTGAACCGATTTTCACAAACTTGTATTCAAATGAAAGGTCTTATGGCCTCACACAATTTTCCTGAGTTTCTTTTGGACCCGACGTTCGGTTTCGGAATTACAAGAAATATGTGCAAATTTATGAAAAAATGCGCACTCAATTTTCTCGGAAATTTTTGAATCGATTTTTAATAAACCAAGGAGCCGGAGTAAAATAAATGCTATAAAAAAACAAGCCGAGGAGAAAATTCTTTTAAAAGTCTCTGAAAACTGATCCAGATCCGACTTCCGGTTCCGGTATTACAGTGCGATTAGTGAAAATTTTAAATTTAATGAGTATGTTTTCACAAGCGTTCGCCATCGCTGATGCACATTTTTATAAAACTTACTGCTAAATTCACCTAGTTGACAGATCTTGTTAGTTAATGAATATATAAAACTACTGTGGGACTACTAGCTCCCGGTTTCCGCTTCCGAAAGCACCGATAATAGTAAAGAAAGCTTCAAACACGATTTCACGATTCATTTCGATTTCTCAGCAACGGTTAAGCCGATTTCCACGAATCATGATTCAAATTGAAGCTCTCATTGTCTTAAAAGATATTGTGCAATTTTATCCAGATCCGACTTCCGGTTCCGTCATGATAGGGCGATGAGTGTCAAACTTAAAATGACGATGCAAAACTGGTACGCATCGGTACGTGCGGCTTTGCTCCTTTCGCAACATGCTTTGTTCAATTTCGTATAGCGTGCAGGGTTGCCACATTTAAATCTATATTTTTCAGGTGAAAAATATGTAAATTTGTAAATCTTTTGTTCCATTTGTACCTACCTCACAAAATCATGATAACGATGTTTTTCTATGAAAGTACACCTTTTGCCTTTCTCATATAAAAAGTTTATGCAATAACTTGAAAAATTTACTAGTGAAAATTGGTCCGGAAGACTAAGTGTGTATGTATGTGTGTGAGTATGTGTCAAATAATCTCACTCATAAATAGAAAAACTCATAGTCCCATAGGTTACTATTAAATTCATCATGCTTTCATAGGGTAAAATGTGCTTAAAATTGCAAACCGTCATTTAGAGAGACAATGCAAAATATGGTAATTTTTTTCTCATTTAATTGATTTAATTTGTAGGCTATATTAGTTACTTCGGCTATGCTGGTTCCATGTTCCCGGTTCCAGAAGTACCGGAAATGGTAGTCTAAAACTCTAAAACGAGACTCACTCAATTTTCTCAGAGATGATTTGATCGATTTCCACAAATTTAGCCTCAAATAAAAATTGCTATAGTCTCATTGCTAAGTTGCTGTTTAATTTCATCCGGGTCTGACTTCCGGTTCCAGATCTGTAGGGTAAAGTGTGTTTAATCATTCAGTGCGACGATGTATATTAACGAAAAAATCCTTACTAACTTAACATAACTGTTTACAAAATGGAAAGGTTATGTTAGTTCATTCCCAAAGAATGTTTATTTTATTCAAAATTGAAAAAAAATTTTTTTGACGGAATCTTCTAGTGATATTTTTGAAAATATAAGTAATATAAGAAAGGCATCATTACACTACTAGGTGGATGAAAAAAGCTTTTTAATTATGTTTCTGGTACAATGTTCAAAATGAACGATAATACTTGGTTTGTATTCATTTCAGCTGTCTAGGTTGAATTTTTAGCTTTGCTACAATCTGGAGTAATATCATATACACTGAAGTCTTTTTTTATGCGAGTTTACGTACCGCATAAAAAACCGCATAACTCTGAAAATTCGCAAAAAAAACCGCATAACTCTGAAACTTCGCATAAAAACAACCGCATAACTCTGAAATTTCGCATATAAAAACCGCAGAAGGGAAATCGCATAGCTCTGAAAATTCGCATAAAAAAGTCGCATAAAAAACCGCATAAAAAGACCGCATAAAAAAAGACCTCAGTGTAATATATAACCACAGAAAACAGATGTACAGTCATATATGAACTGTGAACTACAGATATATGAACTGTGTGTAAAATTGGCTCAATCTGCATGGCGAACACTTGCAGGTGCAACATTCACTTTAGGCTAGATTTTTGTTTTGCTGTAGGTGGCAGTAGTTTTTCCAACGTATAGCAAATTTGAGTAGGTGGCAGTAGTGTTTCCAAAGCAAAGCCTTGGTACTACATTCCCGTAGTGGAATTTGACCTTCTGTTTCAACAGACTTCGCAGCCGATTCAGTGTGTACAGAACCATTGCATGGCTGGTGCTACGATTCTACTGACACTCGGGGCTCCGGGGCTCGAACATACGACAACTGGTTTGTAAGACCAGTGCCCTATGCATTGAACCGCCAACCCGGGACAGTGTTTCCAACGTATAGCAAATTTGAAATTTACATAGGATTTTGAAAAACTTAGTTCCATTCTGTATATTAGTTATCTGTGATATAAAAAGCAACATCAATTTATGGAGCTAAACAAAATCGGACACTACTAGCCTTATAAACAAAGCCTTAGCAAATAAACGATTTCTTATAACATCTATATTATTGTTTTCAACTCGTTGTTATTTCAACACAAAACCCAATGCATAATTTCGTGTCATTTTTATTTGTTATTTTTGCTCAAGATTTAACTCCACCGAGCTCACTGTGCATTTCTCGCAGCGAGACTGTCGCGCGCAAGCAATGAAGAAAATGATGAAAGGTTTATGAAATTCACTCGAAACTTCATCAAATTTCGGTATTTTGGCAAATATTTTATAATTTTGATTTGCATTTTCAGATTCTTTGTAAAATTTTGCTTCATACACTATTTTTCAGTTCGAAAATCATCCCCGTAGAACAGAACAGTAGTCGTTTATACATTTTAAAAACCAATTACGACTCGTCATAGTAAAATTTCTAAATTCTAAGAATACTGAGTTGCGAAAACTTAATGGTTTTTTGGTTTTTAGAAATTCCTTTTAGTTTTCAATAACGCGACGCGTGTACTCCTACATTTCCGTTTAATAGAAGAGAAAGTAAACAAAGAAAAACTATCAATAGTTTATATGGCATTTCGAAAAATTCATCGAGAATTGTGGACAAAGCATTCAACTTATTTTCGGTGTATAGATTTTTGGAGTACCTTATCGTTTTTTTACATCTTTATCTTGGACACAATTTTTGTTCAATTAACAGTTTTCGAGTTACAACGACTCAAAGAAGTGCATGCAAAGATATTTCCACATTTTTCCAAATTTAGGCATCAACCGATATAGTCTGCTTGTTAGTGCAAAATAAATGGTTTGCCATACTATAGACGTGCGCAAGTGTCATCCATATCGCAGTATAAGAATATTGGTGATATGAAAAAGAAAAGCCACATTGGATTGATTATGAAAACAACATGATTGCCGTTCCGATTCGCTTCCCCTAAGTGACCATACATACGAGCCGATGTTTTCTTGGCGTGCGAGTATCAGCGATCGTTTTTCTCGGTGGTTTTCCTTTTGGTGTTTGATTCTTTACTTAGATTTTTGGGACGGAATGTGGGTTGATTGGTGATGCAAAATGAAAAACTAGATACGGTAGAAATGCCATCAGAGTACACACTGCGGTTGCCTCGGTTCTTACAGTGTTGGGGGGAAAACCGTCTGAATGAAACTCACCAATTATAAAAGTGATGAATGATGTGCCAGCTATTCCTTCTGTGCCGCGGTCGGCTAAAAAAAACAGATCCAACAGTTGTATTAATTTTTATGGAGAGGTTCTCGAAAGACGATCTTGCTTATTTGTTTATTTTTGTGAGAGTACTGTGCTCTATTCTTGTGAGAACTTTCAACAAATTTCCTATATGAAACAAGGAATGAACAAATTATACAAAATGATAATCGGAAATCAAGTCTCAGTTTTTTTTTCATTTTGCTATGACCTTTCATTTTTAGATTTCTAATTGTCTAGGTTGCCTGTCGCGCTGCAACAATATCAAACTTATTTTCAGAGCAACAAATTACATAATTCTTCGTAGACCTTCATCTACTCCCATTGTTCCCCATGACTTATTCTCGGAATGTATTACTAATGTTATGAGAGTATGTGAACAGAAGAAATATAAACGGCTTGAAAGTAAACACAGAGCAGGTGTCCATATTCGACTGACGCCGTGTGTTTTCAATTCACATACAGGAATATAATATTTATATTTTAGATTCATATTTTCTGGTTTATGTTCTTTCAAACATTCCAAAAACTCTACTGCTCTCTTCGCGAAACTTGCTGTTTCTTTTAGTCGTGCGCCCGTTTTTCCTCCTAGAGTTAATTGAACCTGACTTGAACACGTTAAATGAACGCAAAAAAGCCGTGTTAGAATCTCTCACACGACAGTTGCTTAGCCATATAATCCTCGGTCATGCTGAAATGCTGTCACTGTTGCTGGCTGTGATGCTATTAATGCCGCGTCTAAACCGATCGACCGGTTCGAAGTAATTAGTCAGACATGATTGCAACTTTCTCCGAACGCACTTAAGTCAATTTGGCGTTTCTGTCTGTACTTTTAAGTAGTTTGACAAACCCGCAAGACTGTGATGGAAATGATTAACGACTTTTCGTGTTTGATCCCCCAGTCGACGCCTGGTCTGAGACGATGTTGCTCTCGGCCACATGCTCGCAGAATGCCAGTGTCGAATCGAATTAGAGATTCCAATCATTACATTATTGGTAATGAAGCACAATTAATTTTACATTGAAAATAAATCCAAATTGCTTATTTGGTTGTATACTAGGCAATCATATAAAGAAAATATAAGAACACAATGAGACATTTGATAGGATTACAAGTGCGGTCATATTTTTCTAAAAATACTACAACAAAATATCTAAGATTATCAGAAAACCTAGAAAATAAAAAGAACGATTTGTTAATTTTAGTTGGTTTGACGTAAAGCCGCCATAACTAATTTCAGTTTTTGCGCGTATGTACGGAATGCATAAGAACGCAGGATCAAGTCCTGTCTGTGAGTTTTCCAATAAATCATCTTTTGATGTGGAACACATCTTTATTTTCTATATAGGGGTGCAATTGAGAAAATCAAGGAAAAATACACATAGAAATGTGGTCAGGTTTTACACACTTACAGCTCAGTCTATTTTGTATCAATTATTAATATTATTTCATAATTTGATTGGAAATGTTTCTAAGTTTCGATTTGAATGTATCAAGCCACGTATTTTCAATTATATATGATTGAAATTTTGATTAGTAGCGAACAGTGTCCAATTTTGTCTGCTAAAAATCTCAGGCATACCGGATTTACCTGCAATAGACAACGGTTTTTAAGGAGTAAGCGATATATCAAAGGGAAAGCATCGCTCTGGTTGGTCAATCGATGCAAAAGCGAAGCTGTTGGAAGCACTTGAATCTATAAATAGAAACGAGATTATAGCTCACGTTTCATATTCGTCATCTAACACTCGATGTGGATAGACGAATAACCTGCTACGACTAATTTAGATTTTGTTTTATCTTTTATTCGCAGTTGCCTACCTACTTGCGCTATGGGTAAAACACGCTATAGAAGGATCCAAAGGTTGCTAAGCGCCTGAAGCCAAGTGAGGTACATGTAAACGACCGTTTGCTGAATAACAACCAATACGCTGATCTGCCAGTTGATCTCGAAGAGGAACTGCAGAAGAAGGAAAAAATTGCCGCCTGTCTACCTGAAGGGCTTCCCACCGACTCTAACAGATCGGCTGAAAAGTTCGTATCGTTTCTATGAGGGGGCGCCACTAGAATTAAATCCATACCATTTTCAGTTAGTACCAACCTTAAAAAAATACGTGTATAAATTTGACAGCTGTCTGATTATTAGTTTGTGAGATATTGCATTTTGAGTGGAACTACTTTTGTTATTGTGAAAAATAAGGAAAAAAAGGAATTTCGTGTGTTGATGAAACATTACTTTTTGATGAAAAAAAGTGCCGCCGATACCAAAAAATGGCTTGATGAGTGTTATCCAGACTCTGCACCGGGCGAAGCAACAATTCGTAAGTGGTTTGCAAAATTTCGTACTGGTCATATGAGCACCGAAGACGATGAACGCAATGGACGTCCAAAAGAGGCTGTTACCGATGAAAACGTGAAAAAAATCCACAAAATGATTTTCAATGACCGTAAAGTGAAGTTGATCGAGATAGCTGACACCCTAAAGATATCAAAGAAACGTGTTGGACATATTATTCACGAATATTTGGATATGAGAAAGCTTTGTGCAAAATGGGTGCCGCGTGAGCTCACAATCGATCAAAAACAACAACGAATTGATGATTATGAGCAGTGTTTGGAGCTGTTATATCGAAATAAAACCGATTTTTTTCGTCGATATATAACAATGGACGAAACATGGCTCCATCACTTCACTCCGGAGTCCAATCGACAGTCAGCTGAGTGGACTGCACGCGATGAACCGAACCCAAAGCGTGGAAAGACTCAACAATCGGCCGGTAAGGTTATGGCGTCTGTATTTTGGGATTCGCATGGTATAATTTTCATCGACTACCTTGAAAAGGGAAAAACCATCAACAGTGACTATTATATAGCGTTATTAGAGCGTTTGAAGGACGAAATTTCAAAAAAACGGCCTCATTTGAAGAAGAAAAAAGTATTGTTTCATCAAGACAATGCACCGTGTCACAAGTCGATGAAAACCATGCTGAAATTGAACGAATTGGGCTTCGAATTGCTCCCTCATCCACCGTATTCTCCAGATTTGGCCCCCAGTGACTTTTTCCTGTTCTCAGACCTCAAGAGAATGCTCGCTGGTAAAAAAATTAGAAGCAATGAAGAGTTAATCGCTGAAACTGAGGCCTATTTTGAGGCAAAGGACAAATCGTACTACAAAAATGGTATCGAAAAGTTGGAAGATCGCTATAATCGCTGTATCGCCTCTAATGGCAATTATGTTGAATAATAAAAAGAATTTTGGCAAAAAATGTGTGTTTCTATTAAACGATACGAACTTTTCAGCCGAACTGTTACGTTCGGATTTCAACACGCTGATCAGCAAAGGACTACAGGCAACAATCCGTTGTACTTCGAGGACTACTCGACATGATGGAAGCCGAACTAAAGCAGGTACTGTCGGAGGCTGGACTAAAGCTTGTGACGGTGTTTAAAATGAAACGACACAATACGGACAATCGAACGTATCGAGATCAACTGTACTTGATTCATCTGGAGAAAGGCTCCATCGCCATGAGTCAACTAAAAACGGTAAAATCGTTATTTCATATAATCATCGAATGGCAAAAGTAAGAACCGGTACATCGGGATGTCACACAGTGCCCGAACTGTTTAAACTACGGCCATGGAGCGAGGAATTGCCCTCATGAAAAGTCTGGGCGGGAAATGTACCGAATCACAGAATACCAACGATTGCCTACTAGATGACATCACTGTAAAATGTGTGAACTGTGATGGTGACCATCCATCTACTAGCAAATCGTGTCCCAAACGTGCTGAGTTCCCGTAAACAATTAACGCGCAAGAATGTTCCACAGAAGGATGAAATTAATTTCCCACGGCTCCCACCGAAGAGGGATATTCCAAATTTGCCGCCACTTCCTCACAGCAATCCAAAAAATTAGCCGCTGGATCACAAAAAGATTCTTCCTCCAAAATCTCTCCTGGGTGGGGCAATAATCAACCACAAGCAAAGGATGACTCTGGTGACTTATTCTCTGCTGAACAACTGATCGTCATTTTTGAAACAATGACAACAAAACTACGAAACTGCAAAACGCGGTTAGATCAAATCAACGCCTTAGGCAAATTCATCATCGAATATGCAATATAATGAGTTGGTTGTAGTAAATTGGAATGCTTGCTCACTCAGGAGCAAAACAGCGTAATTATCCGACTTTCTTCTAGAGAAGAATGCCGATATTGCTATTTTAACTGAAACTCATCCTAAACCTGGAATTTCTATTTTTATTTCCAATTACAGGATTCACAGGCTCGACAGGACAACTACAAGAGGAGGAGGATTTGCCATTGCCATTAAACGATCCATTCAGCACAGGCTTCGGATTGTCTTTAAATGGCAACTTATAGAAGCCATCGGAATTGAGATTATAACGACGATGGGACCCATCATCATCATTCAGCGTACTGCCCCAAACAAACCAATCTTCGAGATGGTACGTGTGCATCATTGAAGCGAGATCTAGCTATGCTCATTCGACGACAGAACAAGTTTGTCATTGCTGGGGACCTGAACGCACGGCATGAGCTGTGGGGAAACAAAAGACAGAATCGAAACGGATTCGTACTTGTCGAAGATTACGAAGCTGGACAGTGCCACATTCTCGCTCCAGATCAACCAACGCGACTTTCCAGATCGGGAGTTCATTCCATTTTGGATATATTCATCAGCAACATCGCCATAGACAGCTCTCCGGTTGTCTTCAACGAGCCATCTTCCGACCACTTTCCAGTAGTATTGACGTTGGGATCTTCACCAGAAACAGTTCCTATTCGAAGGAACTGTTATCGCACCGACTGGGTCCAATTTCAACAAATCGCCGACCTAGTAGCAACATAAACCGCTAAGCATATGAGAAGTTTGGATCAGAGTCATTTTGCCGAAAGCCATTTCGCCGAAAGGGTCATTTCACCGAATCCTGAAATCGTCTTAAAATCGTAATTATAATTGATTTAAAATAAAGACAAATGAAAGATGATAGCCTTAACGCCCGTTTTTTTACCTACAATTGTACTTCTTGAATAAAGATTGATTCATGAACCTCAGAACGGAGTTCCCAAGAAAATTTGTTGACTATTAGCTACTAAGCATCAAAGTAATTGCATAGGTGTATCTACCAGGCAAATGTATGTGGTATTTTCCGTTTATTAAGTGAAAATGAAAAAATATCTATTGCTGCTACGCCACACCGTTTTGGTTCATGTGCTGTCCGACATTGCTACCGCTCGTTCGGACCTAACTAAAGCAAAGAAACCTAGTTTTGAGTAGACCGGGCTAACGAGGCGGTTATAGGTTTGTATGCTAGAGGCCGCCGCTTCCGACGGCGGGTCGGCGGCCGACTCAGCTAGCATCGGCTCGGCGGCTTTGTGCTAAGTGGCTGCGCCACATCAGTTATACAGGAGATAAAACATACAGGAGACATGACCCTTTCGGCGAAATGACCCCTTCGACAATATGACCCTTTCGGCGAAATAACTCTTTCAGTGAAATGACCCTTTCGGTGAAATGACCCGCTCCCGAAAAGTTTCTACTATTTATAGAACACTTGCTGCTTTAAACCGAAGTGCAATGTTCGAATGCAAAGACTCCTGAATCTGAATCCTGAAAGCCTGAATCGGCCAGTGTATGTCGAAAAAATGTGCACTGATGAGTCAAAGACGAAATGTAATGTAAATTATTCAATCGGTTATGTGCTTTAGCCCATAAATAGGCTAACTCCCGAGTGATCAAATGCTGATTTTAATATCAGGCTCAGAATAAAAAAAATGAAGATAGAATTTTTTATTTATCAATTTCGGTTAACTTTATAATTCTTGAAAAATCATTTAACCTTTTTTCAGTGTTTCAGAGCTTTCAGAGTGTCCACTTGATTTCGTTTAACTTTTTCTTAACACTATATTGATTTTTAGTTTTTTAGTAACAATGATTTAAACAAGATAGATAGAGTAAAATTAGTCTCTTCACACGCGCAAAAAAAATCTTTGATATATTGAAAACATATGCAAGGTTTCATCCAATTCGGAGTATGTACAATTAAATGACTTTCTATTCATTTTTGGAATTGTTCATTACCCATACGCCTTTTTTCAATATTGTAGTTATAACACATTTAGTTAAACAGTGCAAAAGATATATTCAAAGCAAAAAACCATTGAGAAACTATGTATTCACAGGTGAATTGATTATTCGGAAAGGTATCTGCCGTTGTGGTGATTTGGTAAAATTTTTAATCTGTGGGGCAGGGGTTCCCAAACTATTTTGGGTCATGGACCCCTTCACTAAAATTAACTTAGGCCTCTATCAACAAATTTCTTTGAAAATTCAATTTCCTGCTTTTTTAATGTTGATGCAAAATACTTAAGAATTTCTGCGGATGGTCAAATAAACACAACTTATATCAAATAATAGGGGGTCGATTTCTAGACCTCGTCGACCCCCATAGTCAGTTTTCGTTTACGTCGACCCCCGCAAAACGGATATCGACCCCAAGGGGTCTATATCGACCACTTTGGGAGCCCTTGCTCTAGGGCAGCTATGAATTGGCTTCAGAAGAGATTTTTGTCGCCATTCCATTTGATTGCGAAAGATTGCATTAATTTTTCAAGAAGTATGGAACCTGTTCAAATCAGCTGTAAGTTTGAACTTCGATCTAGAAGGATTCATTACATCTGTGTCATTCAGCCATACAATCGATCTATACGACTATGAAGTATATTGAAGAAAATTGATTTGATTTGAGTTTTTCGTAATACTTCACTGATGCCCAAAAAAGACCGAATAATTAAATTGATTCGGTGTTTAATAATTTCAGAGGCATTTTCCTCGGATGCGAATTAGCAGAGTATCCGAGATAAAAATAATTTCCTAGCCATATTGAATCTTCGCCTATAGTGTTAATAGGTTCCATATAAATTCTAGTTGCTCGAATAAGCTCTGTTTAAACAGTAACATCATTATACATCGCCATCAATAAGAACGGAGCAATCAAGATTTAAAATATAATAAACCCAAACGAACCGTTTCTTGTTCTAGGTATCGGCTTTTTTTTTTAAGAAAATGTCGTCCCAAATAGGACCGATTGTTAAACTTCTTCAAATCTCAACAGTATTAAAGTCTATTTGCACGATCCGGAACGTTTTTTCCTCATCGGCAATGACTAGAAAAGAAGCTAAGAGCCACTTTTCAGTCGTTTACCCTTCAACTTTTCTATTGTAACACGCATAATTATGCAGCACTGCTAATTTATTATCTTCAAAAGCTGTCAAGTTTATGGAGCAGCCCTGGTCTTTTATTTAAAAATCACCAATGATGAACCAGTTTAACCATTTCCGCAATTTCGGTTTACCAATATATTGTATTGTATTTGTGGTCGTATTAAAGAATAGAGGTAGTGCTTCTAGTGAATTAAGCTTTTTATCAACTTTTCAGGATCAAAATTCAACATAATTTATACTTTCAATGTAATACTGGATATCTGGCATTCCTGGTAGCCAGAGATGGCATTTCACCAGAGTGATACCCGCTAGAGTCAGATTTTTGCCACACCGAGGATGAAAAAAACGAAGCACCGCACAAAGAGGAAAGCGCACTTCTTCTCAGAGTCGAATAGACAGCATTTGAGTGTGTGCTTGTGGTTAAAGCAGCTGGCGCGAGTGAAACACATTCTCTTCGCATGAATCGCTCACACGCGCTCTCGTCTAAATACACCCAAGTGACCACTGGCGCGTGATGGTGAGCGAACACTTCTGTGAACTTCAATTAATAGAGAGTAGATCTGGCCTTGCTATGAAAAATTTGCAAGGAAAACCGAAAATTTTACGATAAATTGTTTTATTTTGCTGATTTTGCGTGTCCACGCTTCATCTACGAATACCAGAGTGCTCACCGGCGTGTACACCTCTGTGAAAGTGTCTGCATCCACCTCGGAGAATTTATTAGGTAATGCTCTAGCACTTTGGTGCGATTCAGTGGAAGAGGTAAAAGGAAATAAACAAACGCACTCATGATGTGTGCACACTCTATACAACAGTGGTGTATAAATGTGAAAGAGAAGAGCTCTCGTTGAAGTTGTCAGTGCTAGGGGAGAAATTTTGCTTGCTCTTCGTCACACAGAGGAGATAGACATCTCTGCTGGTAGCGCCATCTTTAGCCAAATGCTTATGAGTTCATTCTAAATCCATAAAACAACAATAAATTATACATACAGTTAAGTGGAAACGGATACAACCGAAGGCCCTGCGCAGACACAATAATACACAGATTTCAACGTTTGGAACGAAACTAAGCAAATCGAATACAAAATGTACAGCACGCTCTTATTTTACAAAATAAATTCTCGAACATTTTAACAAATAATTGGCGTTTTCGTCCACCAGCATGCACCGCTTTAGAAACCAAACATTACTAACTATTAAAATGTCAGACGAAATACACATTATTTTTATGACAGCAAACATTCACCAAGCGCAGCGAATCCACTCAGTTCACCAATAAATGAAAATTGTTCAAATTTTACCCGGCTTGGTGGAACGTAACAAACGCTAGATATTATCCCGTTTAATGAAGCAGACCTTTGGTGTCATGCATAAATTATGTAACGGTGGGAATTTGCAGCATCGGCACAAATGGTGACTAGATGTGGAGAGGAAATTTGGCAAATAGTTTTGAAAGATAGGTTTTAATTTGACTGAACATCTATTTTGTTTCAAGTGTTTCGATTTCTATGCAGCGATCCTCTATACATGTATGTATGTGTATGTGTGTGTGAAGCCACCATCAGTTCAAGGCATTACCAATGTATGCGGGTAGACTTACAGTAGATCCGAATTTGATTATCAGATAGCTTTCAAATAACTGCTGTTAAGGAGGTCAAAATGGGTTTTGAGGACACGGCACCTTCCAGCAAGAACATTCGGCCATATAATAAAGAATTTCGCTATACCAGCTTAAATCCGCCTGATGGCTTGTTTGTTAGAAGGGTGCGTCTTACTCATTTCAGACCTTCAGGGAGAAACACAAAGCTTCCCCCACGTGACTCAGGTTGGCAATCCACTCTATCATCCAGTCATTCACTTGTAAGATAGCCTGATGTACTCCCTGCCTCTCCCGTTGTCGATATAATTGAGCCTAATACAATATAATATAAGGAGTGTATCGATAAGTAGTTAGCAACATTCAAACAGTTATTACTATGAAATGGCTTAATTTTTTGCAGCATGTTTTGCGGTGACATGTTTGTTTACATGTCAATAACAGCTGTGCAATCGATAGGTTTCGGTACGGTTTATCGTTTCAATGATGAGTCGAATTGAACCGGAAACACGAAAGAAAAGTTTGGGCAGAAGGTGTTGGTCTGGCAAGCAATTTGTACCTGTGGTTTGCGGTCGTCGATTTTCTTCACGAAGGGCACAATTAACAACAAGGTGTACGAGGAAGAATGTTTGAAGAAGAAAATTCTGCCACTGTACAGAAAGCATAAGCCCACTACGCCAAATCCGTTCTACAGTGGTTGTCAAAAAATAATGTACAATTCGTGGAAACATCAACCCACCGAACTGCCCGAATCTTCGGCCAATTGAAAGGTATTGGGCAATTGTCAAGCGGCACTTTCGGAAGGAAGGTACAGTGTCCCAAAACATGCAGGAGTTAAAAAAAACTGAACAGCTGCCACCAGGAAAGTCACAAAAGTAACTGAGCAGAATTTCATGAAAAATGTCAAGTCCAAACTGTGAACGTTTCACAGAAACTAGGATTTTCTTCAATATAATCAGTGAAATGCATAAAAATGTAATTTTTCTACAATATATCGAAAACTGATGTCTAAATATGTTTTTTTTCGCTTTTTTATTCAATAATCAACGTTACTAACTACATTTCGATACACTCCTTAATGTAATATAATATAATATAATATAATATAATATAATATAATATAATATAATACAATACAATATAATATAATATAATATAATATAATATAATATAATATTATATAATATAATATAATATAATATAATATAATATAATATAATATAATATAATATATTATGATACACTGTAACACAATAAAACATAATAAAATATGATATAATGCAATGCAATATAATATTATACAATACAATATAAAATAACATAAAATAATATAAGACGATAATACGTGAAATAATATTCTTTGACACAATATAACAGTTAATGTCGCAGTGTAAGTTATGCTCTTCTTTCGTCGCAATACTGCAGGAAATACCATATTTCTCTTTTGATAATAATAATTACTATTCATAATAATAATAATAATAATAATAATAATAATAATAATAATAATAATAATAATAATAATAATAATAATAATAATAATAATAATAATAATAATAATAATAATAATAATAATAATAATAATAATAACAATAATAATAATAATAATAATAATATTAATAATAATAATAACAATGATTATAATTATATATAATATAATGTAACATAATTCGATTCACTCCCGTTCTGGTACTAACGCAGAAGGCGATAGCGCCCAGTCGACGCCGTTCCATTGAGCAAATGTCATCATAGATACACGGGGAGGCATGAAATAGAAACTTGTGAGGACTTAGTTATCTCACCATTTGACGACCCTATGCAGCGTTCGTTCGGAAACAGCAAGAACAATGTTCAAAGATTTCATTTATAATTTGATTAATTAAAACTTTTAGTCCCTCATCATATTATTCCTATATTCCTTTCGTTCTTGTTTTTGTGTATAATTTTCATTCCTCATTGGCAACAAATCAAAATTTTATTCAAACGTCAATAATTTCATAACGGGTTTAACATATTTGGAAAATATGTTTTAGAGAATCAAAGTTCATATTGAAATGTGTGGAATACAATAGTCCGATAGAATTACCAATTGAATGATCCACTATTAAATGAGGATTGGCACTTGTAATTCTTGGATTGCGGTAAATAGAAAAACTACTGCTTCATTCTGACCCAACTTTCAAATCGGGCCCGGATACGGATAAAGGAGTTCCATATTCCATTTGGATCGGTTTATCAAGATCGGAAAGTGTGTTTCCGCTTGCTTATGTGTGCAAGTATGCTTAACTACTTAGAAAAACTTTACTTAAAATTAGGTTAATGAACGGAGCCTCAAAGTTAGATGGGAAATACTCAAAATTAAGTAGTTTTGCGGTTTCGTGTAGGTTTTGGTTTCCCATATGACCGTACTGTGGTTGCCAAAAGAATCAGAAGTGGATCTTACATCGGTTTCCTATAGATATCGAATAAGCTACTAATGAATTTTATTGAGATTCAACACCCGTTTCCGGAATTGTAGAATATCCAAGTAGCAATCCGCAACCAGTTCAGATACGACTAAGCCCAAACTATGTAGCAAAACGTTTTTTATGTTCCAATTTTAACCAGTTGTAACATAAAAAAAACCCTTCTTAATCCACCTAGTGGTGTGATAATGCCTTTCTGTTCTATCATAACTGTCTCATGAAAATATATTTCATACTTTTATTAAATAATTTCGGATACTAGTTTTAACACCAATTGATTCAGATTGATTCAGGTAGTTCACAAAAGTATCCTTTGATTTTGATGTCAAAAGGCTTAGAATTGCATGAAACGTTGGGATTTAGTGTCATCTCGAAAAAAAATTTTTTTGAAAAAATCGACTTTCAAAATTTTTCTAAGCCCCAGAAAGTTGATTTTTTCAAAAAAAATTTTTTTTGAGTTGACACTAAATTTCGATGTTTCATGCAGTTCTAAGAGTTTCGGCATCGAAAGAAATTAAGCGGTAAAAATCAACGTGTATTGTCGGTTACGTCACATATACCATCATATATCTGGAACCAAAAGTCACAGCCATTTGGTCTTCGAACTTGAGCAATAGCCCGACAGTAGCTTTCAAACGAGCCCAAGTTTGTTAAAATCGGTTCAGCCATCTCTGAGAAAATTGAGCGCGAAAAAATACAACGCTTTTGGTCGGTTACGTCACTTATACAATCATATCTCCGGAATCAAAAGTCCCAGCGATTTGATCTCCAAACTTGATCAATGGCCCGACAGTAGCTTTCAAACGAGCCCGACTTTGTTAAAATCGGTTCAGCCATCTCTGAGAAAATTGAGCGCGTTCAAATATCTTCGAAAAGTGCACACACATACACACACATACATACACACACACAGAGACATTTTCCGATCTCGTCGAACTGAGTCGAATGGTATATAACACTATGGGTCTCCGAGGCTCCGTTCGAAAGTCGGTTTTTCCAGCAATTCTAATACCTTTCTATAGAGAAAGGCAAAATACATCTTTTTATCATATCCAAATTTTAAGTTTATTTGACGTTGTGGAAACATTATGGGTACGTAAGCGTATGTGCAAATTGTTACTGTGAAGTTACATACAATTTCTGCGTTGATTAACATAACTGTCCATTGGTTTTCGCATTTGGTTGACAACTTTTTGTTGGCTTGAAAATTGTAAACATATTATGGAGTCGCAACAAGTATATGAAACATAAATAAAATAAGAATATTACATTTTTAGAAACTGCTTTTTGATAAGGTGGCTGAATAGACATTTTTTCTCTTTGTACTACCATAAGCACGAAGGAAACAAAATATGGAATGAACATCGATCACAACAGTACAACAACATTCTGGATCTAATGTTTACAATGTCTATGTTTTAATTAGTTCACTTGAAAACAAGTTATTTTCATGTGCTGAAAAGACAATTTATTTCAGTATGATACTGCAGCGTAACGACAAATTGTTTTCAACTGATGCCCAACATGGCGCTAGTCACTAGCAGTGCGGTAAAATTTCATTTTCAATCGAATAATATAAGATGAAAATGAAATTTATGGCCGCCGACAGTCAGCATTATAGCATTTATAGCATAGTCTGCCATTTTCAAGTGAAGCTCCCAGAATTCATCGTCAGTTGAATAATCGTACCTGTCATTTGAAGTTTTGCTTGCTCAGTTGAGTAAAGTATTAAAAATGAAAACTGAAGGAGGAAACAATTAATTCATGTGTATTCTGTGATTGATATTTGAGCTATCTGGTTTGTCTTTCATCTATTATCTTGAACCAATTCGAATGTTTACATGAACCTCATTTGAAGGCCGCTCTCACACTATTGAAAGAGATATTTTGTTACTTGAAGAGATCAACTGACGGTGATTAAACTGAGCCTCGATTGAAGAGAAACGAGTGAACTGAATGCTGCTCGTTCGGGCCGTCAGCAAACATTGTGTGTGTCAGAGAGTGAAGTTTACTGCAGTGGAGAGATCGTCAATATGTTCCACATTCAGTTTCAATTGAATTGAATTAAGTTTTACTGCACTGGTCACTAGTCAAAACTGCACTTTTTGAGTAACGCAAGTGGTTAGATGATGGTAACAATCACTGATTTTTTTTTTGCAAACTGTTCACAAATAAGCCAACGTAATAAAAATTGTTACTTGGGGTGTGATCGATTAGAAAATAATCATTCAAGACGTTCGGAGAATATTTGCAGTTCTCCAGCATTCACAAGATTGTTACAAAATTTGTGGCTGATTGTGGAGAGATTCAATGTTTCGAGTTTCAGCGGGACATAATTTGTGCACGATACCTTGCTTGCTACGCACGAACAACGAATTTTCATCATCTACAGACATCTGCAATGGTCCGCAAGATGTGCGGAGGTGCGATGAAGTATTCGCGAAACAAACCGTGGAATTCCGCATGATTCGCCGTAAAAATTAATGGTATTCACCCGGCATATGAAAAAAATATATATATTAACCCAGGTGTTTGGGTGCCATTGCAGCGGTCCACAGGTGTATAGAACACGGACGCTCAGACAGTGTGTTGTCTACACGAGACAGCATTTTTGAAGCACGTTGTGGTAGGCACTTTTGCATACAGCCAATTATATCCCTCCCCATACCGAACGGAATCCGAGTGCTGGGGGGAGAATTGACGCGTAGAACTGAATAAAATACATTGTGGTAATATTTCTATGAAGCAATGTGCAAAATAGTTATATTTGTAGGTTATATTTATGTGAACAAACACATTCCCTCATTAATTTGTGCAATTGGGAATTTGCCATAACCACAGCAGTGCAGTAATCTGGTTTTGGCGCGTTCAAGTTAATTTTTGAATGACCAAGTCGTTTGACAAATTCGCATTACGCGATCCGGGATAAAAATATTGTAGTCTAAAATACGGATAGAAATAAGTTCGCGATTGTATTAATCCTTCATCGATGCTGTTTCTTTCCTACCCGAATGCAAAAGAGAGCAAATGCTTTTTAGGAAAATTACGATACGCAATTATTGAGAATCTGTCAATTTTATCTCACCACCAGTGTAGCTGTTTACTTGTTTTCATCAGTTTGTTTGAAATACGTAGACTTTCAGTAGAATAATGTCAAAATATTATGCAGTAATGATAAGCTCCTGCTGATTGCTGGATAACCGATAATCGGTATGCTGAAGGCGTTCGAGCAGAAGTAGAAGAAGGTGTCAGTGCTGGATCAGTACGAATACGACGGTTACTGGGAATTAGAATTTTGTATAATCATGGATGAAACAAAATCCATAAAATTCGACTGCAAATTCTTGCCGGGGTTACAATATGATGCGGCAAATATTGAATCAGTGAGAGACATCGATTCAAGTTGAAAAATTTGATAAAAGAGCCAAGGTTTGGCAAGCTATTTAAGTCTGCGGTAAGAATAACTGCTTCGATGAACAGCAAAATGTACATCAAGGAATGCTTGCAAAAACAACTTATACCCACGATTTGAAGCCAAAATGATCCCACTGCCTTCTGGCCAGATCTTGCGTTATGACATTACGTGAAATCAACGGTTGAATAATATACAACCAAAAATGTTACTAGCGCTCCAAAATATCAGATTGCTCGCAAATTCGATCGATTGAAGAATTTCGGGCATTCACGAGGGCACATCTTAGGAAACATGTCTCGGTAGCTGAAAACTTCAACAGTTCAGAACTTGTCACCATGAAGGCTGTGCTGGATCTAATAGAGAACGCTCGCAATAAGATGCAGCAGCTCGCTTACAATCGCTAGGGAGTAAAAGTTTAGAATACTAATTCGCTGTGCTAGTCTAATATAAACACAGATCCGTACATAGGTCTTCTTAACATGCTCCGTCTTTTTAACATGCTCCAACACTGTTTCATTTTCAATGTCTAGTTAGTTGATTGTCGTACAAACTCTATTTGGCTTTACCGATTTCTGTAGCATTGGTTAAAAACTTCCATACAGAACAAGTATTGATTTCTCAGAGATGACTAGGTCGATTTTTACAAAAGATAAAATGGATTCCAATGAAAGAATTCACTGAATGCTATTTAGTTTCATCCGAATCCGGCTTCTGGTTACAGAAATATAAGATTATAAGTGATTTTACTTAGGTTTTCCTTTTGTAGTGCACAAAATTCCACAAGACTTGTGATGATGCGATATGTTTTAAATCATTTGCTTACAGTACTTCAAATGAAGAGAATTCACTGAATAGATCATCCACGAACAGTATAAACAGCAAGTGGCTATCTTATTTCGATTCGTGAAAAACGGAGGAAAATTTTTTCTCGATGTGTCTTCAAACTATTCCAATTTGTAGGTCGTGTTAGTAGATGGTCACACAAATTTCCTTTGGCTCTATCGGTTCTCCACGGAACGACCGAAATCAGCATTTTCGCGAAAAATTTAGTTGATTTGCTGATTTTAGTTAGTTATTTTTTGAGACAACTAAAAAAATCTAACTTTTGCTGATTTAGATTTTTTATTCTCATTCCCTTAATAATAATAAAATATTTGTTGAAATGACTATTTTTTTAGTTGAATTCACAAATTAAACGTGCTGTCATTTCTTAGCTAAGGCACATTTCATTTCCATTCAACTAATTTTTTAGTTGAATTAAAGAAATATAATGTTGTTTTCAACCAATATGAATAGTTGAATTGGCTTCTGCAATCTGCAGCTATATGGCGCCTTGTCACCGAAACGGTAACACCGTAATGACTACTAGCCACTAGATGGCACACTACTGCCGAAAAAATTTTAGACGCGGTTGTCTTTTCTATATTGGCAGGTATAAATACGATGTTGTGTTGGAGAAAAAGACATAAACGAAACATAACATCTTTTTGTATTTTTTTTCTTCTAAATCGCTGTTTTCTTCATTCTCACTGAAAACTTTGAGCACTCGGAAAACAAAAACCGAATACAAATAGTACACCGGACGGCGCAGCTCGGAAGGTTTGAAGATACAAAAACACTTCATCACAATTAGAGTGAAACATTCGAAATTCACTTCACTGTTCCGCGTAAAAACATTATTACGCACAATCGCTTCAAGTACGCACAAATTCTGAATAATTACGATTTCCACTAACAGTTTACGACATTTTTACATATCGGTTTAGAAATTTAAATAAAGATATATCGAACACATGCGAAAAACATCAAAACAATTTTCAAGCAGTTTCAATAAGACTGTCCTTTTTAGCTGTTTAATGGATTGTTTTGCTTTGACACTTCTCATGAGTTTTTGGCTAATAAACTTGTTAATAATACCCATTTCAGTTTTGGTTTCTTTGTGCTGTCCTTCAGTAATGATGGTGATAGATAAATATAGAAACAAATTTTCTGATTTCAATAACAAAATTAGTTGTCAATGAGAATTTCGTGTTGGATTGAAATATTGCTGGTTTGTGTCCAGGATATTCACCAACTAAACACATTCTCTAAAAATAAGAGTTTTTTCAGCAAAGTAAATTCTCAATTTTAACTAATTTTATAGTTATTTTGGAAATTTTGTTGTTAAAATCAACTAATTCAAAAACAGTAATACGAATTAGGCACAGAGCTAATTTCGGTCGTTCCGTGTCTGTTTCAGAATCCAGCAATAGCTATTGAAGGCGTCAAAAAGAAACTCCCATCGATTTTCCAGGGGTGGCTTGAGGTTTGGGAATAGAAAATATTTCGAGGAAGCCAAATCGGGCAAATGATGATTGAGATTGGGAAGCAATTGGAACTCTAAATCATTGATTCCAGCCAAAGTAATGGTTCGGATTTCAAGTTCAGAAATGAATTCTGTTTTAGATTTAAATTCGAAACCTAAATTCTATAAAGCTCCAGAATTTTAGAACTAAATTTATGAACTAAAATCTCGATCTGGGCCTGAATTTTGCAACTGAATTCGGAACCAGTCCCTGGTTCCGAATGTATTTATTTCAGTTCTTATTGTTCAGATTTTGGTGTAGATAAATAAATTGTGTCAAAAAGTACTCAACAGTTGTAATCATCGGAAAAATTTCACAAATCGATTTTTTTTTGGAACTTTTGAAATACTCCTAAAGAAATATGCGAAATTTTTCTCCACTGAGTATGGAAATCTTCTAAAATACAACTATATCATTGTTTGTTGCATTATTTTACTCTCATTTTTCAGCATTATTCGTGTTGTAAAGAATATTTGTCGTCAATAAATCACACTTCAGTATAGATGAATCGTTATACTTCTGGAAGCAAAGTTGTAAGAGCAAATTCAGCAGCTGCAGGATTCATATTGGTGGTCTATAAGGCGCGTTTGCTTTTCTCGTATTTTTAAAGCTCATAGCTCAGTGAACTGTGAAAGGATTTATATAATCTAACTACCAATGGAATCAAAATTTTTCAACTTAAACGTGTATAGCAAAAGAATTGAAGTATTTCAATAGTACACTGTTGAAAAACCTGTCTCATTTGACCCATGTCAAAACCAGCCAATCAGAACGCGTTCTGAGGAAGAGAACAAAATATCTGTTGCTGTACAACAAATCGTTCGAGAAAATGTCCCAAACAGTGTTTAATATCGTAGTGAGTTCCACAATTTGGTCCTTCTGAAAGGCAGGAATGAATCCCGTACAGCATCCGGATAGTTTATTTCAATGAGATGTAAATCCGAAATAAAATAATCGAAATTTATTTTATTTCGGATTTACATCATTTACATTTCTTCTTCGCAAATCGAAGGTAAATTTCCTCAGTTTAGTGCAAATCTAGAACTGTTTGATTAGATTTGTGCACTTTTCGCTGTGTGAAATTCATAGTAATCGAGATGAAGTGAAGCCTTTGTTTTTACGAAAAATATGAAAAAGGGGAATGCTTGCATAATTCATACAATTGATCACCTAATTGATATTCGGAAGTGTTAAGGAACATGTCAGTTGTTTCGTATTCACGACATCCAGTTATGTCTCTGACATTACCCATCCGCATTTTTTATATTTCAAACACAGATAATACGCTGCTGGGGCTGGCAGTTTATTTTGTTAGAAATTCTAGATTTAAATTCAAAACTGACATAAATTATGCATCAAGAACTAGAACACTCCTGAACATGCCCTAAAAGTCGCAAAATTCACACTACTAACTATTACGAACGATTGTTAAAAATTGAAAGTGTGAAAGAATCACGTCTGTTTTATTTGTATTCGCATCCTCCAGTTATGTCTCTGATAGCGCCCATCCGTTTTTTTTCTTCAAAAATAATGTGAAAATTGAAAGTTTTCTCCATAGAAGATGAAGATGTGTTGTGAAAATTAAATGAAAAAAGTTTAAGTGTGAAGATAGTGATTCTCTAGTAAAACTCGTCCAACAGGACAAACGAAAGTCCCGAATCGGTTTTTTGTTGAGCGATTTGTTCACTAAAAATTTACCTGACCAACGAAGGACTTCCGTTGGACCCTTTTTCTTGCCGTGTTTGGTTCGATTTTGCATTGTAAAATAACTTTGTACATATATAAAAACCTGTTTCAATCCACCTAGTGGTGTAATGATGCCTTTCTCATGTACATATAATATTGTGGTATTCTATTCAAAAATTTTCTCTTCGTTTTTTAAAGAAACCAAGTGATTGTTTATGCATAACATACAGAATAAAACAGTCCTTTGATTGCGTAAGCCATCCTTAAGAGAACGACATTTCCGGCACCGGAACCCGAGAACCGGTATAATCGAATTCGGTTCGTACGGCCACCAACTAACATGACACACAAACTCTTCTAGTACGCACCCTATAACTCAGGATTCGGAAGTCGGATCCGGACGAAATTCAGGAATTTCGTATAGGATCGGAAGACCTTTCATTTGAATCTAAGTTTGTGGAAATCGGTCAAAACAATCGCTGAGAAAAGTGAGTGAGATCCATTTTGGTATATATGACCACTATTTCCGGTACTTCCGGAACCGGATACCGGGAACCAGGATAGCCGGAATCGGTTTGTTTAGTTGCCTACTGATAATGACTATCGATTTGTGTAGTTTTGAGACCAGTTTAGAAAAATTTTTACGTTTTTTGTTTCGCCGGTTTAAGTGACGGTGTACAATATTGAACACACTTTACCCTATAATTCCGGAACCGGAAGTCGGATCCGGATGAAATTCAGGAATTCCGTATGGGACCACGAGACCTTCAATTTGACCTAGTTTGTCAAAATCGGTTCAGCCATCTCCGAGAAAACCTAGTGAGATTATTTGACACATACACACACACACACACACACACACACACACACACACACACACACACACACACACACACACACACGCACACACAGACATTGCTCAGCTCGATGAACTGAGTCGAATGGTATATGACACTTTCACATTTTCACTGGTCGGTTTTTCAAGTGATTGCATAACCTTTCTATATGAGAAAGGCAAAAACACGTGTCGATTGGTGCAAAGAAATGATGAAAAAATTCAATCGTGGTGCTTGATATTTGGCGTATAACATCGAAACATGAATTTACTCATATGAGCCCGAAACTAAACAGCAGAACCAAATCCAACAAAAGTTAATGGCTTGTTTTTCCGATATATCGATATATATATATATATATATATATATATATATATATATATATATATATATATATATATATATATATATATATATATATATATATATATATATATTTATATATATATATATATATATATATATATATATATATATATATATATATATATATATATATATATATATATATATATATATATATATATCGAATCGTGAGACTGTTAATTATGATTGGTATTGCCAGAAGGCTTTAGTGAAATAAGGAAAACAAACGCAAAACGCAAAATCATTCTTCATCACGATAATGCAGGCTTTCACATATCGGCTCAAACAACCGAATATTTGAACACCCAAAATGTCGAATAGATATGCCACCCGCCGTATAGTTCTGACTTGGCACCTAACGACTGCTATTTGTACCCTTCCGTGGAGAATAAGCGTGGAGAGCGATTTAATACTACTAGTTACGCGGTTTTTTTGCAAGCGGATTTCCGAAGTTACGCGGTTTTTTACGCTAATTTCCAAAGTTGCGCGGTTTTTTTTCGGCATTTAAAAATTTTTTCGATTTTGGAAGTCTCAAAATTTTTCTATGTCCCAAAGTCGATTTTCACAAAAAAAAATTTTTTGAGATTGCACTTGATCTGGACGTTTCATACATTTTTAAAATATTAGACATCGAAACATTTTTTTCTTTGGTTTGGTGGTTTTTTCTGCGCGGATTTCCGAAGTTACGCAGTTTTTTTTTCACGCTGATTTCCGAAGTTACGCGGTTTTTTTACGCGAATTTCCGAAGTTACGCGTTTTTTCACGCGGATTTCCGAAGTTACGCGGTTTTTTACGCGAATTTCCGAAGTTACGCGGTGCGTATCCCCGCGGTTTTTTACGCGAATTTCCGAAGTTAGGCGGTGTGTATACTAAAAAGAGACCTCAGTGTAAACCCTCGCGGATGGGTTTGCTGTAGGCCAATTTTAGATCTTCAGTTCGAATCACACGATTGACTTGTAAATTTTCACACATTACATATAAATCTAATAACATAAATCTTATTACACCGACAATGATATGCATATGGCACTTCGATCGGTTGATGTCATTTAATTTTTGGTGGCGAATTCGTTGACGTCGTTTAATTTTGAGCGGTAAATTCACACTTTCCGTCGCTGGAATATTTTTAATTTTCGCGAACCAGCAATGTTCAATAAAACCATTTTTCACTAAACAACACACACTTGCCACAGCTGCATTATCACTCAAGAAAACTTACTTTACTATAAGTAGTCTGATACACATTGAAATTTGAGTTTTTTTTTTAAGAATAACACCCAGGCACCACATCGCAATCCCAGTGATGCCAACTTTCACTCCTGTAGAAGCTGTTGAAGTGTTCAAAAACCATGTTTTGGGCAGTTGCCATTTTAAAATCTGTATTTTAATTTGAAAAAACTGTGTACCATCTGTGTTGCATATTTTCGATCATAATCTGTGGAAATCTGTGAAAAACATTTTGAAAATTTGCCATTTTTATGATTTTGATAAAATCTGTGTTCTGTGACACAGAATCTGTGTGGCAAAATAGGCAAAAAATCTGTGGTTTTACAGAAAAATCTGTGAATATGGTAACTCCGTTTTGTTGGGCTACCTCAAGAAGAATGAAAAATGTTATGGAAGTTGGTTGAAGCGTATGCAAATGTGTATTGATCATCTAGGCGAATATTTGGGAAAACAATAAAACCATTTACGATTAAATATAATACTGGTTTTTCATTTTTAGACTGAATACACGTCAAACGTCAAACACGATATGTAAAAATGGTAGTAATGCCATAGATGTCTTAAAAATATTGTTGATCCCCAATCCGTAACATTATTTTATAATAAAACCGACCAAAGTTTGAAATGATAAATAAAATCGTTTACATTTTGCATATGTTCATTAGAGGAATGTTATACTTTAATCGGAATATTACTGCGCTACGCAAATAATTATCATAATCGAATGAAATACGCCTTTTGCTATGCTTCAAAGCATAGTATGTCGCTGTTTAAACTTTGTTTAAATGCTTTTTACCGAAAGCTTTTTAAAGCAAGTTCTATATTCATCTGCATGCTACGAGGGATGCTCAAACTGGGTCGAAAATGTAGAGAAAATTAATCATGAAGGGCCAATAGTGTACTCTCAAAGTTCTTTCTAACTAGCACTTTCACCAGCTGCTAGATGAGCACATAAATTTACAATGAGTAAAAGTTTCAACATCATGAACTGCGCTCAAAATCAATCCTGAGAACTAACAGCTGTTTCCTTGACGCAGCACGAGCTGTGGATATAACTATTTGTTGAAGAAAAGTTAAATTTCAACCTTCCCCTTCCCATTGCACTCCGGTTGGGGTTTCCAGCGTACTCAGATAGCGGATCTAATCGACTGCTACTGGATTACGGCAGGGAAGGAAGTTTTTCATCCGATTTATGATTTAGTACTACCATTTCCTTTCAATCGGTGACCAACATTTTTAATAGAGTAACTACTGATAAATGAGACTGAATTCGAACGAAGAAGAAAGTTTTTTTTGCTTTCGTTCAGGAAAACGTTCATATCAGTACGTTAGATTTATGATTGGTTTGGCGTTCAGTTTACTGAATTCAAAGTCGGATCACGCCGATAGGGTAACCGTGTCCGTATTCGTCTTAGTTTATCGGATCATCTTGTCTATCAAAACAAGTTTTTAGTCGTCTGAAATCGTTTAGATGTATCAGTAAAAGTCATATTTATATTTATTGGGTTTGTCACATAAATCGTAAGCATCGTATAATTCATAGAAGTCATGTGGAAACTATAAATCTTTATCGAAAATGTACATGAAGTGTTAATTAATGTAATCAAACCGAAATTGATAAGAATATTATATACAATTTATAGGAAAAAGGAACTGTTCTTAAAAACTAAACGCAGTTCCATAAATTTTGAAATGACATAAGCATTTTGAAGTTGATAGGAATGTCATATACAAGTTAGACTAAAAGTCGATGAAACTTATTCCAATCTAATTTTAATACTCATTAGATTTGTCATTAGTTATTGGTGTACATAAAATCCTAATCACGGAAAAGAAAGAGATGCTATTTTTTTTTGCTGAGGAAATTAGCAAATTTTATTAGGAAGAAATTAACTTAGATACATTATGTGGTTAGTTTTTACAGAAGAATGGCTACGAATCGTACTGCTTGTGTGTCCTCGATATTCATCAGCTGCTCCAGGCAGTTTCCGCATAATAGAGCTATTAAAAATCGCTGTCACGTCAGCTCATTCAACTCCCAGCAAGGATTTGTCTTTACGGATCATAAAATAGTACTAAGATATGTTTCATTTTTTTAGTTACTATCAGACAAGTTAGATAATTTGAATTTTTGTTTTGTAGTTTCGAGGTTAGACTACTCCACCGCAAATATCAGGAGGTGCTTCACGCTAATGCATTTGATTAATATTGGAAATTTCATTCGCTTTAATTTAAGTAGAGTTTTATGTTTCATATATGTATACAATGATCATTTATTGGACATGATATGGAATACATTATGTAGCTATCATGGGAAGTACCAATAGTGCCCAATCGGAATATTATATAATGTGAATGAAAATTTTGCTCAGTGATGTAGAACAAATATTCCACACGGAAAAGCGCGCGATCGCAAAATGACTAAAATATTTGTTGTTTTTCTGAATTTGATCGGTAAAAATTTGGAACAACTAATTGATCGTTGTCTTTTTCCTAAATTGTCATTTTTGATGTATCATGCTGGTAGTTTTGCAATAACATCCACACTAATGATCCAACAATGGCACACAACACAAACGGATAATGAAGTGTTACAGTTGAGTAATGACCTACACCTCAAACGGAAAATGAAACGATTCATTGAGATTACAACTGAGCAATGAAATACACAGTTCGAAAATATCTTGTGATATTACACATTATGAGATACACACATCGCGACTCAAGTCGAGAGACATTAGATCATGAAACACGTCAGATAATCGACTGAGAAACAGAAGCACATATCTGCTCGATAAATAATTGATACATATAAATCCATACAGCTGCACTTGGTTACCGAGTTCAAATTACACTCTGAGTCTGTAAAATGCTGTACGAATGGAATATTGCAGTATTTGATAAGTTAAGTTGATATGAATTGTAACGTTTGTAAAGTTATGTCACCTGTAAAATGCATAATTTTTTTCAATGTACTCTCAGTTTTTGAACTGAAATACCTATTTGAATAATTTGTTTTACTGTAAGTCTCTTCGAAATATGAGGCAATGTAATGTAATTGAATGTAATTTTCATTTGAAAGACAAGAGTTTTTTTTACGTTTAAATAAATCAAGACTATTTTCGCTTTAAAATGGTAGTGAAATGCACCGTTATAATTCCCGAGAGAGATTTAATCAGTAGAATGACTTGCTGGAAGAGCATATATAGTTCCATTTTCTAGTACATTATTAATGAACCAAATGCTAGAGATGTACTTTCAAAAATACAATAAATGTCATTTCACTGAAGAAGAAGCTTGAACTTTTTTAATTACGTATAGACGAACTGTCCCAAAATACACCATATGCAGATAGTTAAATCAATTATATTGCTGAAATATCTTTTCATCACAATGAAAACTTGTTTTGAAAATAATTGTTAGAATTTACTTTCACATTGCCATTTGAAAATTTTATGATTCAATCGTTTCTGGTGAAATGAAGAGGGTTTTTCTTTTGTGTTTTGCTAGTGTGACTATAACCGGAGTGGCGACGACTGTTCGTTTGGAATGACAGCTTTGTTCTAAACGAGAAAACGATCAGTCAAATACAATGTTCACGAAACTGCCATTATTTAGGATTCAAAGTTTTGAGTTGTTACCAACATTACGGATGAGATGTCGTCATTCTGGTTATAGCCACTCTATGTTTTGCTTTCTTCGTTCTAAGCTAACTGACATCATTCTAAAACAGTAATTTTGTTTATCATTTCTGTTGAACAATGATTACAATATTGAAAATTTATGATCTGGTGTACTTTACACAAATTTTTCACAGTTATTTTTACAGGTTATTATTTCCAAAAGTCAGATCGAGGATATTGTCATAAGTTACAGAGTAATTTCTTGACTGTAAGCTTCCACTAATAGGGTTTCTATAGATTTGATAACACCAGTATGTTTTAATCAGTCATGGAACCGGTACAGTTGAAGTCAGTTCGTTTGACGTTGGAGTAGTTTTGAGGCTAATTTTGACGATGGTTTTTTAGGATCCTCGGATTTTACGATGGTTAGAAATTTTAAATACTCCTCATCCGGTAATTACGAGACCGGAAAATTCAGGAATTTGTCACGTGATAACTAGAACTTTCATTTGAATCTAAGGTTGTGACCAGTGGTGGTAAAGTATCGTTTCCGAACCAGAAAACGCGAGTATGAATTTGCCAGTACCATCGTTCGAGCAAACATGACCGAATCAAGAACCAATGCTTCAGTTTGTGATCCCATCGTTACTAGTACGTTCATGAACAATGAATCGAAGGAATGATAATCAATGTAACTCCAGAACCGGAGGTCGGATTCAGATGAAATTGAAAAAAAAACCTGTTTCGACACACCTACTGATGTAATGATGCCTTTCTTAAATTATTCTTTCAATACTATATGTTACTGGATTCATAAAAATATTAGAGAAGAGTTATGAAGATTTCTTTTGAAGAATACTACTGAATTTGAATTTATGTTGGTGAAAATCGATTCTACCATTAATGAGAAAATGAAGTGAGTTCCATTTTAACCACTATTTCTGGTCAGAGCTTAAAATTGTCACGCATTCTCAATGAAAGAATCCTATCCAACAACCTCATTTTTAATATTTTACTGTCTCATTCGTAAATGACCGACACCAGAACAAACGAAGAGAGATGAAGTATTTTCGTTTCTCATTGAAAAAATGAGAGAAAATAATTGCCAACGTCACTCTTTCCTCTATAACAAGACGAAACCAAACTAACGTCTTCAGGGAGCATCAGCAGAATTTCAATGCTCATTCTTTCATCGATGTATTGAACATCTGTGACGCTTGGCTATAAATAGTGACTAAAATATGACAAATCGAAGTAATTACATCTCAGAACCTCTTTAGAAACCAAAACTACTACAAATTCGAACACCAACAGGTAAAATTTATTGTGAAACCTTTTTCTGTCATTTTCGATGCTCACAGCTTCGGTTGAATATCGACACTGCATACTATGGGATTTTCACTGGGAAAATGAAAGAAAAAACACAATTTTGAAACTACTCTCCCGATTATGTCATTGACTGGACATGGACTTCGTTCTCATAGTTTGCAAGCGAAGCTGAGAGTGACAGTAATTTTTCGTCATTTTCGTCTATTTTGAGCAGGGTTTGGATGAATGAAGCAGTGAAGATGAGTATACATGCTTCACGGCGTATGATATTCATGAATATACCTGCTTTATGAACCATGTCGCTTTTGAAGAAACGTGAACCTTGTTGCTGTATAGGAATGGCTGTCCATGCACGAGAATGGAAGAGAGCAAACAATATTCACCCCTACTACTGTTTCTCCTTCTCACGGTTTCTCAATATTTACGGGGCTAGAAAGTGACGAAGATTATACATTCAGTTTTCGCTAACAGACTGATGACTGGCTCTTAACTGTCGAATCGCTATTCAGCAGAAACTTGATTTACAGAAGTAACAAAAGTGCAGTAGCTAGCTTCTCTATAACACCCAGCAAACGAAGCGTTTGTTTGTTTTCAGTATTTGCTGAGATCACCAGATCGCCATTGCAAATTGTTGCACTCCTGCTACGTCTATTTATAATATTCAAGTATAACTAAGAATTCTTATTCTCTATTAACTTGACACGAATTGAATAAGTGATATGCAACAGTTTTCGTGGCATAAAGTCATCAATAACATCCGTTCGCGCTCGGAGAGCCAGTCATCAGTCTGTTAGCGAAAACTGAATATATTTAGCTTCATCACTTCCCAGCCCCGTGAAGATTGTTAGCTTGCAGTTAAATATTTTGTGAGAAGAACGACGCTCTGACCAACGAGAGAGAAAATTATATTCACGGCTTCTGAGCTTCATGAAGACTCTAACACCAGCACACTGCACCATTTGTGTATATATGGAATATATTTGCTTCCACTAGCGTTTTGTTTGTGTGGTTCTTTTTGACTGGAAAGGCGTCCTCTTTGTGAGCGGTGGAATTAGGTTTTGCACGAACATAACATAACCTCACAAAAATGAACAAAATGAACCCATTTTGATAGCTAACAGTGGTTTGTTTATGTGTTCATTGCGTTCATTCTAATTTGAATACGTGTTAATAGATATGTAAACAAACCACTGATAGTTGTCAAAAGGTCATCGGCAGCTCATTGGTTGTTCATTCGAGTGGTCATCGTGCAAAACCTAATTGTTCGTTCACAATGCAATGGAAACTAAATATTCATTCACCGGTGAATGAATATTCCAAACCCTGATTTTGAGTCCATCAAAATGACTTTTATTAGTTCTGTTTCTGAAACCGAAAACTAGATATCGGTATACTGAAATTCGGTTCATTCAACCACCAACTACTATGACCTATAAATTGGAACAGTTTCGAGTTCTTAGAAGGTTTTTTTTTACGATTTTCTATGATTGGTTGGAATTTAAAAAACTTATTCCCTTGTAATTTTTGAGCTGGAAGTTGGACTTTGATAAAACCAGAGGTCCTCTATTTGAATTTGATATTATGAAAATCTGTTATGAGTTGATTTGATCATAGACTATCATGATCGGCAAACTATAGAAATCTATTTGTTAAGGCCAGGGTCCTCCAAAAACCGTGTTTCTTCAAAAATAAAAAATCCAGTTATTGTTTAAACAATATTTCAAATTTATACTTGTTATAGATGAAGTAACATATATTATGCTTCATATCAAAAATTTTTCCTTATCATTTTTTCTATATGGTGGCTCTGAAAACAGTTGCGACAACTCGTTCGATTTTTTGGTGGGTGTCATTATATCTTGGAAACCAATAGTCGGAAAACAGAAAGCAAAACAGTTTCATATTGTGCATCGATTTGGCTATGGTCGGAACTTGAATTTCGAGAAAAAACCGATCAAAGTTTTTATTCGTGACTAATCGCAACCCCTTTTTTTCTACCAACTTCCCGGTCGCGTGTACCCTCGGGACTAATTCTATATCATTTCTAATCAATATTTTCTAGCAATTCAAGGAATTGTTTTTTTAAATCTGAGATGGTGTGAATCGGTAGAGATATCTTCGAGAAAAGTGAGTCACATTGTTTTCATTTTTTATCCCACATGACTTTGTAATTCCTGAACTGGAAATCAGACCCGGATGAAATTCAAGAACCTTTTATGGGTAGTCGCTTCCATATGAAATAAGGCTTGATAAAATCGATTCTATATCCTCTGAGAAAAGCTTGTCCCATCACGTTTATATTTTTGGTGCATACAACGGAAAATCAATAGGGCTATCCATTTGATCCTAAGTTTATGAAAATCGGTTCAGCCATTTCTGAGAAAAGTGTACATTTTCACAACATACACACACATGAATGTTGCGATTTCGACGAGCTGTTTCGATATGTGTATGACACTCGGCCCCTTGAGCTTTTGTTTGAAGGTTTCAACTGTGATTGCACCTTCATGAGAAAGGCTGTACTTGGAGATGGTTGGGCTCGTTAAAAATTATTAAAACTCTTATTGAAAGTATATATAATCTTAGATTTAATATATCTCACTTTTAACACTATTATGAGGTTGCAACCATTTACATGAATTATTACACATCGTTACTCTGGCATTATTCAGCTTGCAGTTGTTGGTTCTTGAAGGAAGACTCTTATCAGTAATCAAAATTTTGCTTAGGGAATTCCTGTTTGCTTAAGATTCTGAATTAAAACGTATACTTGAAACCAATCTTGAGAAAAACGGTCCTTTCTTAAAACCAATGATTTCGATTCACTCGTTGTCTCTATAAAATATAGTTTCAGTTGCTTCATTGTTGCATGGCCAAAGAATGGGATAGAATGAGAACGAATCTACTCATTCGTTTACTACCCAAATATCGGAAGTGCAATCACCACCCGGATATCTAGAAGAAAGTTAGAAGGAAAGGTTTAATTTCAGTTCTAATGTAGCAATCAATCTGATTAATTACTTAAAATTCTTTGCTTCCCAGCAAGCACTACTTACCTCATTTCATGCGGAAGCGATGGACCGTAAGGTTCATCGGCGAAATCGACCAAAAAGTTTTTATTGATCTTCATGCCTCCTTGGTCCGTGTCGATGTCAAGCTGCACGATTGTTCCACCGGCTTTCACCATCTCCGGGTAAAATTGCTTGTCCCAGGGGGAGAATAAACTAGACGACACGTAGAGGCGTTTCCCGTCCAACGAAAGTTGTAACATTTGCGGACCTCCCAGCAGTCGCCGATTTTTAATGAAAACTGGATCCGGTTGATAGGTTAGTTCTTTGTCCTCGACAACTTTCACTTTTGAATCGCTAAGAATGGCACCGCCCAGCCAAACTTGACCGGTTAGTTTAGGATTTGCACGATCGGTTATATCATACTGACGAACATCTCCATGAAGCCAATTGCTGAAGTAAAGGAACCTATCGTCAAGAGAGATTAAAATATCTGTCATCATTCCATTGATGTATGGAGAGGGCCTTCCATCGACTTTTTTGGCTGGTACATCGATAACTTTGTGTGCAATGTACTGATCGGTAGTTTCATCCCGATAGAATCGGAATACTTTGGCCTTCAGTGCACAGCCTACATATCCTTGATTTTCTTTGGGATTGTGCAGAAATCTAATTTCCAGGGGACAGATTCCTTCTTCCCCTAGATCTATGGTTTGGAACAATTCACGTTCGTTCCATTTATAAAAGTTGAGCCGCCGACCGTACTGTGCCGGATCTTCAATATCCGAGTCTTGATAACCACGTCTGAACAACTTGGGAGCACCCCATTCGGACGATACCATCACATTGAAATATGGCTGGTACCAGTAATCGTACCCACACAGCGCCGTCTTATCTCCTCTGGTCCAGACTCCCACGAACTCGAAATTCTTATCAAACTCAACAAACTCTCCTTTTGCATTACCTTCTGCGTCACCCATGACCGATATCATTATATTTCCATTTGGCAGACAGTGAGTCGTGTGAGGTGCAGTGGCGTTTGCCTCTTTCAATACTGTTCCTTCGATAGTTTTGAACAAAGTCGGTGCTTTAGGATCAGTTCCAACATCGACAATGAAAATGCGGTCTGAATTCAAACAAGGCAAAACCATTCGGTCTCTCTTTGGAGCTTTCGTTTTATTGTCCACGAAGTGACAACTGGAACAGGTATTCCATCCGCTGTGGTGTAACTCATTGCCCGTACTGTTGGTGAACGTTCGATGAATTATCTGAAATGCAAAAGACGGCATGTTTGCCAACTCAAACAACATTGAACGAAAATTAACACAAACTTGACAGAAAGTCGGGCTATCGGGATCCACATCGACAGTAGAAAGATAATCACCGTGCGACTCGTTCAGATTTGGCTGTACTGTCACTACATACAGAAGCTTCTCCCGAGGACCGTCACGAACAGCATCCAACGGAGTTGCATAACCCGGTCCACAATAACATTCTTGAAAAAGGAATAAAAAAAATTGCATGGATACAGAATCAAAAATTTATGAGAAACATGATCTTACTTGATTGGCTCATTTTACTGTTGATCGCCAGAAATTATAATCAACTGATTTGGGCAGAGTGCGCAGTTTGACTGAACGAATCTGTTCAAAGCGAAATCTGTTGTTGTTTTGCTTGTGAAGCCGGTTTTATTGAAGATAAGTAATGATTCAGTGGATGTGCTCGAGTGATTGGTTTAGTGTTTGTGAACAAAAGTTGCTACTAACACAATATATATTTCGTGACGCACAACTTAAAGCTTTGTATCGCTTGATGGTTATGAATTTGATCGATTTGCCGCGTGGAACAAGTTTTTTTTTCATGTTAATTGTTGTTCTCAATCAAAATTTTTGAAATGGCGACTGAAATTTCTCACAAGTGATTCAAACAAAATATCATCAATCAGAAAACTCACTGAAGAAAAGTTCAGCACCGAACGTTTGCAAACTGATTTCACATGGCAAAAAATCAGTTGTGGAAAGTTTACTAGCGAACCTTCTTCTCGAAGATATTTAAGAAAATGAAAAGTTCGTACATGGAATATATCTGATATGATTCTCGAGCAGAAGATTTTTGGGAATTAAATTTTCTTAGCCGTTATATCCCAACCCTTTGCAGAATACACGATGAATAAATTCGCCGATGAACAAAAACTGAATGGGACCATAAGACCTTTAATTTGAATCAAAGTTTGTGAAAATCGGCCATTCTGAGGTATGTGAGTAAGTAATCAGAGACTAAAACTTTTAAACTGTAATTCCGTAACCAAAAGTCGGATAAATTTTAAATTTTGAAAGACATCTTAAGGACTGAGGCCAGTTTGTTTTAGGGCGTTTTAGAGGGCTATTTTCACGCTTTAAATCTGGTTTTCTCAGAAACGGTGACAAATATAAAAAAATCCAACTGACAATCTTTTAGAAAATTAGTTTAGATTATTCTATAAAAATCTCAGAATGATTGTTTGACGTTAGCGGTGGAGAAAGTCTTTTTTCTGAAGGAAGAATAGCATAACTGAGAACGGCAACTTTCAACTTGTTCATTGAATATCTTGCCTTCAAAAGCATGGATCAAAAATCTATCCTGAAAATGTTCAGATAATTTAATTTAGATGCGATTAGTGCATAAAAACATAATTTAATTTAGATGCGATTAGTGTCGCGATGAAAATTAAGTTAAAGTTATTTTTATGGAGGTAAGTCGATTTCTATGTCGGCGCCATTTTTGTTCCCTGGTAACGTAACGAAACACGAGAGAGAAATAAAATCGGTTCAAAAATTCTTGGATTTTATGTGGTGTAGTCAAACACCGAAAATATCAAAACTTTCTTGGCCACCCGGCCACATCGAGAGTCATTTTGCACATTTGCGAGAGAGCATCGAGAGAAATGTAATACGCACAGCGAGCCACGTGGTTTTACGCGACCTACTGGCCTCAGCCCTTAAGCCCTTTTATTTGAATCTAAGTTTGTGAAAGCCGGTTTAGGTATTTCCGAGAAAAGTGAGTGCACAAAAGTGCTACATACACAGACCTTTTGCGTACTCTATGAACTGAATCTAATGGTGTATGAAGCTCGGGCCTCCGAGCTTCGGTGCAAAGATCGGGTTTCGCAGTGATTGTATAACCTTTTCATATGAAAAGAACAAAAATCCCGTGAAATATTATTGCATTCTGAATGTTGATTATAGAGACAAACATTTTGCTGAAATTCCAATTGATTGACTTACTATCACATTTTTTATTTCGATTAAACCAATTAAACGAAACCTAACAAACGATGCACCGTGTTTTAATCCCGCACCAGTAGCAGACATTCGTAGCTGTTTCGTTTTCATTATAGCGTGTACGAAATAAAACAAAGCACGCGTCGTTCGTTTTTTCATAAAGTATTTTTTTTATACGGGTTTTTGCACTTAAGTTTAACGCGGCCGTTTTACAATAAAAAAGTATTTTTTTGCTGGATTTTGTTGTATTTTTTTTCCTTAAAGGAGGCGCTTTCGCTGTTATCTAGCGAATGAAGAGGAAGCAGTGGTTCGCTATTCACGCCCCCGTCCATTGGCTTGACATCACTGTAATTGGCGGGACAATCGTTACTTATTTCACAGGCGTTGGATAAGTTGTTAACTGCAGCTGGTGTACTTTGTTCTTTGGGGATACTGGTGGTTTCGTTGAGGGGGATGCTTCATTGTTGTTGGTGGCTGTCACAGGTGTACTGGGATTGCTTGGGGTTGGTTGGAAGAAAGCACCGTTGTCCTTTGGTGTAGTTGTCTAGTTTATCCCATGGTTTACCGTAATGAACAGCCTTTTGGCAATATTGACATGTGACCATCTGACTGTCATAGGTAACAATTTGCACGGGATTCTTGTATCCTGACCGGAAGTCACATAAGAAGGTATAGTCCTCTTCAAGCGCATGCGTAGCAAACGTACGCCATTTAGAATACCGGGGAAAAAGTTTTTCCACTTTTCTTTCTCGATAGAGAGCATCTCTTCGTATTGGGACATAGTTTTGCGAATATAAGGATCGATGACGCTTGAGGGAAGGTCATGCACACGCACTTCTATAGCACTATCTTTCTTATATACTGGAATGTTGTACTTAATGTTTTCGTGCTCCACATAGTGCACATTGTTATTGTCTTTTGAGAATTGAATTGCATCCAACTCTTTACAAAACTGGATGTAAACAAAATTATTTGTCTTATTGCATTGAAGTAAATGCACACGTTTAATGTCAAGATGCATTCGCTCCTTATGCAAACTTTCAAGTTCTCGTATCGAAGGGCGAATTTGGCACTGCCTGAAGTCAACAATAATTGTATTCTTTCGTGTGGGCGGTAGCTTTTGTTCGTTTGGTTCACTCATTTCAAGGTCGTTCTATTGTTCACTACACAATACTGTACTTGGTTTCTTCCATCCCGAACGTAAGCGGTTTTGTTATATCGACTTGTGTTTTTTCTTCCATGTTGCACATACCGGTATTGTATTGTCATTTCATATGACGGTTTAAAAACTTTGACACTCATCGCCCTGTAACTGCGGAACCGAAAGTCGAATCCGTATGAAATTTCACAGTAGCTTTTGAGATAATATGAGCTTCAATTTAAACTAAGATTTGTGAATATCGGTTCAAGCATTACTGAGAAATCGAAGTGAGTTCTGTTTTTGGAATTTTTCTCCACTACTTTCGGTGCTTCCGGAACATAATAAGGGGAGACCAGTAGTGTCGAATTAAGTTTACATGCCCACAAACTAACAAGTTCTGCAAAGGGAAAAGGGTGTATTTTCATGCTATGAT
The DNA here is from genome assembly GCF_030247185.1 of Malaya genurostris. Lineage (NCBI taxonomy): Eukaryota > Metazoa > Arthropoda > Insecta > Diptera > Culicidae > Malaya > Malaya genurostris. Next base: position 77,729,022 of record NC_080572.1, read on the forward strand.
TATAACACAGAAAACAGATATACAGGCTCACATATGAACTGTGTGTAAAATTTGCTCAATCTGCATGGCGACCACTTGCAGATGTCACTACGATCGACACGAGGTGCCACCACGATTTGGCTTCCGCTTTCACACGAGACACAATTTTGGGTGCAACATTCACGCCACGCTAGATTATTGTTCGATCCTGTATATCTGTTATCTGTGATTATACTACCTTGTTCAAAAAGTTTCCGGAATCACTACCGTGTGGCGCTTTCAGTCACCCGATGACATATATATTTTTTTAGGTTGCCACATCTGTCATTGATATTCTAAAAAATTTCTAGCTTGATACCAGGAGTTTTGTAAAAGTTAAGCTGTATTGAATACATCGGCGAGAGTGAGTGTCCTCAATTTTGCACAATTTTCAAAATGAAATTGAATTTGCCATAACGAGTTTGTAAATGTTAGAAGAGTGTTACGGTAATTATACTCTGAAGAAAACAATTGTTTTTTTTTTTTCATAAATACGTTTATTTCTTAAGGCAGTTTACATAAGTTTTTCTTCGCCGTAGCATCACTTTTACATAATATTCTTATCCTAATTTAATTCTAACATAGTCACAACGTTTTGCATTTATTAAAACATATTCTCTTATTACTTAAATATCATCTTAGGTAACTCGTCATTAATTATGAAATCTACTCGGAAATATTATTTGAACCAAACGATTAACTTCTATAAATTATAAAATAAGCTGTTATTTTCAGACATTTTGTTAATAATTTCATAAACTGTTTCGAGTTTGTTTGTATCATTACATTATTTTTATTCTAATTTAGCTATTGGTTGAACTCATGGACGCAGCTGGGATCAGAACTAAGTCTTGAAAGGGGCCTTTATTAAATTGAAACTCCAGTTTTCTTTATGAAATGATAAATAAGTTTCATGTATGAAAGGTCACGACAAGCAAGAATGTCTCGAACTGGGACATTGGATAGTCTACCTTGGGTACGCAAAGAATTTATTAGTTGAGATCTGACATCACGATACTCCACGCATGTCCAAACGACATGATCAATATCCCGATAACCTTCTCCGCAAGCACAATGATTAGTCTCGGAGAGCCCAATTCGAAGGAGATGTGCATCTAACGTGTAGTGATTGGACATGAGTCTGGACATCACACGAATGAAATCTCTACTCACATCCAGTCCCCTGAACCATGCCTTTGTCGATATTTTCGGAATAATTGAGTGCATCCACCGACCCAGATCATCTTTATCCCAAGAAGCTTGCCAGCTGGCAAGTGTTCTTTGGCGAGACGAGCTATAGAATTCGTTGAAAGCAATTGGTCTCTCATAAATTTCACCCTCAATAGCACCACGTTTGGCTAAAATATCGGCTCTTTCATTGCCAGGAATGGAGCAATGAGCCGGGACCCAGACTATAGTGATTAGATAATTATTGTTCAATATGTCGTTCAGGCACTGTTTTATTTTGCCCAGGAAAAACGGTTCAGTCTTGCCAGTCATGTTTGAGCGAATGGCTTCAATTGCACTCAGACTATCTGTGAAGAGGAAATAATGGTTTGGAATTAATGTGACGATTACACTCAAACTATAATGAACTGCTGCTAGCTCTGCTATATAAACAGATGCAGGTTCTTGAAGCCTAAATGAGGCCGATACATTATTGTTGAACATACCAAACCCTGTCGCTTCTTCAATTCGCGATCCGTCCGTGTAAAACATTTTCTCAGAGTCAATATGCCTGAACTTACTTGAAAATATTTTTGGGATTTCCGTCGAACGTAGATGATCCGGGATTCCACGCACTTCGCGCTGCATGGATGTATCGAAAAATAAAGTTGAGTCAGGGACATTTAGGAGGCTGACACGGATAGGAATATATCTTGAAGGGTTGATTTCCTGTGACATATGGTTAAAATATACTGTCATGAATTTTGTTTGAGATCGAAGCTCGACTAGTCGTTCGAAATTATTAATTACCATGGGATTCAGCACCTCACATCTTATTAGCAGGCGTGATGAAAGCTCCCAAAATCGATCTTTTAATGGAAGAACTCCCGCCAGAACTTCAAGACTCATTGTATGTGTCGAATGCATGCACCCTAAAGCAATTCGCAAACAACGATACTGAATTCGCTCCAGTTTGATAATATGAGAGTTTGCAGCGGAACGAAAGCAAACGCATCCATATTCCATCACTGAAAGTATCGTTGTCTGATACAATTTTATTGGATCTTCCGGATGAACACCCCACCAAGATCCTGTTATTGTTCGAAGAAAATTTACTCTTTGTTGGCATTTTGTTATCAGAAACCTAATGTGTCCTCCCCACGTGCATTTGGAATCGAACCACACCCCGAGGTATTTAAAAGTTAAAACCTGTTGGATCATTCTTCCCATCATATGGAGCTGAAGCTGCGCGGGATCATGCTTTCTTGAAAAGACGACTAACTCTGTTTTCTCCGCAGAGAATTCGATACCAAGATGAACAGCCCAATCGGACAAGTTATCTAAGGTATCTTGCAATGGTTTATGCAGATCAATAGCTTTGGGTCCAGTAACTGAAACCACGCCATCATCTGCCAATTGTCTTAGTGTACATGGGGTTACTAGACAGCTGTCAATGTCATTTACGTAAAAATTATAGAGGAGCGGACTGAGGCATGAGCCTTGCGGGAGACCCATGTAACTATTTCTGAGTGTTGCCAAATCGCCATGTGAAAAATGCATGTGTTTCTCTGACAAAAGGTTGTGCAAATAATTATTTATAACCGCTGGGAGTCCATTTTGGTGAAGCTTGTCTGAAAGAACATCAATGGAAACTGAATCAAATGCTCCTTTAATGTCTAAAAATACAGATGCCATTTGTTGCTTTTGAGCGAAGGCAATTTGGATGTCAGACGAAAGTAATGCAAGGCAATCATTCGTCCCTTTATTTCTACGGAAGCCAAACTGAGTATCTGACAACAAACCGTTCGTCTCGACCCAAGTGTCGAGACGTCGTAGAATAATTTTTTCGAACAATTTTCTGATGCAGGACAACATCGCAATGGGTCTATATGAGTTGTGATTGGAAGCTGGTTTCCCCGGTTTTTGAATGGCGATAACTTTCACTTGTCTCCAGTCAGGTGGAACAATATTTTGCTCAAGAAACTTGTTGAACAATTCCAACAAACGTCTTTTTGCGAGGTTGGGCAGATTCTTCACCAAGTTGAATTTAATTCTGTCCAACCCTGGAGCGTTATTGTTACAAGACAAGAGTGCTATAGAAAATTCCATCATTGAAAATGGGTTATTAATAAAACCATTATTTGGAGGAGATTCCCGTATAATGCTCTGCGTAGGAACAGAATCTGGGCAAACTTTCCTAGCAAAGTCAAATATCCATCGGTTCGAGTATTCATCACTCTCATTGCCCACGTTACGATTCCTCATTCGTCTGGCCGTGTTCCAAAGAGTGCTCATTGAGGTATCTCTTGACAAACCTTCGACAAAATGTCTCCAATAGCTACATTTTTTGGCTCGAAGTATGCTCTTGTACTTGGTTTCTAAAACCATAAGTTTTTCAAAATTCTGAGGAGTTCCTCCTCCCCGTTTTAGAAACGTCTTGCAAGCATTTTGTTTTGCGAGTTTAGCCTCTGAGCACTCTTTGTCCCACCAGGGGTTGGGAGGCCTTCTGTTAGTCGTTGGCCCAGGAAAGCGTTTAGTTTGGGATTGTTCTGCTGCCTCCAGAATCGAACAAATGAGGAAGTCATATTCTTCAAGTGGAGGGAGCTCTTCCATTGAATTCAAAATACTAGAGATACTACTTTGGTATTTAATCCAGTCGATATTTTTTGTCAAATCATATGGAATACTAGCGGAAGTAGCAATGCAATTGCTACTGCTAATTGAGATGATGATTGGTAAATGATCGCTACCGTGTAAATCAGGCAGTATTTTCCAGGTGCAATCTAGTCGAATTGATGTTGAGCAAAGAGATAGATCTAATGCACTTGGGCGTGCCGGAGGTCTTGGGATCCGTGTCATGCTACCCATATTTAATACCGTCATGCTAAAATTGTCACAAATGTTTTGTATTAAAGATGATCTGCTATCATTGTAAACGGAACCCCACAGAATACCGTGCGAATTTAAATCCCCCAGAATCAATCGTGGTGCAGGAAGGGCTTCAACCATTTCATTAAGCTGTTGCTGTCCAACTTGTGCTTTTGGAGGAATATAAACCGAAGCTATGCAAATATCTTTGCCTTTAATGTTTATTTGGCAAGCAACAACTTCTATACTAGAAGTTGAAGGGATGTTTAATCTATAAAAGGAATAGTATTTCTTAATTCCCAAAAGCACTCCACCATACGGAGAGTGTCTATCGAGACGTATAATGTTAAAATCATTAAAATTTAAAGCTATGTTTGAAGTAAGCCATGTTTCGCATAAAGCAAATACATCACATTTTTGACTATGCAATAATATTTTAAATGAATCAAGTTTTGGCATGATGCTTCGACAATTCCACTGCAGGACAGTGATTGTATCATTTGCGACGGGTGATAAATTATCCATCAAAAGATACAAAACCTGAGACAATTGGCCATTGAGCTGATAACTGCTTCAAAAAGGTTCTAGCTATTGGAAGGAATGCCATTATGAGGGTCTTTAAGGGTTCAGATATATTGAATGCTGAGAAAATCCATTCAACAATTTCCGAAAACTTCAGTAATCCTGTTGGTGGCTGTGAAATGGAGCCCACTGGATTATTATCTTTTTCTGTACTAGATCCTGGATTGGTTTGTGAATTTGACAAACCAGGAGGCACAGTCTTTGGTTTTGACTTTTTTTGTTTAACACGGGGATCTTTTTTTGAAGATGAAATTTTAGGTGTCTTTTTTGGTAATTTGGAGGAAGACTTCTTTCTCTTAACTGACCCTTGGGTAGTGATAAACGAATTACCTTCACTATTTTCGTCAGAGTCAGAGTCCTCTGGTTCCTCTAGATTTGAAAACCCGTTTTCGGTTTCCAAAGGGGGGACATCAATGACCGTTTTAAGCATTTCTGCATATGTGCGCTTAGACCGTGCTTTTAAAGAAAGCTTAATTTTGTCTTTGTGCACTTTAAATGCAGTGCATACTGAAATATCATCATGAGGACTATTCCCACAATAAATACATTTTTCAATTTCCTTGTTGCAATCATTATCTTTATGAGGCCCTTCACACTTAATACATTTTGGTTTATTACTACAGTAAGTAGCTGTGTGGCCGAATTTTTTGCAGTTCGTACAATTCATTACATTTGGAACAAAAAGCCGAACAGGGAGGCGAATTTTATCGACATAGACATGGGACGGCAACGCAGACCCGACAAATGTCACTCGAAACGAGTCTGATGGGCGATAAACTTTTTTTTCCTCTTCATGAACTACTGAGTACAGTTGTTTGCACTCCAGTATTTTCACACCCTCAAGCATAGAGTTCTTGAAACGACCAACACCATGCTTGAGTAAATCATCTACCGAAAGACTCGCTTCGGTAACAACACCGTCAATTTCGACATCTTTGGAGGGTATGTAAACTTTATACTCTTTATTGAAATGTTCCGAAGAGACAATATCATTCGCGTGTTTCAAATTATTTACCACAACACGAATTTTATCGTTATTTACTTTTATGATCTCTTTGATTGAAGAGTATCGTGATGTCAAACCTTTATTAATTTGAAAAATGTTTAATGGCTTTGATATACGTCTAAAAAAGACTATCCAAGGCCCAGAAGAGCTCTCCTGATATTTTTTCGTTCGTGGGGGTATCGGATTCATGCTAGGATTTACGTCCATGGATTCATCCATTACATTAAAATTTTTAACTAAACTTTAAAATAAAATTTGAAACCAACACTACACAGTACTCAATCAAAAGAAAAAGAAAAAACTTCTACCTTGAAATTGTTGTCTATCTCCGTTGCACTGCCGTGTAGATCCTCGTTGCTCTAGATGTTCTTGTTGGATGTATCTGGACGTTGATACAATGCTGAAGCTCACTGTAGCGATAGAATATGATGTGATGCTACTGCTACCTGACATCCAGCACCACTCGAATTCCGATTTGCTTTCGTCTTCGCCAGCTGTAACCAGCGCAGGTCACCGGTGTATACCTGCGTGTTGTATGGCAGTGGAAAGACCGAGTTGTCTTGTCTCCTTCTTCCTAGTGCTCCGCACCGATATGCTTCTGCACCGAAGTGCCTTCGCACCGGTGTGCCTTTGCACTCTCCTGCTTCTATGTGCCTTTGCACTCTTCCTCTTCGATGTGCCTTTGCACTCTCCTGCTCAGCACTTGTGGCCGCAATCCTGGGTAGAGTTTGGGAAACGCCCTTTGTTGTTTCCTTCACCAGCTTGGCCCAGCACTAGGGCTCTCTTATGCAGCACGACTATACGTTTTAACGGCTGCTGCCAACAGGTCTCTACCTGTAGTTCAACCGTTGTCGTATTTAACGCGTGTAAACCAACCAGCGTTATTAAACTGTACGCTTCTATACACAACCTTCTCGGTTGAACGGCTATTACTGAATGAAAAACAATTGTTTCTCAGTGGCACGAACGATTCAGAAGTGGCCAAAGCTTTTATGGTATTATTCTGAACTGGTGTCTGTGAATGATGATGAGAGAAGCGGTAGGCCATCGACTTCGAAAACCGACCATAGACTCCAAATTGACTATTAGAGAGATGATAGAGGAGTTGGACATTACTTTTGGATCCATTCATAATTTTCACGGTATTCTCGACAAATCGGGTCAGTTTTATGTTTGAACCTTTGTGTTAGCAACATTTAAAACACCTTTTTCTCTATAAATACCTTCTTATACCGTTTTCGTTTATTGATCAGAGCAGCCCGAAAGCTGACCCAGAGTCGCCCAAACAACGTTTGATATGTTTGTTTTAGCAACCTGCGGTCGCTCTAGATCGGACTCCAATCGCGAAGTTTCGCTTTGAAATTTTTCTCGGGTCGCACCACGCATCCATGCAAGTTTGTTTATTTTATTTTTTCATGAGTTGTTGTTTAGGGCGCGTACCACGTGTTCGTTTTAGTTGAAGTCAGAGTCGCCCGCGTCTAGGTTCAAAAACGAAAACGGTATTAGTAACCTCTGAGTTCCATATGTATATGTGTGTGCAACGTACTTGTATTAACCCAAGTTGCAAATGTAACTTATTGAAATTTGAAGAGGTTCTACAATTGTTTTAGAATTATTTTTTATGTTAGATAAGTTCAGGGAGATTTTTAAATATATTGAAATCGGTTGTGCAATTTATCACTGTTAAGTTTTACAATACTACCGAATAAATCACTACAGAACAATTTAAGGTACATCTAAACAATTGTGCAGCAAATCACCAACTTGCCCACGTTGCACTAGCAGTTATAGAAGCTCTGCAAAAATTTTCACATCGTCATGTAAAAACGAATTAACTAAAATAATTGTTCAACCTATCAACAATTTTCCAAATGGCTGTCATAATTGGCATTGGGTACAATATGTGCCGAAATGGCTCTATATTTCGAGTGAAGAAAAAAATTAGTGAATTTATGCTCTCCGCAAGACAAAAAATGATAAGCCGAATTGAAAACCTCACACTGAAAACTATTTTGCTGCCGAGTTCGCATAGTCTCGGCTGCCTCATGAAATTTTAGGTAAGTGTGTGCAGTTTTCTTCATTTTAGGAAAAACAATTTGAAACTTGCAAATAAGTTGTACCAGATCTATCTGCTTGAAATGAACTCGAAACTTGCCGACATGAGAATATTATCATTAAAGTTTCAGAAATACAGCATTACGTACGCAATGGAAACTAAAATCAAATCAGATAATTTGTATTCGGTTTTCATTTCGCGAAAAAATGAACAGTCCTGACATCACTTTTCAAAGATTTTGAACGAAAAGTTAAGTTCATCATAGTTACTCTCATAGTTATATATTACCGCTTGAGCAACTTGTTTTTGCAACTAAAGCACATGGGCTCACCAAAATAATACTTACAGTGCGTATCACAAATGTCGGGTTACTAAGATGAATGACTAAACTGTATTGTTGTTTAAGTCAACTAGTTTCATAAAAATAAAAACAACTATTTTGATAAAAATAAAAACAAAAATTTCTCTTTTCAATATTTACATGTTTATATTCCCATTTATTTAGGTAAAATAAATCATTACATTGGGTGAAGCATTTTCTTTTCAACACACTGTTACTCTCGATGGAATAGTGGAAAATATTGAAGAAGAATTCATTTCAAGATTTTTCATATTAATTGAATCATCAATATGATTAAAATCGTTTGAAAAGGTGTATGAATGTTTGATAGCTTTCTTATACATATTTCAAACACTATCTCGATCATATTCATCAAAACACGTACATTCAAAGGCGCTTGAAAATTTCAGGCGTACGAAGATGTTTCACCATAAAAATGCAGTTCGTTGTTGATTTTCTATTTACTAAAACATAAAAGATCAATTCTACAGTATGTAGTATTACCATTTATTTATGTGGGGAATATTTTTGAATTTCCATGTTTGTGTTACGAGCAGTTGTATAGATGTGAAACTTATTCATTAGAAATTGTGTTTGCTATGTTTTTGTAAACATCAATTCAATTTTTGTTTACATTACGAAGTAGTTTCCATGAGTTTCACAATTGTTATGCAATCACTATGAAAACCGACTTTTGAACCGAGGCCCGGAGGGCGAAGTGTCATATACCATTCGACTCAGTTCGTCGAGTACGCAAAATGTCTGTGTGTGTATGTGCGTATGTGTGTATGTAACGTTTTTTTGCACTAACTTTTCTCAGAGATGGCTGAACCGATTTTTACAAACTTCGATTCAAATGAAAGGTCTTGAGGTCTCATAAAGAATTCCTGAATATTATTTGGATCCGACTTCCGGTTCGGGAGTTATGGGGTAAAATATGCAAAAAAAAAGAAAATATGTGTTCTAACTTTTCTCATAGCTGGTGCGACCGATTTTCACAAACTTAGGTTGAAATGAAAGGTCCTGTGGTCCCATACGTAATTCCTGAATTTCATGCGGATCCGACTTCCGGATCCGAAAATATAGGGTAAATTAGGTTAAAAATTGTATACCATCACCGAAAATGGGGAAAAACCTTAAAAATTTTTTTAAATCGACCTAAAATGTTTTCCAATTGATAGTTTTTATCAGTAAACGGTCAAACAAACCGATTTCTATTATTCTTTTAGAAATCGAAGAAAATGATTTTGAAGAATACCACAGTATTATATATGATAGTATGAAAGGCATCATTGCTGCATTTGTAATGGGATCGATGCATGAATTTTTATATTAGTTGCACAATAATTGTGAATAAATGTTCGTAACAACGGAAGAACTTAAAGATATGTTGCAGAACGAAGAAAAATAGAGCTTTTTCTATAACACAACAGTCGTACTATAAACTAAATTGAATATAAAATAGTACTATAAACTAAATTGATAAATTGCACAATCAGTAGAAAAATACAGGACAGCAACTTAACGTGCTACTTGGGAACGTTCCTCGTCACATTCGATCTTCAATACCTTAGGCTTCCATGACTATAAAGCAAATCCCTCCTCGTTATAATAATTCTTGACATCATTATTTACTTGTAATCTCTCAAGATTGTGATAATGATTATTTTATAACGAGAGGCTCTTTGTCATCAAAACTTCAGTCATACTATAGAAAAACGATTCAGTTAATACAAATGCTGTCGTAAACTTATTTCCATCACCTTGGGTCGACAGTTGCACATTGATTGTATGATTTATTCGTCGATTCAGATCAATGTTGAGAACACTTATTCCCCTTTCCTCTTGTGAACATTTTTGTGACTTTCACTTAGTTGCTAGAAATATGCTGTACTCGTAAAGTACCAATTTTTCGTAAAACCCTATCAATTTTACCTCACACTTGACATTTATGGGGGACTTGCTACTCTCTTTCTCTTTCTCTCTCTCTCTCTCTCTCTCTCTCTCTCTTAAAATAACCTTATTTTGATGTAAAGGAAGTATCTGTATTAGTCAATAAGTATCGTTTCTCATCGAATTAATTTAACATTGAACTATCCTTTTTTAGTGAACTTACTACAGATCTCCTCTATGATTACCCTCAAGTATCTGTGCTCTTCGAACAATTTAGATTTCCACCTTGAATGCATGTGTGAAACTTGGTGGCAATTCGTTTAATTGTTTTGTAGTTATGCTGAGACTTACACATACTCGCGTTCATAGGCAGATAGAGCTTGAGCGACCACCCCTGGTTGCTACTCCGTTACTGATCGGGATTAGCTGAAATTGTACAGGGAGTTTCTAGATAATCCATCCTGGGACTGGTAAATCATCCTTCAATTCATTGATCAGTACCGGTGCCGGCCAGGCCAGAACGTAGATCGTCTAAGGAATGGGAAGGGATGTTAGTCCAACACTTGTTGTTACTAGAGGCCGTATATACTACTGCGCACTCCACAAGTGTCACGGGAGAAGGATATTTGTTAGTAAAAATTTCAGTATTGGTATTATTCGCGGGTGACTTAGTATGTTCCGGTTTCAAGATGCTCGGATGTAACACTAAACTCATTGACTTCCCGAGTGAACGTTCCAACAATATCCTATATTGAAGTCCCGGCATGTCTTGATTCACAGCTCTTATTCGAGAAAACTGAAGAAAAATTTGCAATACTATCGCGTAAAGAATGAAAACTTCCCTATTTTTATATAAGAAATTACGCGACAAAATAGTTGATTCATTGCATTGACATATTATAAACAGTTGTTATAAAATCATTTTAAATCACCAAATAAAGGTCAACAGATTTCACGCGCGTCTTTATTTATTATTTATTATTCTTTATTATTTCCGCTTTCTTATTTTAATTACTTATTAAAACTATTAATTCGTTATATTGGTTGATCTGGGCAGCCGGCTACCAAGAAAAATATTAATTTATTTTTTGAAATATTAATATCAAGTGTTTTTTACTACGTGTTCAATATTATCTCTGTTATTAACTTTGTAATATCAACGGATTTGAGCAATAGTTATAGATTATTTATTTATTTATCATTCAATTTATAATCCTGACAGACAATCAATAACATGGAAGAAGAAAACATTCCAAATTCCAAACTTTTTTTCGAAGTTAGACGGAAATTGATAGGTTGAATGAAGAGATAATTTAGTAAAATAGAGTAATCAGAAGTAAAACATTGAAAATATCTGATAACTCACGGAGAACCCTTTGATCATAAAATTGCGATATCGCAGTTTTTGATTTTTGTGATAATTGATTTAACTAATTTATTTTTGATTCAACCAATATGGTTTTTGATTTGCATATATTCAAGTAGTTGAAAAATATGTTGTTTTGAATGCTGTCAAATGCCGGAGACAGTTGAAAGCAAAACAATAATTGCAATGCAAAATCAACAACTTTTTTAGTTGAAATCTGTTCGCGTCGCTTCAAAATGTCAATGAAAACAACATCGATGGTGACAAATTAGAAAATGTTAATGAATGATCATCTCGTAATCTTTCAGGTATGCGCAAAAATTTTATTCTTCAAATTCGATCATTGATTTACTTCCAGCAGACTGTTTTACTTCCAGCTGTTTGATACCGATGATGATGTTCATGCATTAGCAATAAAACGCTTTTTGACATGAATTTAATTTATAAAAGTAACAGGAGCGAAGGGTTTCAAACACACAGAACGCGCTGCGATTGAATGGCGCGTTTGAATTGCCGTCGCAAAATTCCAATTCCCAGCGGTTGATGCATCCAAGCTCATATAAATTGACTAAAATTTTCGCAAATCAATAACATTGTTCGAATTGATTCAACTATTTGCAATGTCTAAAACAAATAAAACCGATTTATTTTTCAACTAACAGAATTTTCTTTCAATAACAACACCAGTTATTTCAACTAAAATATTTGTTGAAATTGAAAGGTATGTGTCCTCACTAATTGACAGCATTTTTTTCAAACAGTTAAATTAGTTGTTTCAACCATCGTTTCTGCTAATCGAAAAACAAAAATGACAGTTTAGTTAAAACAACAATCGATTAGTTGTACCAAATTTTAACCAATCGAATTCAGAAAATCAACTAATTTTCTGGTTGAAATGGGATCGCGGGTGGTGCCGTGCTGAAAGGAAAAAGAAACTCCTGCAATTATCGCCTTTTACGACATGGAAGCAGGAACCCAGTGGATCTATTCTTGGTTCAGTTTTTTTCCGCCGAATTCCACACGGCATCTAGGCTGATACTGTCCGGAGAGAGCTAATAGGTACTATCAATCTCCTAGTGGACCCCAGCCCCTTCGCGTTCATAGGCAGATAGAGATTATTTTCCCTTAGTTCTTCAAATTCCCCGGCACAATGATACCAGATCTTTTGGAATTATTTAAAGAAAAATGGCGTTGCATTCAAATTGTCAACAGCAATACTATTTAGCACGATCTTGAAATTTTTGCAACTCTCATGTTTTACAAAATTGGAAATGATGAAAATTGATTTTCAAAAACCCCTCCCTCTAGTCTAAATTCCCCCCCCCCCCCCTCTTACTTGTCGATAAATAAGATGATGATATACACCACACCAATAAACATCCTTTGTGACCCCCTCTGAATTGCTATTGCTATCCTTTCACTCGTAGTTGTTGCTATAAATATCAGTACCTGTCGAGAAATGTCGTTTTTTGCAAAATTCTAAACATTTTGCTACAAATTTTCCCTGTTTGCGAACATTTACTACAACCATAGCCATAATTACTTGTGTCTAGTAAGATGTGGTAATCTATTGAGTTTTTTCGGAATTATGATCGATCATATCAACCATATTTGAGTATTTCAAAAAGTATGTATGGTCTTCAAAAAGTGTCGATACTCTTAAATTTAGATAAATTTCATCATTGACCCCCTCCCTCCCATTTCAAGGACACTTGCTACGCTCCCTCTCCCATAAAAATATCCTTATGACCATCTCTGAAGAGCAAGAAGTATCTGTGCCAAGTTTGGTGTTTCTTCAGTGTTTGCTAAATGAAAGATGTAACCCTAGATATTTGCTATTCTTTCTCGTTCAACCCAATTTGGTGTGATTTGTTCACAATGATGAAAAATGTGCATGTTGCTTAGGTTCCTCAAGTCTACATTTTTCTAAAATACAAATATATTACTATAATCAGAAAGTTTTTCGTTTCGTTGTTGTTTAGTACTATTGTATAATTGTATATATTGAAATTGCTTGCCTCTTTCAGTCGGTCTCCAAATACGGTTGAAGTTTGTTTTTTTTAAATAAATAATTTATTTTAATTTTCTAACTATCGTGTCGAACAATAATATGTCGTTTTGGCTTGAGAAAACTGAGCAAACCTATATAAAAACCAGGTTCGAAACTAACTCAGTTTTCAGTAGAGCACCGTTGAAACTAGGTTCGAAACCAGCTTCAAAGAAACGGTTTGACATCAGTTAAGGTGGAAACTGGGTTAGGTTTGGCATCAAGCGATAACGACATTAGTTTGCATAAGTGAATGCAATTTCCCCATCTGCGTGCGAAGGGAATAGTACACGGTTCCGCAATACTCCATCGTTTTTTACACGTCTAGTTTCGAGATTGATCGAATTTGAACAAAAATAAATTCAACAACATGACCATTCTAGAGCTACGCTTCTCTCGAGAGTGTTCTTCGAAAGAAACCAAAAGCTCGTTAGTGTTAGTGAAATTGCTGATATCGATCGTTACGTTAATGTGTTGGATCTGAAAAAAGTCTGGTCCAGAGATTACGTCGCGTTGTTGTTTTGTTGTCTTAGCATTCTCGCCAACTGGGTTATGGATGCAACGGAGATCACCCAAAATTATTCCGTGTCGAAGACGGTTACGTTCTCTTCGAATGTATACTTCCAAATGAAAACAGAATAGGAGACCATAAAAAACTTGCTTTCTCGAACGTAAATGTGTTTGTGATAGTGCAGTAAATTGCCACCGGCTTTTCCCTATTTCCACGAGTGAAATGAGCCCAGATCAGTTGGAGAGCTCATGCTGTGTGATCGTGTGGACAGTTTGGGGTTCAGTAGAGACACGTTGTGTGCGATCGGTCTTGAAAAATTGAAGTAGTCCAAAAATGGAATAGATTTACATTTTCTTCATCACATTGCACCGGAACGCTTGGGCCGTGATAGTGAGTTGCTGTGGAACGAAAACGCTTCAAATATTGATATTGGCATTGTGCTAAACTGTCGGGAAAGGAAGTGAAATATATATAATCACAGAAATTCCGTAGAATTTTAGTGCTCTGCATTGAAGGAAAATAATTTGTTTTCCTGCAACAGTGAGAATGGTGTCCGAAGTAGATGAAATTTCGACAGCTTCGTCAACAGCTAAGCCCGGTTCGACGAACGTGACGGAAACTCCTGGAGGGATATGCCCAGTCTGCAATCAGTCGGCGAAAAAACGGTGCTCCGGATGTAGTCTCGTGTACTACTGCAGCGTCGAACATCAAAAACAGGACTGGAAGAATCATAAACATGTTTGCCATCCGTTCAAGGTATGTTCTGCTGGCGCATGGAAAGATTATTATTTTCTACAAAAGAACGAAGAATGGATCCGTTACTTTTTATCGGTAAAACTTGCTTTAGCTTACTAGTAACAAAAAACAGTTTTGTTGTTTCTAACGACTAGATTTATTTGAAGTCATGTTCTACGGTCGATGAAGCTTTTCTGAAGATTTCATTAGATTTTCTGCTCTCGCACCCTCTATTTAGGTCGGTATCTAAAAACAGGCATCTATTAGTAAACATTAAGACCATCTTATGTAATTAGATTGTGCTGAAAAGATTTTAAACAACAACTATGTAATCTATTCTAAGTATCCCTGAATAACTCGTGAGGAAGCTTATTGAGTTTTATGTGGAACGGCAAATTTAGATGACGACGAAATAAAATATTTTTGTATTTTGGTATGTACGAATGGAGACGCATGGCACTTCATTTTAACAATGTTTAATAAACAAGCGTTCGAATTTATCGGTGATAGTTGTTCGGTTTAGAACAAAATCATCTTCAAGAGCTCCCTGTGATATGGATTTGGTTTTCCGCATATATATTTTTCATTCGCTCTCAATAACTTTATGGGAAAATGTTCACGGTGTTGCAGTATCTTTATGGCCGAAGGTAACAGATGACATTTTGATGCTACTCGTTGTGCCATTTTACGATGGGCCGCATTGTCTAAGCATAGAACTGGGCCCTGCATGGTTACAGTTGTTTATTTATTATTCATTTCACCGACAGATCAGCAGTGATGAACGTTTCGGACGGTACATGGAGGCCACGAAGGACATCAAAGCAGGTGCGATTGTGCTGAAGGAAGCTCCGTTGGTGTGCGGGCCATCCCAAATAACCGCTCCCGTCTGCGTAGGATGCCTTCAGGTGAGTAATCGTAGAGCAAAGGAAACCTTTTCGGTTTAGGACCGAATACATCGTAGAGTTTATGGTTTAATTTGCACGTGGGCCACTAATTTATGGTTTTGTGCAATGTTGTAGGAAATCAATTGGGCCGCCTTTCAAATATGCACTGAAAAAAAGTTGAATGCTTTTTCAAGAATTAGAAAATATACTGGCATAATAAGATAGAAAGGCAACGTATCTTGCAATATTTTTATTTTAAGTCTATTATCAAAATTCACAAATTTTGGTACAGAGTGCACTCTCGATTTCCTTCAACTTCTTCATGGATATCAGTTCCGTACAATTACAATTTTGTTCCCGAATTACAACGACTTGAAAAAGGTGCTTGAAAAAAAAAATCATTCAGCCGTTTCAAAGATTTGGATGAAGCAACAGAAAAGTTTTATTGTGAATTAGATTCGATTTTTCAACATTTCGTTCCTCGAAGAAGGCGCAAGCGAAATTTTAACAACAGACGACCTTGGTGGAATGAAGAACAGTGCAATCTGCGGAATAGCCTTAGGAATCCTCGCAAACGATTTTTCGGGCAAAAAATGCAGACGATAAATTACTCGTACGGAGTTTGGAACTACCCTCCCATTGGTTGGTGGGCTTGACGGTATTGGAAACATCACCACATACAATCAATTAGCGTTACAATTTGATAAAGATACGCGTTACAGCTTTTAGTTTCATGATTGAATTAAATGAATAAGATGTTGATTGCATTACGCTCCAACATCCGGGGTTGGAGAGGCCGGTAGGGCTTCACAGAGCTCTTTTTTATGTTTTATTTTCATACTACCGGCCCTTATTACCAGTGTGAAGTGGAAATTAAGTGGAGTGAACGTATCCCAATTGGGTTTCACACGATGACAACAAATGAACGGTAAATCGAGTCCATATTTGACGTTTATTGGTGGTTTGTGTACAATGGATTACTGTGGAATGAGGTAGAATATTGTAGAATAGAACGAAATAATAATGACCTAACCAATGAGCAAACCACTGCCAACTGTCAAACGATGTTCATCCAGTTTGTATTGTGAGGATGTATCGTTTGGGACCTGATGGGTGAGATGATGTGTGAGTGAAATGTAAGAGTAAGTGTATGCAAGAATGATAATAAAGGCTACCGTTTCAGCTCAGGACTAACGATCGATCATTAGAAGAGATAGAAATTGGGTAACGGTACCCCCATTCATCTCAAATCCATTAGTCATTTCATATACGAGAATCATTAGTTATAGTGAGATCTGTTATCTCTGTTTGATAGATTAATTTCAGAAGTAACATGAAATTTGGAGCATTTTGCTTCGCTAAAACAGTAGTATTGAACCACTTCCGAACTACTGCTATGCGTTATTGCTTCTTAGAGACGAGGCAAAGACTTTGTATTCGATGTTACCACAATTCATTTATTGAAAGTCGAGTTATTGCTAAAATAACATGGTGACTCTACTAATGAGATTACTATTGGCACACTAGGATCTATTAGAGTAGAAATAGTAACTCAATGTTGTAGGTATGTATGCATGTGTGTATGTGTGTGTGCCTGTGTGTGTGTGTGTATGTATGTATGTGTTTTTGTGTGTATGTACAATATACATTTTACCGTGCCTTTGGGTGCGTTGTATCAAATTGGTAGTGATGCATTTCGATTGTGAGTCAGTGTACACCAGATGCCCAAAAGTGCCTGATCAACCGAAGATAACGAAATGTGAACATGCAGTAGTAATATTTATGGGACCCAAGTGTCAATATAATTTAAATAAAAACGCATGTCCTCAGTTCTTTTACGTGAAACCATCATGACCGGCCTTACAAAGATGTTATTAAAAAAAAAATTAAAATTTTTTCGGAAATGGATGACTGAGAATCAATAAGAAAGCTGAAAAATTGGAAAATAATTTAATTAACACTCTTAGGAAATCTTAGATACAAAATGAAACATGGGTAAGAATAAAAACACATACAACTAACTTTTACATTTAAGGAAATAAAATAACATATCAGCAAAAGTACGGAATGAAAATAAAATAGAATGACAACAAAAGATTGCCCCGGGTTGGCGGTTCAATGCATAGGACTATTTATTGGAATATGAGTTAAAATTAAATTATTAAGATTTAAATTGGGTGTTCAGCCACAAGTGGTGACTTTTCAGCCCTATTATATATATAATATGGTTGTTACCATGAGGACATCATTTGCTTCCGCAATTCTGAGATTTTTGTGTAGTGAAAATTCTAAGCCTACTTGTATTGTGTAATGGGGAAAAGGAACTTATATACTGGCCCTTATTACCGTTCTCACTTTCACTTTCACATTTACTTCACTTACATGTCACTTCACTTGATTTTCCCTATTACCAGTATCACACATAGTGAAGTGATCGCTGTGGTGGAAAAAACTATTTTTTTTAACAAAATTTTGGTGGCGTGACATCAAGTTCATCCAAGTAATTACTTTGGTCTCTGAAGCGACTTTCCACCGTGAAGTAATACCCATAATAAAGGGTCACAATCATTTCACTTGGTTTTCACCGTGTAGTAATACCGGTAATAAGATTGTTGGGTTTTAATTCTTTTAACTGGATCAAGAATATATCAACAGCTACGCCAAAATTCCACCCGATTCCGCATCAGCATGGCCGAACACGCTATTGAAGGGCACTAGCGTTTGTACTTTCGGATCGGAATCAGTATTTTTTGGCGAATCTCGTCTAAAATAGTGTGTGTGCGAGCAATTATAATCATTGTGGCATCTAATAACTCACTCACCTTCTCTTTCCGATCGGTGAACATCATTTTAGGTATTTCCAACATTGTCTTATGTAACCGCATCCAACGCATCGAAGGTATTCAGCTTAAACTTCTTCAAGTCCTAGATAAAGTAGCGCTTATTAATCTTTTCTAGGTACTTCATTTTAAGTATTTTTTTTAGAAAAGTCGCACTAAATCGATTTCTTCAGGGAAGTTAAACAGTAAATAATAACCTTAAATTACAAAGTTTTATAACTCATGATTACAAGGTGAGATGAAAAAACTGCAACCAACTTCAGACTGCTGTCATTTCTAAACCGCTCGTCCCACAGCTGTCAGATTTATTCTAGTGACAGCTCATTATATTATTTACAAGCGCACAAAAGCATTTTGGTGGGAATTTTTCAGAAAAAAAGTTATTTGTGATGGAATTCAAGTGTGATAGTGTGATTGCTTTGCATTTGGCTGGAAAACCACAAGTGGCTATCGTTAGAGCCCTCCAGCATTTAAAAGTGAATAAATCTTTTGTGTCTCGTACCATCGCTCGTTACCGTGATACTGGTAGCGTAGCCCGACGTCAAGGAAGTGGACGAAAAAAAACAGCAACATCGGCAGAAATGGTTCGAAAAGTGAAGAAGCGAATTGAACGAAATCCGCGTCGCAGTGGCCGAAAAATGGCTCGTGAGCTGAACATATCGCAATATGCCATTCGGCAAATATTGAAAAATGAGCTTGGACTAAAGCCATTGAAGTTCCAAAAAGTGCAAGATCTTACTGATGCGCAAAAAAAAGTTAGACTCGAAAAAGCTAAAGAGTTGCTTCGCTTGGCCGAAAGTGGTGAACTGCCGAATTTGGTTTTCTCCGATGAGAAACCATTCGTTATCCAGCAGTTTGTAAACAAACAAAATGATCGTGTTTACTTGCCAGAGAGGTCAGCTGAAAATTTGCAACTTCGGTTGGCCACCAGAACTCAAAAGCCGGCCATGGTGATGGTGTGGGCCGCCATAACAGCCGATGGTCGCTCGCCGCTCGTATTCATCGACCGTGGGGTCAAAATAAATGCGCAAATCTATCGCGAAAATATTTTGGAGGGAGTTCTGAAGCCCTGGGCACGCAAACATTTCGGCCGCAGACCTTGGACATTCCAACAGGACTCAGCACCATCGCACTCAGCACGCGCCACCCAAGAATGGTTAAGAAATGAGGTTCCTCGCTTCATTTCCACCGCACAATGGCCACCAAAATCTCCGGATGCCAATCCGTTGGACTATTGTGCCTGGGGTATTTTGGAAAGCAAGGTTGGCACTAAAAAATACCAAAGTGTCGATCATCTCAAGCAAGCGCTTCGCCGAGAATGGGACAAAATACCGCAGAGCCACTTTCGGGCAGCGTGTGATGGTTTCATTGGCCGTTTGAAGGCCATAGTTCGTGCCAAAGGTGGCCAATTCGAACAAATCTAAACCGATTCTCAAATTTGATGTTATTTCCGACATTTTTTGCTTTCATTCAATAAAATTTAAAAAAAAAATGAAAAAATTATGGCGTTTTACTTTGTTGCAGTTTTTTCATCTCACCTTGTAGATTATATGGTTATCTATTACATTATAAAGCCCATAATAGTAAAAATGTCTTCATTTCCATATAATCTTATTGTCTTTCTAAATTAGAGTTCATTAGTGAAATGGCAGCTGAGAAACACGGTTTGATTGTTATCATCAAAAAGTAATATAAATAAAAATACTTTGTTCTTTTGGACTTTGCGAACCATTCAGATTGCAAAGCAGTAAATAATACCTTTTTGTTTGAGTAATAACGTGTTCTAAAGCGTCGTTTTAGCTCTTCCCACTGGTGTTATATGAGATTTAGGTCTGCACTTTGGCTAGGCTAGTTCAGGACTGTTTGTTTTTGTGACTTGAATTGTTTGAAAACATAGAACACACGATTGAGATATTCCTTGACCACCTTACCTTACCTAACAGATATAGGCCTGGGGTGTCCTTTGCTGTATCAAGAATACGTCTCCACATAACTCGGTCCATGACTGCTCTTCGCCAGCCACTCAAAGCACGGATGCTTCGGAGATCACCCTCCACTTGATCGATCCAACTTGCTTGCTGCGCTCCTCTTCTTCTTGTACCAGTCAGATTAGATTCAAGAACCATTTTCACTGGGCTGTCGTCCGACATCCTTATGACATGCCCAGCCCATCGTAGACGTCCGATTGTAGCTGTCCGTACGATAGGTGGTTATCCTAGCTGCTGTTGCAATTCGTGATTCAT
Source organism: Malaya genurostris (assembly GCF_030247185.1). NCBI lineage: Eukaryota > Metazoa > Arthropoda > Insecta > Diptera > Culicidae > Malaya > Malaya genurostris. The sequence goes on from NC_080572.1 coordinate 77,749,578, forward strand.
ACGCTGCCTCCACGTTCCGTCTTCCATTTGCACTCCGCCATAGATGGTCCTCAGTACCTTTCTTTCGAAAACACTGAGGGCGCGTTGGTCCTCTGCCACCATAGTCCAGGTCTCGTGGCCATAGAGAACAACCGGTCTAATGAGCATCAATTTCTTGCGGTGGTGTACTTTTCTCGATCGAAAGATTTTTCTGAGTCCAAAGTACGCACAAGTGCCTCCCTAAAGAAATACGTCTCTGAATTTCTCTGCTGGTGTCATTATCGGCGGTCACCAGTGAGCCCAAATACAAGAACTCGTCAACCACCTCGATATCGTCACCGTCTATCAATATTCGTGGTGGAAGGCGCAGTGTTTCTTCTCTAGAGCCTCTTCCTCTCATGTATTTTGTTTTTGACGCATTTGTGGTCAGTCTGATACGCCTAGCTTCAGCTTTCAGTCCGATGTAGGTTTCCGTCATCTTCTCAAGGGAACGTGTCACAATATCAATATCGTCTGCGGAGCCAAAAATCTGTACGGACTTTCGGAAGATCGTACCACTCGTGTCGATCCTCGCTCTTCGAATCACACCTTCCAAGGCAATATTGAACAAGACAAAAGAGAGTCCATCACCTTGCCGTAGCCCTCTCCGAGATTCGAAAGGACTCGAGAGCGTTCCAGATACTCGGACGTAGCACATCACTCTATTCATCGTTGCTTTGACCAATCGCGTCAGTTTATCCGGGGAACCGTATTCGTGCATTATTTGCCATTGCTGTTCTCGATCGATTGTGTCGTATGCCGCTTTGAAGTCAATGAATAGGTGGGGGACGTTGTATTCACGACACTTCTGGAGTACTTGTCTTATCGCGAATATGTGATCCGTAGTGGCGCAGGCTCCAGTAAATCCCGCTTGGTATGGCCCTACGAATTCCTTAGCTATTGGTGATAGACGATGGCAAAGGATTTGGGAGACTACCTTATAGGCGGCGTTCAGCAATGTGATTGCGCGGTAATTGCAACAATCTAGATTATCGCCCTTTTTGTAAACGGAAAATACCACTCCATCCATCCATTCCTGCGGTAGAATCTCCTTCTCCCAAATCTTAGAAATCATCCAGTGCAGCGCTCTAGCCAGTGCCTCTCCTCCATGTTTGAGCAGCTCGCCTGATCATTGCCCGCGGTGCTGGGAATCTGTCGTCGGCTGAGCGTGCACCCAGATTGATTCCTGTGTCGTTCTCTGTATCTTGTACTTCACCATTCAGATGCTCGTCATAGTACTGCTTCCACCTGTTGATCACCTCACATTCGTTCGTGAAGAGGTTACCACTGGTAGCTCTGCACATTTCGGTCTGTGGCGTGTAGCCTCTACGTGAGCGGTTCACCTTCTCATAGAATTTCCGTGTGTCATTTGCGCGGTACAGCTGTTCCATCGCTTCGCGATCTTGGTCTTCCGTGTTCTGTCTGTTCCGCACCTGTCTGTAACGTTCCTCGTTCACTCTCGTGCGGTATTGGAGCCCTTGCTGCATTCTTCTCTTCGACCAACTGCTGACATTCGCCGTCGAACCAGTCATTTTCTCAATTCGATAACCTCATACCTAGTACGGTTGAAGCAGTGCTACTCACGGCGGACCTTATATTCCTCCAGCCGTCTTCAAGAGTCGCCGCGCCAAGCTGCTCTTCCGATGGTAGCACTACCTCCAGTTGTTGCGCGTATTCCTCTGCAGTACGAACGCTACGTAGCTGCTCGAGATTGAGTCCCGGCGTTCCCATGCTACGAGTGTTGGGCACCGTCGATGGTTTTGAGCGCATACAAACCGCGACAAGGTAGTGGTCAGAATCAATGTTGGCACTGCGGTAGGTGTGGACATCGATGACGTCGGAGAGAATCGCCCGTCGATGAGAACGTGGTCGATTAGATTTACCGTATGTTGATCAGGTGATTTCCAGGTGACTTTGTGGATATCCTTGCGGGGGAAGAAGGTGCTTCGAATTACCATTCCCCGGGAGGCTGCGAAGTTCACGCATCGTTGGCCGTTGTCGTTAGTTACCGCGTGCAGGCTCTCCAGCCCGATCACAGGCCTGTACATTGCCTCCCGGCCTAGCTGAGCATTCATGTCGCCGATGACGAGTTTTACATTCCGCCGTGGACAGCTGTCGTAGGTTCGTTCCAGCTGCGCGTAAAGTGCTTCCTTCTCGTCATCGGGTCTCGTCTCATGTGGACAGTGCACGTTGATGATGCTGTAACTGAAGAAACGGCCCTTGATCTTCAATACGCACATCCTATCACTGATTGGCTGCCACCCAATCACGCACTGACGCATCTTGCCCAACACTACAAATCCCGTTCCTAGAACGCTGGTTGTCCCACAGCTCTGGTAGTAGGTAGCCGCTCGATGTCCACTTTTCCACACCTTCTGTCCCGTCCAACAAAGTTCCTGCAGTGCTACTACATCGAAGCCGCGGATTTGAAGCTCATCATGCAGCATTCGATCGTATCCTAGGAAGCCAAGCTATTTGCAGTTCCATGTGCCAAACTTCCAATCGTAGTCCTTATTTCGTCGCGTAGGTCTTTGCCGATTATTCCGAGTCGTATTTCTTCCTCGGTTAAGGAGTGTATCGAAAAGTAGTTAGCAACATTGATTATTGAATAAAAAAGCGAAAGAAAACATATTTTGACATCAGTTTTCGATATATTGTAGAAAAGTTACATTTTTATGCATTTCACTGATTATATTGAAGAAAATCCTAGTTTCTGTGAAACGCTCGCACTTTGGACTTGACATTCTTCATTAAATTCTGCACAGTTATTTTTGTGACTTTCCTGGTGGCAGCAGTCCAGTTTTTTTTTTAACTCCTGCATGTTTTGGGACACTGTACCTTCCTTCCGAAAGTGCCGCTTGACAATTGCCCAATACCTTTCAATTGGCCGAAGATCCGGGCAGTTCGGTTGGTTGATGACCTTTTCTACGAATTGTACATTATTTTTTGACAACCACTGTAGAACGGAGTTGGCGTAGTGGGCTGAAGCCAAATCCGGCCAGAAGAGAGGAGGAGCCTTATGCTTTCTGTACAGTGGCAGCATTCTCTTCTTCAAACATTCTTCCTCGTACACGACCGCAAACCACAGGTACAAATTGCTTGCCACACTAACACCTTCTGCCCAAACTTTTCCATCGCCACCGTGGTGTCAGCGTCGTCCAGGTCCTAGTACACCGATTTCGTATAATATTGCGATCCGGGCAGCGCTCGAGAGTCTTCCTTGGCGTAGGTTTCGTCGTCGTTCAGGATGCATCCGTCTTTATTCTGTAGAATCCGGTTATACAGTTTTCGCGCTCTTGTTTTGGCCTGAACTTGCTGTACCAGGGACTTTTTCGGCACCTTTTTTTTCTTGTACGTTTTCAGGGAGTTCCGAACTTTGATCCGTTGAATCATTCCGATGCTGGTGTTGAACTGCTTGGCCAAATCCCGCGTCGACGCCGATGGCTCTTTCCTGATGTACTCAACCACTTTTAAGTCGGGCCTTCATGGAAAGGGTCTTACCGAACTTCTCGATATTATTTTTGACACTGGTGTGGTGCAGTTTCACCCGTTTTGCAATTTCGTTGTACGTGACACCACTTTCTGAGCACCAAGTGTGCAGAAATTTTTTTTTCCAGATTCCGGATCAATTCGACTTATCATTGAATCGATAAACCGTACCGAAACCAATCGATTGCGCAGCTGTTATTGACATGTAAACAAACATGTCACCGCAAAACACGCTGCAAAAAATTAAGCCATTTCAGAGTAATAACTGTTTGAATGTTGCTAACTACTTATTAGAGATGGTCGGGTATCGGGTATTTTACCCGAAACCCGACCCGTACCCGTACCCGACGGGTTTTTGGTCGGGTACGGGTAAAAATTTTTATTTTCAATCGGGTACGGGTCGGGTACGGGTAAAAAATTTTACTGCTCACTCGGGTACGGGTCGGGTAAATTGTTTTTTCGGATCGATTACCCGACCATTTGTACTTCACAGAAATATGTTTACACGTTGACGAGATTTTTTCATTGCAAAACAGTTCTTCCGAAAAATAATCAATTTGATTCAAGGGGTTTTGACATTCGCGCCTAGGACCAGACCTGTCAACTGGCATCTTTTTCATTTTTTTCTTCATTTAAAAAAGTATCAATCATAGTTACGTGAAAAGGTATGTGAATATTTCCCGCCCTACTTTGTTTATAACATATTTAATAAGACACACTGCCTTAGCTCTATGATGTTGCGGTCGGAATCTACTTTTCACGTAGGTTTTGATGGACTGCCATTTTAAAGCTGTTTAATGCACAATCCAGTAAAAATTATTTGATTCATATACTGCCCATACTCGCATATCAGTCTCATATCGATTTTCGCCAATTTTGAGTTAGCTTGAGGAATGGAGTCTTTCCTCAATATACTCTCAGAAATTGCAATTAAAGTTGAGGGTTTGTTCAGTAAAATATAAAAAAATATCAACTCATTTCTGTGTCCCATATGCTAAAGTACCCGCATATCAGTCCCATTCAGTGCAAAATTTCAATAATTTCATTTCTTGCAATATTGGAACAGCAAAGGTGTATTACCGATATTTCATGTAATAATACCAAGATTTAGCATTAGGGAGCAAAGCAAAGTCTTGGCATTACATTCCTTTCGTGGAATTTGGCCTTTCTGTTTCAACAGACTTCGCAGCCGATTCTTAGCGTACAGAATCATTGCATGGCTAGTACTATGGATCCTACTGACACTAAGAATCCTTCCAGGTCGGGACTCGAACATACGACAGCTGGCTTGTAAGACCAGCGTCCTATGCATTGAACCGCCAACCCGGGACCAGCATTAGGGAGCATAATAAATAAAAAAAATCGGAAATAAACTTTTGATCGTCTTTTTCTCAACATGCCGATTTTCCATATGGGACTGATATGCAAGGATGGGCAGTATATAAAATGTAGTGTAGTACTCATATCACATTCAGATACCAGAAAACTGTTATTTTAAATATTGGTTGGAGATTTTCAAAATTTTCATAAAAATCATTAGGATTCTTACCATAAAAACATGAACATTTAATTCAGAAAATCTGCATAGAAGTTCTTCTTATTCTGCACTTCTGGGTGGTGTCACCTCACTTGAAATGACACCGATTGATGGCACAGCAAGTTGGGCTATATTGCTAGTTAATTTTCGTTTCTTTTCACTGGACAACAAGTGAAAATCTCGATGCGTGACAACGTGGAGTCGCAAAAGTAAGGGTGAAAATCTTTTCTCGCGAAATACTCAAATTTTCACCGTGTTCACTCGTTGAGGGTTCCACCGGTTCAATGGCTGTAAAAACCACCAGCTACCGTTAACATCGTGGGTGTGGGTTTGTGAGGCTTACAAAACGGGCATAGTTGACAGATTAATTTAAATCAAAATCATAATTCATTTTGCTTTGTAGTAAAAAATTGTAACCAAAAAAATTTCCTACGAATGTTCAAACTACTTACACTTGAAGGACTCACTGTTCACCATGTTCAAAATTGAATTTTTCACACCGGGAATACACGTACATTGTTTGATTCTTTGGTCAATTCAAGTAAACGAACTGATAACAAACTATTCATTTTAGGGGATGTTCGCATAACATTCATTTTCGTCACGTGTAATATTCAATTTGACATTTGGAACTATTTTACGTGATTTTTCAAGTGATTCGAATGTAAATTTTTATTTGTGTGTCAAGATAATGAGCACGCTTACTTGTGGTTCTAAAGAATTGGATCAAAAGTCGCACTGTTTCGTAAAAACCATACCTACCCAAAATTGAATACAACGGGTATTACGACATTTTGGGTAAATATACTTTTCGAAAAATTTGAGTTGATATTACTCCCTTTTGTTCACATTTGTAAATTAGTATAAAGTACCAAAGACATTGAAAATCTACAGGGTCCGCCATCTAACATTTATTTTTGAACTAGCGGTTATTTCGACATTGGTAACCTCAATGTCACTTCTGATTTGACAGAAACTTAGTTGTATCCTTCCGCTGAACGAAAATGGTTTGCATGTTTAAAAAAAAGTTACATTACATTATTCATGCTTCACATTGTATTTATATGTTTAAAAGTAAACAAGCATTTTAATGTATTTTTCTTACCAACTAGAGCCTGATACGGCTCGATATCTAAAACACTTTATTTTTTCCATACTGAATTTTGGTAAAATTTTTACTACTCATTCGGGTCGGGTACGGGTACAGGTAATTTTTAATCGGGTACGGGTAAAATTTTTTATTTTTTTTCGGGTACGGGTCGGGTACGGGTAATTTTTTTGTATTATTGATCGGGTACGGGTCGGGTACGGGTAATTTTTTAAATTTTTAATCGGGTACGGGTCGGGTACGGGTAATTTTTTTTGCTGATCACTCGGGTACGGGTCGGGTTCGGGTATAAGAATTTCTATACCCGACCATCTCTATCGATACACTCCTTAGGTGTAACAAGTATTTTCCGGGCGGCTTGTAAGGCCTGCACCAACGTCCTGTCTCGCCGGAGGGCCATCGTGTCAGCACTGTTTAGAGTCCCCCTTTGCAACAAGGACGGTAATCAGCCGCTCCTAACATGGAGAACAGACGCTGTTTCGAGCCCCCCCAACATGGGGAACAGACGCTCGGGTAGGCTTGCTCTCTGTAAAGAGAAAGCAAGCTCCCCTTCCCTGTCAGCATACTACCAAGGTCCCACCGGGATTGGTTACCCGATCTTTCCTATGGTTACTCGTACCCCAGCCGGCACCGCGGGGAGGTAGGGATAGGAGTTACTGGACAAGACGCTATAAACCATACTGGGGCCTGAGTTGCGCATTGTCCAGTCGTTTCCTTGACCAAGTGCGTACAAAACGGCTGTATATAGTCATAAAATAACAAATATCAGCAAGGAAACATAATTTTGAGTGAAACGATTTTCGTATTTGTATATTGTGGTATTTTTATTTTTATTTTAGATTTTGTATATTGTGGTATTCTATTCAAAAAAATTCTCTTCGAGTTTTGAAAGAAACCAAGAGATTGTTTATGCATAACATACAGAATAAAAGAGTGCTTTGATTGCGTAAGCCATCCTTAAGAAAACGATATGGGATCACTATTATATGCACTTTCCGGAAATCAGGATAGCCGGATACCGGAAACCAGGATAGCCGGAAACAGTTTGTTTAGCTGCCTACTGATAATGACTATCGATTTGTGTAGTTTTGAGACCAGTTTAGAAATTTTTTTACGTTTTTTGTTTCGCCGGTTTAAGTGACGGTGTACAATATTGAACACACTTTACCCTATAATTCCGAAACCGGAAGTCGGATCCGGATGAAATTCAGGAATTCCGTATGGGACCACGAGACCTTTCATTTGAATCTAAGTTTGTGGAAATCGGTCAAACCATCGCTGAGAAAAGTGAGTGAGATCCATTTTTATATATATGACCACTATTTCCGGTACTTCCGGAACCGGATACCGGGAACCAGGATAGCCGGAATCGGTTTGTTTAGTTGCCTACTTATAATGACTATCGATTTGTGTAGTTTTGAGACCAGTTTAGAAATTTTTTTACGATTTTGTTTCGCCGGTTTAAGTGACACACACACACACACACACACACACACACAGACATTGCTCAGCTCGATGAACTGAGTCGAATGGTATATGACACTTGGCCCTCCGGGCCAATTTTTACTGGTCGGTTTTTCAAGTGATTGCATAACCTTTCTATATGAGAAAGGCAAAACATGCCCTGAATTTTAAACAACGCTGTTGCCGTTAAATAGGAACAAGTAACAACTTGAAAAAACTACAAAATATTTATGCTCCGCCGGTTTTGAAATGTTTAAATGTTTATCTTTTTCAAACCTTACCACTTGTTTGCACGACGTTTTTCGCTAAAATATGTTTATATTGGTTTGATCAAAGTCTAACGACATTAATAGAGTGCCTATAACCAGAGTGACGACAGCCGTTGGTTTGGAATGACAGCTTTGTTCCAAACGAGCAAACGACCTGTCAAATACAATGGAAATCTAACGAAACTGCCAATATTTCGGATAAAATGTTTTGTTTTGTTGCCAACATTACGGATGAGACGTCGTCACTCTGGTTATAGGAACTCTAGACATTAACATAATTTGTCGTTAGACTTGGATGCACTTCTTTGTCGATGTTTTAACATACTTGAGGTACACCTGTCTTCCTGTGAAAAGTTTGATACTGAAATGTTTTTTTTGTAGTTTTTAATTGCTAGGTGGGATTAGGTTTAATCATTCGTATGTAGCAGTTGATAAGTAAATGTTGGATTATTTTTATCGGTTGATATTAAATACGAGGAGGCTTCACGTCCGCGTGACTATGAGACTTCCGCTCCATCGTGCTTTTTATTGCTCCTAAATGAAAGAAAACATAAATAACCTCTTCATTACAACGCAAACAAGTCACGGCAACACAAAAATTGATTTTTTCTTTACCTACACTTTACACAACAGTAATCGACTTAGAATATTGAAGCAGACATCAACAAGAAACCATGTTCCTGTCGAACTAGAACTCATCTCCTCACTATCTCCTACAGGCACTCACCGAGAAACAGTTTCTCGAGTGCGAACGATGCGGCTGGCCAGTGTGCAAACGAAAATGTCAAGATCGGTCCAGTCATCAGGCGGAATGCAAATTCACCATGGCCCGGGGTAGCAAGGTAAGTGAGACGTTCAAGCTCCGAAGGAATGGATTCCAGAACTTCCTGCGCTGTCACTGTAGGCGATAGGCAGGACTGTTATTTCACCGGAAAGCACATTATTTACAGACCACCAGCCGTAATCCCTGCTATTTCATATGTTGGAATGCAAATCGGTGCCTGTGCAAACACTAAAACTGATTAAAATCGTGTACGCTCCCGGTCCGCACGCACCCATTTTGCATTGCCAGTAGTATGGATTTGTAATAACGTTACTTCCGCCTGAATCAACTTTCAGATGTCGCTGCAGCACTTCTACGTCCCGCATCCGGTTTATCAGTGTGTAACTCCTTTGCGTTGTCTGCTACTGGCTGAGACCAATCCGGCCAAATGGCAATCATTAATCAAATTAGAATCGCACGAGGATCAGCGCCGGGGATCGAAGCAATGGCGAGACGATCGGGAAGGAGTTGCCAAGCTGATTCCACGGTAGGTTCTATCCTTAAGGTTTTTTTTCTTCTCTACCATTTCATTAGGATGGTGGTGTAAATTTAAATGTGTCATGAAAATAGTAAAATAGAAATAAGTTTCCAATCGCATCGCAATCGCAATTTAATGTATTAAATTGCTTCTTCATTTTGAGCTCATTTATTTGAAAAGTCTGTATAAATATCTTGTCAAACTCGTCAGGAAAACCCTATCCTGCGATGTCACCGCTCCTATCATCAACAGATTGATAAAGCATTAAAGCGATTGCAAACCTATATTTTCATGCTATAATACCATACATTTATAATATAATGCTCTTGTATTTTGTCTCCCCATATGCTCCTTCCTATTATGCCATTTTCCGGGTATATTCGTCACTGCCACGTGTACCGAACGGATGGATATTTTGTGTGTGTATGTCTGCTGGGGGCTGCCGGGCGTTTACGACATAAATTATGCTGCGATATCGGATGTGTCCATGATGATGCCGCCGGCGATGGAATAGATTCTTCAAGTGTGAAAACAAATGGACTGAGGATGAAATATTGAGGGTGACCGGTATTTTGCAAGTCAATGGCCACGAGATACCGCTGACCGATCCACCGTCGGTGGCGGTCTACAGCAACGCCTCGATGGCTGAACACTCCTGCACTCCGAATCTGGCCAAGACGTTCACCACGAAGGGTGAAATCGTCCTGTGGGCTCCGAATCCGATCAAGAGTGGCGAACGGTTGAGTATCTCGTATTCGGATGTTTTGTGGAGCACGTGCAACCGGTTGGATCACCTGCAGCAAACCAAATTGTTCCGTTGTACATGTGCCAGATGCATTGATCCTACGGAATTCGGAACCTATTTCAGTGCCATGAAATGTTCTGGCTTCAAAAAAGATTCGAGCTGTACTGGGTTATTATTGCCAGAGAGCGGCAAGAACTGGCATAGCAATTGGACTTGCAACAAGTGTAAAGCAGCGGTCGAATTCAAGGAAATTTCGACTATTCTAGACAGAGTTAGAGTTGACCTGGACGCCATGGAAAAAACCAACGAAAAGCATTGCAACTTGTTCATATCTCATTATTCTCGCTGGCTGAGTCCAAATCATCACTATCTTGTGGATGTAAAAATTTTACTTTCGCAAGTAATCGGCGGCGGGAGTCCGGATGCTATCAAAGAGATATCAGATGAAGATTTAATGAGTAAAATGAAAATGTGTCAAGATTTGATTCGTTTGTTTGAGAAGATTTGTCCCGGTAAGTTCAGTTCCCATGAACATTCCGTTCGGTACGGTTCGGGTTTGAAATAATCCAGCTCTGTTTATTTTCTAGCTGAGGCTCGTGTTATCGGCACAACCCGGTTCGAGCTGCACGCTGCATTGGCAGAGTTTGCCCGCCGGGGAGTAGAATCCGGAGGGCCTGCAGTAAAAAGTGCTCTCGAGGACTCACTGTACAACGCAAATGAGTGCGTTCGGATGCTGTCAAATGAATGTGACGAGATGCCGGAGAGTCACATTTGCGAACAAGCGAGAATCAATGTTAAATCTTTGATGATGTTACTGGGATTGAGAATGGAATAACTTTTTACGAACGAAAAGACAGAAAGACGAGTTTCGTTGTTTGACCAGATTTTTTTTAGTGTGTTTGATATCTGGAATATGAGAAGAATATTCAAGCTTCGTCCGCATAATCAGTAGTTCTTGAACAATCCGAAGTGACACTTGGCGGCAGTTCAAGTTGAAATAAAGACTGTCCCAGAAAGTATGGACGCACTTTGATTTCGCTGTTAATAATTCACAAGTGTTAGATATTCAAATTGTATTCGATATACTGATAATATTAGACTACAACAACAGAATATTATTCTCAACATTTGCTACTTAGCCATTGTAGACTAGCTGGCGCACCTTCTTGCGAACGTTTTTCATGAAATTCCGTACAGACTTCTTGGCGACAAGTTTTGACACTTTTTTCCAATCTTTTTCGAAATGTTGAATGGTTTCGGCTGCCGAGACATGTTTCCTAAGATGTGCCTTCGTTAATGCCCAAACTTCCTCAATTGGTCGAAGTTGTGGGCAATTTGGTGGATTCATGTCTTTTGGGACGAAAGTGGCATTTTTGGTAGTATACCATTCTATCGTTGATTTCGAGTAGTGGCAAGAAGCAAGATTTGGCCAGACGACAACAGGATCCTTGTGGCTTCGAATCATGGGTAGAAGTCGTTTTTGTAAACATTCCTTGATGTATATTTCGCTGTTCATTGAAGCAGTGGTGATGAAGGGTTTCGAAATCTTAACGCAGCTACAAATTGCTTGCCAGACCATAGCTTTCCAAGCCTCCTTTTATGTAATAGAACACATTCTTACCTCTTTTAGATTGTAAAACAGACTATTTAAAATAACACTTTTGTTATTGTAGGTATCCAACATGTTTGAAAATACTTCTAAAATTACACAGAATGTTCTTCTTCCGAGAACGAGAATCATTTCAGAATGATATAATTTTCATTTTCTGGCTTAAAACTTTGGGTATTGATATGTTTGGGTTCCAGAAATTTGTTTCACTTATTTCTTCTTTCTATTTCTTTATAATCTAAGTCTGAGCATTATTCATAGTGCATTTTTGAATCAATCTTGGAAATTGCCCATGCGTATAAGCTATAAAGCATAAAGGTTAACAATCTAAAAGAGGTAAGAATGTGGGAATGTGTATAATCATCATAAATAAATGGAGGCGCATGAGATGTGATGTGATGTGAAGTGAAGCCACCATCAGTTCAAGGACTTGCCAGTGAATGCGGGTAGACTTACAGTAGTCCCGATATGACTCATCCATTCACCTTCTTACTATAGCTGTTACCGAAAAGCGAACAAAAAGGGTTGGGCGGATATGTAAGTAGAGTCACTCACTCGTATTCCGCGGTAATATAAGATGCTCTCCCAACCATACTATCCAGTGCATGGATGAAGCATATCGCTATACATGCTTGAACCAGCTTGATGGTTTGTTTGAAAAGGGCGCGTCAGACTCTTGTCAAACCTTCAGAGGAAACAAGTTTCCTTCAAGTGACTTGGGCTGGCTATCCACAATCCCTCGTCCAGTCATCAATTCGTCCGATGCCCTGATGCTCCCTCCCCTTTACATCCTCTTGATAAATGTTTTATATTGATTAATACAATAAAATATAGTGTAATGAAATTAATATAACATAAAATGATATAATATATTACAAAATAATATAATATAATCTATATATATATAAATGCAGAGATCATTCTTTGTAATCGCATCACGTAAGAACGGATGGACGGATTGAGATGCTTTTTTTTTGTTTGATCAGTTTTTACCCCCACCGGGTTCGTACATCAAAAAATTAGGAAAACTTACCGGAAAAGTGGGAAAAACCAATAAAGTTATTTTGTATGGACAATGGAATTTTCCACTTGCCAATGATTGCTAGATCATTGATAGGTGTTTGGCGCATAACGAGTTGCATGAGTGTTTGGCCGTCGAAGAAAGGAATACTAGATCGTTGAAAGAATCTGTTGGCGCGCAACGATTCATGATTCATATGGTTCTTCATTTCGAGCCACGTGCTTAATAGGGTATCGAGATTATTGCTTGCCAAATGACTCAATGACGGAATGCTCAGTCAGGAGAAAAAGTTCTGATATCATTTACCAGTTGATGAATTGTGTTCAATGGAGTTAGATGAATAGTATTGGTCATCGCGAGCGCGAGTTCAACTAATCAGAATATTTTTGAGTGAATCAATGAAGAGATTGTGCTGTAGAAGCGCTAAGGTCAAACTAAGAGATATTCACTGCATTTTGCTTTCTAATGATTTGGATTACACTAAGCGCACATAATAAGTTGCATTTTGATCAATGTGCATAATTGCATAATGGAACGAGACCGTCATTTTACATTTCATATTCTGTGAAGAATGTTCAAATTGGTAAGATGAATATCAAATTAAAATTTAAGCGTCGTTCCTCCAAACAACCAGAAGTTTCACAGTACCTGAAAAATATCCACTTTATTAGAGTTCTAAAGTACGCGTGGTACTTTTTGGCAACATGAACGTACAGAACAAGTTCTGAGAAAACTTTCTCACTACTTAAAAGCTGTAACAGCTTCAAAGTTTGTTCTGTTTCGTCGGGTGAACATTCAAGTATAAGTAATTCCATAAAAACGGATTGTTCAGAAATCTTTTTTTTACGAACTTTTAGTTACTTGGGCTACATACAAACTGTAAACATATCTCACTCTACCGAATGAACAACTCTAGAAGAGAAACTCTTCAGCATTTTGTTATATTTATGAATACAAAATTCTGGTTAGTAAGCTTCTTCATCGATTACCGAAAGCAAGAATCACATCTGGAAGAGAAAACGTGTCATTAGTGAGGGATCTCTGTTCAGTATTTTGATTCAAAGGATGAGATGATAATCTGTACACTTGCTCAATTTTTGCTTAACAGAAGTATTTCACATTTTCACATTAATTTTTGGTGATATTTCTTTTTCGGGCTAAAGCGAATGTGTGTGGAATTCCATTCATTGTAGGTTAATCAGAAAAATAACGGAGAGAAACGTTAACCATTTAGTCGTTTGGCAATTGTGATGTCCGAAAACATAAATTCGAACAAATAATTGTTGGGCGAAACGAAGTTCGACGGGTCAGCTAGTATATTATAAAACAATATACAAAATAATATATAACAGTTAATGTAGAGTGTTAGTTATCCTCTTCTAACAATCTTCGCAATATTGCAGGAAGTGAAGTATTTCTCTTCTAATAATAATAAAATCCACATCTATAAAAATGATATATAATATAATTAATGATAACAAAATGATAGTAAATAAATGTATAAGATTTCAAAGAAAAATATAAAATTACATAGTGCCCACTGGTCGCGAATCATGAAAGCCGTTGAAAAGTTATACAATTGACTTTTTCAAACACAAAACTTCAACTTAACAATATTTGCATATTTTTACTATAAATTATAGGCACTTATTGACAACATATCCATAAATTAGCGGTTCAAAAAATGTCTTGTTTGAAGAAAATCTCAAAAAATCGATCCACCCTAACTGAGAGATCGTATATCAGTTTCTCATGGAAAGGCAGAATTGAATTGAGTACAAAGTGCTCGGTAATCAAGCTTTCGTCGACCCGTCAAAAAATACCAAACAGTACTGTAAACTCTAACGGATGATTCGGTGGATTTATTGCTCATTCTGATTAGATCTGCTGCCTTACTTTTTCAACTTCGTTGCTGACATTTGCAAATATGTGTGATGCTGAAAATTGTCGATGTAATACATTAACATATACGAAATATGCTCCGACTATTCAAAACATGCCATGACGCAAAAAAATCCAAAAATTGTATTTTAAAATTTAATTGATAAATTTATAAAAATATTTAACACATAACATACTGGAATAAAAATCTCAATGAAATAGTTAATAAATACAGTCAAATCATCTGTTCTATTAAACAAATCTAAGAAAACTACAAGGATCAGCCCCATGGGGTTGTTCGAGCCATTGATGTGGAACGAGGCAACCAAAGTTTCTAATAATCTACAATCAAACAGTTCAATCAATCGTCACACTTTTGAATCCGCAATTGCGCGAGAGTCTGCCTAGATTAGGAACCAACACCGAACATTGTTTGTTTTATAGCCGACGAAATTACACCAATATCCCAAATGTATGCAATTATATCTTTGTACATACTTGTTATACTATTTTGATATCAAATCTTCTCTTCGCCAAGCTTGGGTTTGTATGCAAACAGTTATTTTTATAGTTTCTCTACCATTCTGCGATTTCGGTTGAAGCGATAAACTTTTTCTCATTATCAATCGAGTTCATCTTATATAAATTAGAAATTAATCTTAGGCACTCAAAATTTACCCTGGGGTAGTTGTCAATTTCTCAAGCGAAACGACATAACATGGAATTTCATCCGAGCTTGCATGACACAAGATCAGAGCATAAACCTACCTCTAGAATGCTACGCGTAGGACTGAAAAGTTAGCTTTAATTTTGCTTCTATTTATAGATTCGTGTGCTTCCAACAGCTTCGCTTTTGCTTCGATTGACCAATTCGAACGATGTTTTCCCTTTGATATATCGCTTACTCCTTCAAAACTGTCGTCTATGGCAGGGAAAGCCGGTATGCCGGAGATTTTTAGCAGACAAAATAGGACACTGCTCGCTACTAATCAAAATTTTAATCATTTATAATTGAAAATACGTGGTTTGATACATTCAAATCGAATCTTAGAAATATTTCCTATCGAATAATGAAATAATATTAATAATTGATACAATATATACTGAGCTGTAAGTGTTTAAAACCTGACCACATTTCTACGTGTCTTTTTCCTTGAGTTTCTAATTTGCACCCCTATATAGAAAATAAAGATGTGTTCCACATCAAAAGTCAAACTTTCTTTTCAATTTGAGAACCAACCCAAATTCCATGTGGTTCAAATTTACAAAGTAGTCGACGTTTGACAATATATTGTCATTGACTATCCAATTTACACAAGCTTGATAATTGTAAGTTGCTTTTCTTGCTACTTCGAACTTTATTTTTACAGTATTCAATGATTCGTATTCATCCAGATTTAAAATTCTTTAAAAATTATAATTGGCGAATAGCGTATATTTTTTGTAAAACAACATCATTTATTTCTAACGCTTAACGAAAGTTTTCATAAAACCTATCAGACGTACCAGACGAAATTTGATGACTCAATGAACTGTCGTTTTCGATTGAAGCACTGAAATTTTCCAGCTACAACGATTGGAACACTTCTCACAAGTGTAAAACGTATTAATTCATTTCTACGCAGTTTAAATCACATGTAAATTCAATCGGAATGAAACGAAATTTTAACCAAGTCCTAGAATTCTGGTCCAGAACCCAGACTTCCAATTCAGGTCCATAACTCAAGTCCAGAAATCAGATGCAGAATCCAGGTCCTGAATAAAAGCTCAGAACTAAGGTCCAGAATTCATTCCCAGAACCAGAATACAAATTTATTATTCAGATACATGATCAAATTCTATAATTCTAGTGCAGAATCTAAAATTCATTTCCAGAATCAAGATTCAGAATTTAGGTCCAGAATTCTGTTTCGAAGCTCAGTTTAGAATTCAGGTCCAGAATCCAAGTCCAGAATCCAGAAGTAAGTCGAGAGTTCAAAATTAGGGCTCAGGTTTATAATTCATTTCCAGAACTCCGCTTTCAAAGTTCAGACTGACAATTCAATCCCAGAATTCATTTCCAGGATCCTAAATTCAGATCTAGAATTAACTTTCCAGAATACAGGCCTTGAATCCAAATTCAGAATTCGTGTCCAAAATCCAATTCATGAATTCAGGTTCAGTCGTAAAAAATCTTATATATTATTACTATGGAATTTTAATCGTAAAACAGGTTTTGGAACTTTCTTGAATTTTGAACCATTTCGAAATATATTTTACGCAGGGGTATACTGGTTCTTCCTTTCGCTTTATATGGTAAACCTTATGAAGAACTTTCCAATTATTTTTTAACAGTATATTTTTATTGAAGCACACTGCCTCAGCTCTAAGATGCCGAGAGTATTTCTTAACTGTCGATGGTGACCGTATTCTTTTGTTCACGTGGGAACTGTCCGCTTGGCTGCAATATGATCATAAAATGGTTTCCAGAATGCTTTTGCGGCGTTTACAGTTTCAATGCAGGATTTATGATGTAACAATCAAAAGAGCTACAAGTATTTACTAAAATTTAAAATTTTACTCAAGATAACCTTACAGAAAAATGGAATAATGTGTTCGTCTTCATGGTGTTTGTTAATAAATTGGAGGGGGCGATTATTTTTGAGTTTGCCTCAGGCGTCAAAAATGTTCTCTACGGCTCTGGTTATAGCTTACGTGTATGCAAAGAAAACCTAAACATTGCACAGTAGAATCGGAAACCTTATTTGTGTGTAAACATTATCACGCATACGGTACATGTCGGGCTCAGAGGTGTTGAATCAATGAAATTATTCCACTATTCATAAAGGTACTTGCATTGTTACTCCCAATCATTTTAAATGATCCTTTGATATTGCGTGGTACACCTTTTATACGCTTCAAATAGCAACGCGCAGGCCATGATAAATAATCTACAAATAGTAAATCCAATCTCAAATTCTATTTAAACTTTATTCATCTTCTTCACTGTTATTGCAACATCACCGCAACCTAACAGTGGCTTATAAGTTGAATCGTTTCCGGAAATGAATTATAAGTTTGGATTATTAATTATCCGAGTAAGGCGTCGGTTTTCCAAGTACATTTAATCGAGCAGTGTTTGATAGCTTTGGCAGTATTTAATTATTTTCCTTATTTTGTTCTCATTTTGATTCGCTTCTAATGTTCGTTGAGCTTCAGGGGTGTACTCATTTAGGAAAATCATTGTTTTCTGAGTCAGATATTCACGAACGGGAAATTTGATTTATTTTCACAACTACTATACTACATTACGCAGATTCAAGCCATTTTAGTAAAACAAAGTCATTTGACGAGGGATCAAAAAAATAAAATAACCAAGAAATAAGTTATCAAGTTTGGCAAAAAAGTCTTAATAAAAGAAGTAGAGCACCAGAGAAGTTGTCTGGAAGCATCGTTTATCAAAATCATCATGTAAAAGAGAACGGTCTGACTGGGGTTGTTTTCTAACAAAAGAAACTACACGAACGCGTATCTCTATGCACGATAAGTGCATCCTTGATAATCGGACTAGAAGGGCAGCAATGCGCCTGCGAGTATTCCATTAGTTTTATCTATGTGATTTGCCATGATCTCTAACGAATGCATTAGGATGCCTATTTCTTAAAAAATTTGAAAGGAATACTATTAGAAAAAGGTGTTCTAATAAGTGTTTTTTATTGTGAGTACAAATTAGTTCGGTCCGTTTTCAAAAGATGGCTCTGGTTGTTTTGAATATTGAATAGTAACAACTGATGTCGAAAGTTTCAAGAGGCTGGCTTTTTACTGTGTTAATTATGAGCATTTTTGTGTTAACTAAGCAGTATTTGTGGGGAGTTTTAGTTTTCTGTTTTAATTGGAAGGAAAAAGAAGCAGAAACGTATCAAAGGCTTGTGGTGCTTTATGGTGACAATTCTCCAAATGATAAATCCTGTAGGGAATGGTTTCGATGTTTCGAGAATGGAGATTTCAGCGTTGAAGACAGGCCTCGCTCTGGATAACAAAAAAATCGAAGACAAACAGTTGAAGATCCGAGTCAAAAGCAAGAAGAGTTGGCAAAATCATTGGAAGTGACTCCAGAATCAGTTTCTGTACGATTAAAATCCATGGGAATGATTTAAAACCAAGGTAGTTGGGTGCCTTATGAACAGAAACTGAGATATATTGAAAGGTGATTTTTCACTTTTAAGCCACTGATCCAAAGGCAACAAAGAAAGGGTTTTTTTTACATCGGAATTTTAGTGGGAATGAACAATGAATATTCTATGAAAACCCTAGGAAAAGAAAGTACTACGCTATTGTTGCTTTTAAGCTCAACACCAAAGCCGAATATCGATGGGAGGTTTGAGACGTGCTTTACGAGAAGAACAACAACCGAAACACAAGCAAAGACATGATAAAGTTATTCACACTCGGCCTCCTAAAAATCGAACCGAATTATTTTGTACTCCCAATAAAGCCAACAAATGAATACTGATTACTAATACTAATCACTAGTACTGCAAATGGTACACATTTTTAAACTAGAAAGTAAGGAAAATACTAAACTGCAAACTGGTTGAATTATTGGGTCTATAAAAAAGATTCAAAATATTCAAACTAGATGGCGATATTAGTATATAAGGGTTCCGCATTTACCTTCAGACCTTTCATATTTATGCACGACCGCACATTGTAAGCGTTGTCTAAACTTACCTCTGAGAGCTGAAATGGGGAGGGCAACTCCACGCGCCATGCTGTCCAGATATAGCACCTTCTGATTTCTATCTGTTCCAACAGCGGACGCATGATCTTGCCGGACAACGGGCTTATTTTATATGAATTCACGGAATGACTGAAATTAGCTCTGCGCCTAATTCGTATTACTGTTTTTGAATTAGTTGATTTTAACAACAAAATTTCCAAAATAACTATGAAATTAGTTAAAATTGAGCATTTACTCTGCTGGAAAAAACTCTTATTTTTAGAGAATGTGTTTAGTTGGCGAACAAAAACCAGCAATATTTCAATCCAACACGAAATTCTCATTGATAACTAATTATGTTATTAAAATCAGCAAATTTGTTTTTATTTATCTATCACCATTATTACTGAAGGACAGCACAAAGAACACAAAAATGAAATTGGTTTTATTAACAAGTTTGTTTGCCAAAAACTCATGAGAAGTGTGAAAGAGTCTTGTTGAAACTGCTTGCAAATTGTTTTGATGTTTGTCGCATGTGTTACGATATATTCATATATAAGTTTCTAAACCGATATGTAAATTTGTGAATTTGTGCGCATTTGTGCGTAATAATGTTTTTACGCAGAACAGTGAAGTGAGTTTCGAATGTTGAAATCTCATTATACATGTCAAATGATGTTTTTTGTATATTCCAACCTTCCGGGCTACGCCGTCCGGTGTACTACTTGTATTCGGTTTTTGTTTTTCGAGTGCTCAATGTTTTCAGTGAGAGAGTCGATTTCACGAAGTCGAATGAAGAAAACAGCGTTTTAGAAGAAAATTTATTAAAAAGAAGTTTATGTTTCGTTTACGTCTTTTTCTCCAATACAACATCGTATTTATACCTGGCAATATAGAAAAGACAACCGCGACTGAATTTTTTTTCGGTAATAGTGTGCCATCTAGTGGCTAGTAATCAATACGGTGCTAACGTTTTTTCGGTGACAGTGCGCCATATAGCTGCAGATTGCAGAAGCCAATTCAACCATTTATGTTGGTTGAAAACAACGTTTTATTTCTCTAATTCAACTAAAAAATTAGTTGAATGGAAATGAAGTGTGCCTTAGCTAATAAATGACAGCACGTTGAATTGGTAAATTCAACTAAAAAAAAAGCCATTTCAACAAATATTTTATTATTATTAAGGGAATGAGAATTAAAAAATCTAAATTAGCAAAACTAAGATTTTTTTAGTTGTCTCAAAAAATAACTAACTAAAATCAGAAAATCAACTATTTTTTTCGCCGAAATGTTGATTTCGGTCTTTCCGTGAACAATTGAAAAAGTAACTCGTAGGTCAAAAAATTCCATCGCATCAAAATATTCTCTATAAAATTAAGTGTTTTCAAAGTAAATTCCAAATGAACTCTGGTAATTAAATATGTTGGGCCCGTTGTCAGAAATTAATTTTTATTTATGGATTTCGATTTTTAATTTTACTAGCCTAGAATATGTTATACATCAAAATGCTTTTTATTCAATGCTAAAGTACACTTCAAAGGTCATCCTTACAGTATTGGTGCTCATTTTAAACTAGAATCCCTAGATGAACCGACAAAATGGTGTTCTTGGTTGGTTTCGTATGTTCAGGCAGTTTTCCCATCTTCTATTTATCGCACGAATCAGGAATCACCTACATGCTGCAGCTCTTTTATTTGTGCAGTGTATGTTAGGATCAGTACGACCTGTCGAATTCGAAAACGGGATGCATTCACAGTATGAGGCTCCCTGCTCGTGAGAGAATTTACGGGTTTTCTATTTTTCATTTCTGGTTTCTGGTAGATTTTCAGCACTAATCTACAGCTACATGATAGATAGGTTACGGTGAACAAGCACTATTTTCATGTGAATTCTATACAGAGCAGCTCTGCGAGGGTTGAATTTTTGCCCCTGACAGCGCTATATCATGGAACAATAATTTATAGTTCTACTCGTTCTGCAAAGGCATTCTGTTTGAGTGGTAAGCAAAGTTTAAATATGAGATCAAAGTTGGCCGATGGGCATACGTAAGGAAAATTTATATACACAACTATATGCAGGATAACTTGTATTTTTCTTCCGAATACGAACATTTATAGTAAAATTACAGTAGCTTAACAATAACCCATTGATACTTATATTATCATAACAAAGCTGAGAATATTTCTCTGCAACTGTGAAAGATTCTTAAAATTTGACATTTGACCAACAGAACCCTGTCATGACTGTATTTCAATACAAATTAGATTTTTGCTTTTCTCATACAGAAAGGCTATGCAATCGCTGTGAAAACCGACTTCACAACCGAGTGTCATATAATTACGTTCTTGGTTCGCGGGAGCGAGTTTTAAAAAACTTATTTTATTATTATTATTAACAAAGGAACCTTCTTTGTACACTTCTGATAAAAGACTAACTGAAAACTGCCTAAGCTACCTGCCGCTAACCTAACCTGTTGGGACCAAGGGTGCTGATGATGCAGATAATGTGCCTGGTCTCTGGTTTCGTTGCTAACCGGGATAGTGCTTACGTTGTTTCCTGTCTCACGCCACGTCGTCTTTTGGCAAGTGCGTGAGATGCTTAGTTTGCATGAATTTAGTCCATAACTCCTCCGGGGGGTGAAAAAGTGGCGTCCTCGGCACTTGAGCATGGGTTTCTAGAATTTGTAATGGTTTGGGAATTATTGGGTTTATGAGTTGTCTTGTGGTGATTTTTCCAATGATCTTTTGAACGTTTGTAGGAAAGAATTATGAAGGCACTTAAGGCTATTAACATTATTGTCGTTAGAGACAATCCTCTTGATAGACTCCAAGTCCAGATCTTATTATCATACTGCTTTAAATAAACATGCTGAATTTGTTTGCGGTTCAGCAGTGTTCTATTATCGATCTCGTCAATGTCATGATTGTCCAACAGTTGATGATTCATAAGTAGGTTGTGTAGAGCGCCTTGCATAACTTGTGGTTTTTCGAAGATTTCGTTTGTTGTGAATTGTTTATTCATTATTGTTATGGTACAGTTTGAGAATGTTATTAGGAGATTTCCTTTTAATGGTTTGTTGTCTGGACCACAGTCGGATTTTAGCTCGTTGTTTTTAGCATTCGTGATTAGAAGCTGATTGTTTCCGATGAGTTTTGCTTCGGTACCGGATTCGGTTTTGGTTATACAGTGGCTTTGCATTCCGTTGATAATGGGATAAATGCAATTGTCTTGAAACTTTTCGATGAATGTGCTTCGTTGAACGTAGTCTTCTGGTTTGCTTGTTGTAAAAAGTTCTTTTCTATGTTTGATGAGGTGAATTGGGTGGTTTTTGATAACTGTGTTGTTGTAGTTTAATGCGAAAATACGGATTATGTCCGATTCCTTTTCCTGTAGTTTTGGAATATGTAGGATGTACAAAAGTGTGTCCTTGCTAGTAGCTATTTTGGGTGTAACATAGGTAAGCGCTTCGTCTGGGATGTCTACTGTGACTCCTTGGTTTTGTAGTATTTGTTTGATGGTGTTAACTTCTTTGAATAATAACATTTTACTGTTGGCTGTTGCAGTTTTCGATAATAGTATCGCGTCCTGGATGTCTAGTAGTATTTTGTTTATTGTGTCTACGTTCAAGATCAGCGTAATTGTATTTAGTTCGGTGAGAACTAGCTGGTTGGAGTGGTAGTTTTCTGCTATGCTATTTATAGCGTTTGTTAATTGTTGAATTCTTTGACCCAGTTGCTCGTTGACCGTGTACTGCCTATTATTTT
This sequence comes from Malaya genurostris, assembly GCF_030247185.1. Classification (NCBI taxonomy): domain Eukaryota; kingdom Metazoa; phylum Arthropoda; class Insecta; order Diptera; family Culicidae; genus Malaya; species Malaya genurostris. Next base: position 77,772,483 of record NC_080572.1, read on the forward strand.
CGCCTATTAGTTTGTTCAGCGTTGTGTTGATTATCCTTAAGTCCTCTGCATCCGGGTTGCCGGCGATCTATTTCCATGTACTCCCTAATGTGTCCCATCTCTTGAATCTGTGATTTGTTTCTGGTCTGATCTGATAGAAGTTACTATATGTATTCCTAATCTTATGTTTTGCTATGTTTTTCAGAGTGTTGTTATCTGAGATCTTTTTGTATGCTATGTTGGTCAATGTTTGAATAGTAATTTCTAAATTTGTTAAGTTTATAGGATGTATAATTTGAGTGTTCCCTATTTGGATCCTGCATTTTCTTAGTTTCAACATCAAGATAGGCTTCTCGTTCAAGTCTGTGATTCCTAGGTTCTGACATAATGTTCCTGTTAGTAAAAATAAGATAGTTATAATTTGCATCTTGGTATTGAATGAAGGGAGAGAGAAAAATTTGATACTAGGGGTTTTTTTGTGTTGAGCTGAAAAGAAAAGAATGCTGGTATTTTGGTTAGTGTAGGCTGCTTTCAGTGGCCGGTTTTGTAGTACGTCTCTTTATTTTCTATGTTTTTTTTTATTGTATCAATGGTTCCTAAAACGAGAAAGGAAAATATTAGTGGAGTTGTCTCTTGTTTCTCGTCCGTTTTAATTTGCTCTTGTTCCTTTTAACGTTTCGTTTAATTGCAATTGTTTTTTCGTTGTTACTTAAACATTTTGATTCTGTAAATCTGGGGTCAGTTTTCTTTCTAGTTATCTTTTTTATAAAAACATCATCACTTAATTTAATTTCTGGGGGGTGTTCTTTTGTGTCGTTGTATTTGGTCATGTTTATCTGACTTCTTTTTAGGTGGTTTCGGGTTTTGGAGAATATATTCTGGGCGGCTTGTGTTATTTGTATTCGTTTGGTTGAAGATAATTTCATTAGGTTTATATGAGGTAGCTGAGTGTATGGTTTCGTTGTATAGAGCTACGACAAGTGCAATGATTTCTGGAGAATTGAGTTCGGGGAATTTATGTTTGTTTGTGTTGAACATCTCGATTATTGTGCTGTGAGTCTTTTCGACTTGGCCATTGGATTCTGATGAAGAGGCGAATTGTATTTGAATTCCGAGTTCACCTAAAAAACTTTTGATTTGGATGCTCGTAAATGAGGCTTCGTGATCACAAATTAGCAGTTTAGGTGTGCCAAAATGTAGGAAATATTGGGATAGTGCGTTTTGGATGTCTACAACGTTTCGAGTTGGGATTTCGATAAGATAGAGGTGTTTCGAGAAAGCGCACATTAGGGATAAGTACACGGAACGACCGAAATTAGCTCTGCGCCTAATTCGTATTACTGTTTTTGAATTAGTTGATTCTAACAACAAAATTTCCAAAATAACTATAAAATTAGTTAAAATGTAGAATTTACTGTGCTGAAAAAAACTCTTATTTTTAGAGAATGTGTTTAGTTGGCGAATATTCTGGACACAAACCAGCAATATTTCAATCCAACACGAAATTCTCATTGACAACTAATTTCGTTATTAAAATCAGAAACTTTGATTCTATTTATCTATCACCGTCATTACTGAAGGACAGCAGTGTCAAAGCAAAACAATCCATTAAAAAGCTAAAAGGGACAGTCTTGTTGAAACTGCTCGCAAATTGTTTAGATGTTTTTCGCATGTGTTACGTAAACTGTTAGTGGAAAGTGTATTTATTCAGAATTTGTGCGCACTTGAAGCGATTGTGCGTAATAATGTTTTTACGCGGAACAGTGATGTGAATTTCGAATGTTTCACTCTAATTGTGATGAAGGTTTTTTGTATCTTCAAACCTTCCGAGATGCGCCGTCCGGTGTACTATTTGTATTCGGTTTTTGTTTTCCGAGTGCTCAAAGTTTTCAGTGAGAATGAAGAAACAGTGATTTAGAAGAAAAAAAATTCAAAAAGATGTTTACGTTTCGTTTATGTCTTTTTCTCCAATACAACATCGTATTTATACCTGCCAATATAGAAAAGACAACCGCGTCTGAATTTTTTTCGGCAGTAGTGTGCCATCTAGTGGCTAGTAGTCATTAAGGTGTTACCGTTTCGGTGACAGGGCGCCATATAGCTGCAGATTGCAGAAGCCAATTCAACCATTCATATTGGTTGAAAACAACATTATATTTCTTTAATTCAACTAAAAAATTAGTTGACTGGATATGAAGTGTGCCTTAGCTAAGAAATGACAGTACGTTTAATTTGTGAATTCAACTAAAAAAAATAGTCATTTCAACAAATATTTTATTATTATTAAGGGAATGAGAATAAAAAATCTAAATCAGCAAAAGTAAGATTTTTTTAGTTGTCTCAAAAAATAACTAACTAAAATCAGCAAATCAACTAAATTTTACATTCAGTAAAAACCATTCAAGCGAAGAGGTTGTGTTTCGATTGTACTGGCTCGTGAGTTAACGGCTGCTACCGAGACAATTCTGGGCTTCAGGTAGTTAAACTGCCCATAGCAAACGCAATATTCGGGGCGTTTCCCGACTGGAGAGCTAGCAACGAGGGCCATCCCGTTCATACGCACAGAGGTGTAGAGACACAGAGGTGCGAGAGCATAGAAGTGACGAGTCACAGAGGTGCCATCGCATAAAGGTGCGAAGACGAAGGGGTGCAAAGGCACAGAGGTGCTAAAGCAACCCAGTGCTGATCTACCAGGTACCAGAATTTGTACGCTGCGTAGGATCAAAAGAGACGGCATATATCGCGAGGTGCTACACTGCAAGCATCGCATTTGATCGCCACCAAGAGCAAAAGCACTGTACCTGGGGTCAGGTACAGCAAGTGCAGTGGTGTTCACAACGACGGCAGAGCAACTGAGATAGCAGTAAACGACAGAAGACTGCCAATTGGAAACAGCAAAAGACTGCCAATTGGAAATCGTTGGAAGAGCTTCACGTCGTTCTTCACGATAAAGGAACAGAGACATCAGCTACAAGGTAGATTTAATTTAATTTATTTTTTATTTCTTATATCTGAAATTTTACTAAACATAAGTTTTTATTTTGGTATTATTAATTTACAAAAAAAATTTAATGTAATGGATGATCTCATGGAAGATCATCCGAATCCGATTCCGGATACTAGTAAAAGTTTAAATACTCCGAGGGCTAAACATTATCCACAGGGTACCACTGGGCCATGGATAGTCTATCTTCGAAAAAAAGAAAAGATTTTAAACTTGATGCAAATTACAAAGGATTTGACATCACATTTCTCTGAAGTTAAAGAAATCTGTAAGGTTAATAGAGATAAAATTCGAGTTGTAGTTAACGACTTGAAACAGGCAAACGATATTGTAACCTGTAAATTATTTGCTATTGAATATCGAGTTTACATTCCATCGAAGGAGGTAGAAATTGACGGTGTTGTGACTGAAGCAAGTCTGACAGCAGATGATTTACTTAAAAATGGAGTTGGCCGTTTTAAAAACTCCATGCTTGAGGGAGTTAAGATACTCGAGTGCAAACAATTGTACTCAGCATCTATTGTCGATGGAAAAAAGTCTTATCGTCCCTCAGATTCGTTTCGCGTAACATTTGCCGGATCTGCATTGCCTAGCCATGTCTATATCGATAAAATTCGTCTTCCTGTTCGGCTTTTCGTACCGCATGTTATGAATTGCACGAACTGTAAAAAATTCGGACATACAGCTACTTACTGTAGTAATAAGTCCAAATGTATCAAATGTCAAGGGCCTCATAAGGATAATCTTTGCGATAAAGATGTTGAAAAATGTGTTTATTGTGGGGAAAGCCCTCATGATGATCTTTCAGTGTGCGCTGCATTTAAGCTGCGTAAAGACAAAATGAAGCTTTCTTTAAAAGCACGGTCTAAGCGCACATATGCAGAAATGCTCAAAACGGTCATACATGTCTCCCCTTTGGAAACCGAAAACGGTTTTTCAAATCTTGCGGAGCCAGAGGAATCTGACTCTGACGGAAATAGTGAAGATACCTCGTTTGTCACTCCTCAAGGGTCTGTTAAGAGGAGATTAACAAACCACAAAATACCAAAAAAGACACCTAAAATTATACCTTCAAAAAAAGATCCCCGTGTTAAAGCTAAAAAGCCAAATTTAAAACCAAAAACTGTGCCTCCTGGTTTGTCAAATTCACAAACCAATCCAGGAACTAGCTCAAGAAAAGACAATAATCCAGTGGGCTCCATTTCACATTCACCAACAGGATTACTGAAATTTTCGGAAATTGTAGAATGGATTTTCGCTGCATTCAATATTTCTGAACCTCTAAAGACCATCATAACAGCATTCCTTCCAATAGCTAGAACTTTTTTGAAACAGTTATCAGCTCAATGGCCAGCTCTTTCAGGTTTTGTATCATTTGATGGATAATTTATCATCCGCCGCAAATGATTCAATCACTGTCCTGCAGTGGAATTGTCGAAGCATCATGCCAAAACTTGATTCATTTAAAGTTTTGTTGCATAGTCAAAAATGTGATGTATTTGCTTTGTGCGAAACATGGCTTACATCAAACATAGCCTTAAATTTTAATGACTTTAACATTATACGTCTCGACAGAGACTCCCCGTATGGTGGAGTGCTTTTAGGAATTAAGAAATGTTATTCCTTTTATAGATTAAACATTCCTTCGACTTCTAGTATAGAAGTTGTTGCTTGTCAAATAAACATTAAAGGAAAGGACATTTGCATTGCTTCGGTATATATTCCTCCAAGAGCTCAAGTTGGACAACGACAGCTTAATGAAATTGTCGAAGCCCTTCCTGCTCCACGTTTGATTTTAGGAGATTTCAATTCGCACGGAATGATGTGGGGTTCCGTTTACAATGATAGCAGATCATCTCGAATATATAATATTTGCGACAATTTTAGCATGACGGTACTAAATATGGGTAGCATGACACGGATCCCAAGACCTCCTGCACGTCCAAGTGCATTAGATTTATCTCTTTGTTCGACTTCAATTCGACTAGATTGCACCTGGAAAGTATTTCCTGATTTACATGGTAGCGATCATTTACCAATCATCATCTCAATTAGCAGTAACAAAGGCATTGCTAATTCAGTTAATATTCCATATGATTTGACAAAAAATATTGACTGGATTAAATACCAAAGTAATATTTCAAGTGTCTTAACTTCAATGGAAGAGCTTCCCCCACTTGAAGAATATGACTTCCTCGTTTGTTCGATTCTGGAGGCCGCAGAACAAGCCCAAACCAAACGATTTCTTGGTCCATCGTCTAACAGAAGACCTCCAAATCCTTGGTGGGACAAAGAGTGCTCAGATGCTAAACACGCGAAACAAAATGCTTTCAAGACGTTTTTAAAACGAGGAGGAGGAACTCCTCAGAATTTTGAAAAATTCTTGGTTTTAGAAACCAAGTACAAGAACATACTTCGGGTTAAGAAATGCAGCTATTGGAGACATTTTGTGGAAGGTTTGTCAAGAGAAACCTCAATGAGCACTCTTTGGAATACGGCCAGACGAATGAGGAATCGTAACGTAGGAAATGAGAGTGAGGAGTACTCGAATCGATGGATATTTGATTTTGCGAGGAAAGTTTGTCCAGATTCCGTTCCTACGCATAGCATTGTTAGGGAGTCTTCTTCAAATGATGATTCCATTGATAGCCCCTTTTCAATGATGGAATTTTCCATTGCACTCATGTCTTGTAACAATAACGCTCCTGGATTGGACAGAATTAAATTCAACTTGGTGAAGAATCTGCCCGACCTCGCAAAAAGACGTTTGTTGGAATTGTTCAACAAGTTTCTTGAGCAAAATATTGTTCCACCTGACTGGAGACAAGTGAAAGTTATCGCCATTCAAAAGCCGGGGAAACCAGCTTCCAATCACAACTCATATAGACCCATTGCGATGTTGTCCTGCATCAGAAAATTGTTCGAAAAAATTATTCTACGACGTCTCGACACTTGGGTCGAGACGAACGGTTTGTTGTCAGATACTCAGTTTGGCTTCCGTAGAAATAAAGGGACGAATGATTGCCTTGCATTACTTTCGTCTGACATCCAAATTGCCTTCGCTCAAAAGCAACAAATGGCATCTGTATTTTTAGACATTAAAGGAGCATTTGATTCAGTTTCCATTGATGTTCTTTCAGACAAGCTCCACCAACATGGACTCCCAGCGGTTATAAATAATTATTTGCACAACCTTTTGTCAGAGAAACGCATGCATTTTTCACATGGCGATTTGGCAACAATCAGAATTAGCTACATGGGTCTCCCGCAAGGCTCATGCCTCAGTCCGCTCCTCTATAATTTTTACGTGAATGACATTGACAGCTGTCTAGTAACCCCATGTACACTAAGACAATTGGCAGATGATGGCGTGGTTTCAGTTACTGGATCCAAAGCTATTGATCTGCAAAAACCATTGCAAGATACCTTAGATAAATTGTCCGTTTGGGCTGTTCATCTTGGTATCGAATTCTCTGCGGAGAAAACAGAGCTGGTCGTCTTTTCAAAAAAGCATGATCCCGCGCAACTTCAGCTTCATATGATGGGAAGAATAATCGAACAGGTTTTGACTTTCAAATACCTCGGGGTGTGGTTTGATTCCAAATGCACGTGGGGAGGACACATTAGGTATCTGATAACGAAATGCCAACAAAGAGTAAATTTTCTTCGAACAATAACAGGGTCTTGGTGGGGTGCTCATCCGCAAGATCTAATAAAATTGTATCAGACAACGATACTTTCAGTGATGGAATATGGATGCGTTTGTTTTCGTTCCGCTGCAAATTCTCATATTATCAAACTTGAGCGAATTCAGTACCGTTGTTTGCGAATTGCTTTAGGCTGCATGCATTCGACACATACAATGAGTCTTGAAGTTCTGGCGGGAGTTCTTCCATTAAAAGATCGATTTTGGGAGCTTTCATCACGCCTGCTAATAAGATGTGATGTGCTGAATCCCATGGTAATTAATAATTTCGAACGACTAGTCGAGCTTCGATCTCAAACAAAATTCATGACAGTATATTTTAACCATATGTCACAGGAAATCAACCCTTCAAGATATATTCCTATCCGTGTCAGCCTCCTAAATGTACCTGACTCAACTTTATTTTTCGACACATCCATGCAGCGCGAAGTGCGTGGAATCCCGGACCACCTACGCTCTATGGAAATCCCAAAAATATTTTCAAGTAAGTTCAGGCATATTAACTCTGAGAAAATGTTTTACACGGACGGATCGCGAATGGAAGAAGCGACAGGGTTTGGTATGTTCAACAATAATGTTTCGGCCTCATTCAAGCTTCAAGAACCTGCATCTGTTTATATAGCAGAGTTAGCAGCAGTTCATTATAGCTTGAATGTAATCGTCACATTATCTCCAAACCATTATTTCCTCTTCACAGATAGTCTGAGTGCAATTGAAGCCATTCGCTCAAACGCTGCTGGCAAAAATGAACCGTTTTTCTTGGGTAAAATAAAACAGTGTCTGAACGACATATTGAATAATAATTATCTAATCACAATAGTTTGGGTTCCGGCTCATTGCTCCATTCCAGGCAATGAAAGAGCCGATATTTTAGCCAAACGTGGTGCTATTGAGGGTGAAATTTATGAGAGACCGATTGCTTTCAACGAATTCTATAGCGCGTCTCGCCAAAGAACACTTGCCAGCTGGCAAGCTTCTTGGGATAAAGATGATCTGGGTCGGTGGATGCACTCAATTATTCCTAAAATATCGACAAAGGCATGGTTCAGGGGACTGGATGTGAGTAGAGATTTCATTCGTGTGATGTCCAGACTCATGTCCAATCACTACACGTTAGATGCACATCTCCTTCGAATTGGACTTTCCGAGACTAATCATTGTGCTTGCGGCGAAGGTTACCGCGATATTGACCATGTTGTTTGGACATGCGTGGAGTTTCGTGATGTCAGATCTCAACTAATAAATTCCTTGCGTACCCAAGGTAGACTATCCAATGTCCCAGTTCGCGACATTCTTGCTTGTCGTGACCTTCCATACATGAAACTTCTTTATCATTTCATTAAATCCATTGGAGTTCCAATTTAAATTTTATTTTATGTTAAACTGTTTTCTCTTCCATGAGTTCAACCAATAGCCAACTATAGGATATTGAATATAAGTGGTGAACTGATACAAACAATCCTGAAATAGTTATAAGATCATGTACAAAATAAATGTATTTTATTTAATGTAATTAAAATAGCAACTCGCTTGATAAAAACAGTGTTTAGATTAACTAATGAGTACCAACATACTAATATGATATTCGAAATGTATTAGGTTTAAACTACTATGTATTGTGGATGCCACGGCGAAGAAAAACTTATGTATATTGCCTATGAAATAAACGTATTTATGAAAAAAAAAAAAAAAAAACTAAATTTTTCGCGAAAATGCTGATTTCGGTCGTTCCGTGTAGTTGTGCTTGTCAATGTCAAAGATGTCCATATGGACCCTATGGAAAGGAGCTGTTTTCTATTGGCCTGGGTGATATTTTGATGTTGTATGGTCGTCTTTCGTATTTATGTTGCGCGCAGATTATGCATGAATTTATGAATTTCCGATTTTTTTTTGTTATATTAGGGAAAAAGAAAGATCGTTTTATCTGGTTCTCTACTTCTTGTATGCCACGGTGGGCACGCTCGTGCTCTCTTTTTATAATTTGATCTTGTCTCTCTTCTACGGTCACGTCCTCTACTGTATTTTGTGTTATGACAAAGTGGGAGTTAGAGTTTGAGAAGTGTTCTCTATACGCGTCCTGAATCATTTGCAACATATTTTCTGGGGCTTGTATGGCTGTCTGCCTTCCGTTATGATATGTTTTCAGAGCGTCTGTAATGGTTTCATGGTTAAAAGAACCACGGCAGATAATTGTTCTTCTATAGTTTGGAAAAATTTGTTCGGTGATGTCTGAATTGAAGGTAGCTTCTCGGAATATTAATTGGTTTCTGAAATTATTGATGGGTCTTTCGGTACAGTGGATGTAGAAGTCGTCGGACGTATCAGCGGAGTGTGAGGTGTCTGGCAAGGAACAGGGTGGGTTGTTGATTTGGGAGTCTGAGAGGCTTGAGGTTTCGTCTGTTTCGTTTGCATTGACGTCGATTTTTCGGCTTAACGCGTCGGCAACGACGTTTGTTTTACCTGTTCTGTATACTACGTCGTAGTCGTAGTTTTTTAGGTCTAATCTCCAGCGGATTATTTTCTGGTTTTTGGTCGAATTTTTTATAAAAATCATAGGTTTATGATCCGTTATGAGAGTGAATTTGTTTCCGTATAAATACGGTTTGAATTTTTCTACGGCCCAAATTATGGCTAGCGCCTCTTTTTCTGTCGTGGAATAGTTGATTTCGTGTTTATTTAACGTACGGGATGCGAAAGCAATGGGATGGTCTTTTTGTTCGTGTATTTGGGATAATACAGCGCCCAATGCGTAATTAGACGCGTCGGTCGTCAAAATGAAGGGTTTGGTGAAGTCGGGGTATCTGAGTATGGGGTCGCCTACTAGGATTTTTTTGCATTTTTCGAAAGTTTCTATGAATTGTGGGTCGTTAGCATTTAGTGTTTTTTCTTTTTTTAAGTATTGGGTCATGGGTTTTGTAAGTTTTGCGTAATCTTTTATAAATTTCCTGTAGTAGCCTAAGAGTCCTAGAAATTGTTTGATTTGTTTTTCTGAAGTTGGCAATTGCCAATTTTGTATTTCTTTAATTTTTTCTATGTTGGGTTTTATACCGTCGGGAGTTATTATGTGTCCGAGAAATTCACAATTTCTTTGAAGAAATTCGCATTTGTCGAGTTGTATTTTGAGATTAGCGTTTTCCAATATTTCCAATACGTTTTTCAGATTTTTTAAATGATCTTTTAAGTCCCTGCCGAAAACGATTACGTCGTCTAGGTATACATAACAAATTTTGCCGATTAGTTCTCCTAAGATGGCGTTCATGGCCCTTTGAAAAGTTGCCGGAGCATTTTTGAGGCCGAACGGCATCCGCAAGAATTCGTAGTGTCCGAGATCGGTACTAAATGCCGTTTTTTGTCTCGATTCATCGTCCATTTCGATTTTGTGGAATCCTGATTTTAGGTCGATAGTGGTGAAATATTGTGAATGTCCTAAATTGTCGAGTATATCTTCGATTTGTGGTATAGGGTGTTTGTCGTCTATTGTTACTTCGTTCAGTTTCCTGTAGTCTATAACTACGCGAAACTTTTTTTTGCCTGACGCATCGGCTTTTTTTGGTACAATCCATATACGAGCGTTCCACGGTGAGTTTGAGTGTGTTATTATTCCGTTCTTGAACATTTCTTGAATTTGCTCTTTAACGGTTTCTTTATGGATGTGCGGATAGCGATAGGTTTTAGTATAGATTGGTCTGTCGCTAGTTGTTTGGATCTTATGCTTTATTTTGGTTGTCGAGGTCAGTTTTTCGTCTTCTTTTAATATGACATTATGATGATCAGTGAGTACCTGTAGTAGTTCGGTTTTCTCCAGGTTAGAAAGATGGTCGGTTCGAATTAAGGTTTTTATGTTATCTTTAAATTTGGGTGAGTTTTCTGTTTTTTGAGAAAAGAAATCATGTGTTTCGAAGTTGTTGACTTTGATTTGAATTTTCTTAAGTGGTAATTGTGGTTTTTTGGGACTGTTTGTTCTGACAAGAAGAGAAGTAAGTTTATTTTTTTATTGGTATAAGCCAGGTTCGACGAGTATGTTTTTGCATAGTTTTGTAGGTTTCGGGACAAACCAGTCTCCATTTCTGTTGCTTGGAAGAGTTATTATATGGTTGAAACTTTTCTTCAGTGGGTAATATTTGCAATAAGGTATCGTGTGACCTGCTATCGATATTGTTTCTGTTTTGTAGTCAATTACAGTGTTTGTTTTAGCGAAGAATTCTGAGCCAATGATTCCGTCAAAAAAATTGTGAAAATTTGCTTCGAAATAGATTTGTTTGGGGATGTCAAAACCAAGTAAGTTGACTTCTCCTTTGCGATTGATGATGTGCGTGCAATATATTTTTCACGTGCGTGCAGTGCAGTGATATTTTTCACGCTTGTATTTTTGGTTATTTTTGTGTTGGGGATTATTCCCGGTTTAATGATATTCTTATTAGCTCCTGTATCTAAAAGCAATTTTATTTTATGTTGTGTTTCTAAATATGGGAGATAATTCATGTATCGGGGATGTTCTGAGTTGTTAGCCAAAAATTTACTTCATTTTCCTCCTCTTTGTCTGACTGCTCCGAGTTGTCGGAATCGGCTATCGTTTCACTATTATTAATCGCTTTCTTGTTCAAAGTGAGTCTACTCCTGATCGATGGATCTACGTCCATGGGTATGGTGGGTGGTTGTTGGTTGTAGAAAGGTTTTTTTCGGTTCCGGCTTGTCGTTAGAAGTTTGTTTGTTGAAATTAGGTTTATCATTTGGGTTTTGTCTGTTGGGGTTTGATTTTACGAATTTCGGCTGGTTCATATTATTCGCCGTTATTTCTTTGCTTCTAAATTTGCACAGGAAGGCGTATGCATCTTCCAGATCTTTTGGGCGCGCAGCCTGTGCATAACCAAAGTATGGTTCGCGAAAGCCGGCAATAAAGGCTGCGAGTGCGTCCTCTTCTATGAAGCTGTTAATTGCGTCCCAGTGTATGCGATATTTTTCGTTTTGTTTTGAGAGTGTTTTGATATTTTGGATGAGGTCTTTAGTCCGTTGATAGTATTTATGTACGCTTGTGTTTTCAGTCATTTTATTTTGCCATAACTGGCTCTTGTAAGTAGATAATTCTTGTCTGTCACCTATGGCATTGGTTAGTATTTCCTTGATTTCTTCGAAAGATGTCGGGTTTCCGGCGAGGCATAAAATGTCTTTTGCCTTGCCCTCTATTTTATTGCTAACTGCTTGTAAATATATTTGGAATACCTGTTCGTTAACGATAGGTCTAAAAATGTTGAGTGTATTCTCGGCAGTGGTTAGCCAAGAATTTAGTTGCCTACGGTTACCATCATAAGCTGGGATGGACTTAATAGGGTCGGGGATGTTGAATAGGTCCTTTTGGTTAACTGTGGATATTGGTGGAGGATAAAAAGTGTCCTGTGTGGAGCTATTGTTATCTATTTTAGTGTTCATCGTCGCTAGCATGTTCTCATATTGCGTTTGTTTAGCAGTCATCGTGTTGATTGATTGCGTCAACGCGTTCATTTGGCTAGCAAGTTGCTGCAAAAATTCGTTTTGATCTGTCATTTCAGCCTTTTCTTGTAATGTAAGGTCAAATGAAAGATCCAAATTTTTTATTGGAATGTGGGAGTTTTGTTCTGAGTTCTCGCTATCGTCACTATGTTCGTCGTCGCTATTAATCAGTCGATTCGCGAACAGGACTTCTGCTAGCCTTTTACTCATGTAGTTTAAATAAGTAGAATGAAAACAGCGTCTATCTGGTAGTGCGTTGTTTTCGGAGAAAGGGAGAGAGGAAGAAAAAAAATAACGCCTATCTGGTAGTGCGAGATTTTCTTGGACGGCGCCTATCTGGTAGTACGCTTTGGCCGATTTTGGCCTATTTGCTAGTACACAGAATCTTCTTCGCAAATAACTACTTAAATGATTAACGTGTAGTTACTCACGGTGCTGTCGTGTCCTGTTCGGCTGACGTTGCTGGTTGTCCAGATGGTTACACACGGGGGGATCCTCAACTCGACGTACACACTTTCGAGACGTTGATGCTTTCGCGGAATCACTTAAGGTATAAGAGTTCACTTTATACACAAGTCCACTGTTATCGCATGTAAATCCACTAAGCCGATTCCCGGACGGCTGCGCCAATTACGTTCTTGGTTCGCGGGAGCGAGTTTTAAAAAACTTATTTTATTATTATTATTAACAAAGGAACCTTCTTTGTACACTTCTGATAAAAGACTAACTGAAAACTGCCTAAGCTACCTGCCGCTAACCTAACCTGTTGGGACCAAGGGTGCTGATGATGCAGATAATGTGCCTGGTCTCTGGTTTCGTTGCTAACCGGGATAGTGCTTACGTTGTTTCCTGTCTCATGCCAAGTCGTCTGTTGGCAAGTGCGTGAGATGCTTAGTTTGCATGAATTTAGTCCATAACTATATACCATTCGACACAGTACGTCTAGATCACAAAAATGTCGGTGTGTGTATGTATGTATGTGTTTATGTGACAAATAATGTCACTCAATTTTCTCAGAGATGGCTGAACCGATTTTCACAAACTTAAATGCAATTTAAAAGCCTTTTGGCCTCATATAATTTTCTTAAATTTCATTTGGATCTTATTTCCTGTTCCGGAATTACAAGGAAATATTTGCAAACTTATTAAAAAATGCGCACTCAATTTTCTCGGAAATTTCTTAACGGATTTTCACAAACTTAGAAGTAAATAAAAGGTCTTAATTTTTTTGAAAAGTCCCCGAAAAGTTCATCCAGATCCGACTTCCGGTTCCGGTATTACAGTGCGATTAGTGAAAATATTCAATTTCATGAGTATTCTTTCACAAGCGATTGCGAAACGAGGTGCACATTGTTATAAAACTGACTGCTAAATTCATCTAGTTGATACATCTTGTTAGTTAGTGAATATACAAAACTACTTTGGGAATACTAGTCCTCGGTTTCCGCTTCCGGAAGCACCGATAATAATGAAGGAAATCTCCAAAAACGGATGTAACTTTGATTTCTCAGCAATTCAAATTAAAGCTCTCATTGTCTTAGAATATACTGTGTAATTTCATCTAGATCCGACTTCCGGTTACGAAATTATAGGGCGATGAGTGTCAAAACATTCAAATCGACATTCAAAATGACGATGCAAAACTAGTACGAGACGGTACGTGCGGCTTTGCTCCGTTCGCAGCATGCTTTGTTCAATTTCGTATAGCGTGAACCGCTAAGCAGACGTAATGTTTTTGCTATTTGCAGAACACTACTGACGTGCCGAACGAAAAATTCTTATTAACTCGACATAATTGAAAAGGTTATGTTAGTTTATACCCAAAGAGAGTTTCTTATTTTATTCAAGATTGAAAACAAAATTCTTCACAAAATCTTCTAGTGATATTTTTGAAAATATAAGTAATATGAGAAAGGCAGGTGGGATTAAAAAAGTTTTTTTTGGCGTGAATACGACTTACTTTACTATGGTTCTTAAATTCGGTTGGAGGATATTTTTTCATTCACACAATCAATTCAAAAATCAATCAACTAGAACGTGCAATTTTCAATATTCTGATGTGTGGAAAAGCATTTCAGTTTTATTCATGTTCACGTCATCCAATTACAGAGTCGTAGTGGATATTTCTGGCGCACGAGGCGAGCTCAAAAATAGTCGCCCCCGTCAATCATTTAACAACCACCATGAATATTATTTCATTTTACTATAAGGTTTTCTCAAGTAACATTTTCAATGCATTAATTATGGTTTCGGCTTTAGCGGTCTGTTAAATAAGAACGGCTGTTATATACTGCCCGACGTTTCGACCACTGGTTATGGTCTTTTTCAAGGGAAACTGTAAGTTTATTGGTTATAAAAGATATTACAAAAATATTTAAAAACTCACTATCTTATCGTTCCTCGTCTAAAAATCGTATGCCCACGAACGGTTGTTTACATAATATCAAAGCTTCTTTCGTCACTTTTCTAAAAGATACAAAGAATATATGTGCGATCACAAAAACCTATTCACTTACAATCATTAAAATATTTTAATTAAATTGATTTCTTACGTTGCACTAATAACGTTTGTTTTGAACATTAGCCTGTTTTACCACTATGCACTACCTAACGTCACTTTCAAAGATGGTGGGTAAATGATTAGATGGTGCTGAATTCAGTGAACTTATTTGCGTGACTGAGCTTGAGTGAGAATGGTGAGATGGTAATTTATCATTCTGTTGTGCTTTTGATCTAGAGATCTTAGAGTGGGTAGTTTTAACTGTGTGGAGTACGCCTGCGTATGTAGTACTTAAACCGTCTATATCTGTGCGATGATTGATAGTGTTAGGAGTGTTTACAATATGACACATTTCTAATATGGGTAAAGAGGTGGATTTGAAACTACGATCTATGATTTTAGTCTGACTTAAATCAAAATTATGTTGGTACCGTATGACATGATCTACCAGTGCGGTTTTTTCCTTTAATTTTGCTATTTCGCTATCTATGTGTCCAGGTCTGTCTGACATTAGTTTTAAGTATTTAGTTATATTTGATTTATGTCCACTGAGCCGCACTTTTAGTTGATTTGAAGTCATTCCTATGTAACATTTTTCGCATGTGTTGCACGGAATGCTGTAGATGACACGTGCCTGTTGGAGTGTAGGAACTGGATCTTTGATCGGTGGTAAATATTTATTTGTTGTATGGATGGTTTTCGGTGCGAGTTTGATGAACGGATAGTCTTTTTTCAAATATGTTGATATTGCTGTTGTGAGTTGATTGATATGTGGTATGGATCTATATATGGTATTTCGTTGATCAGTGCTGGAACAGCTGGCTATTGTTGGTTGTGTGGGTATATCGGGGTTAGCAGGAAGGTTTTCATTTAATGAGCTGATGATTTGACTATTGGTTTTTGGTGTAGTGGTTGATGATGATTTTTTGCGAATTTTATTTATCAAACGGTTTATGAGTGATGCGGGATAGTTGTTTAGTTGGATAGTGTCCTTATACAATGTCGCAAAAATGGAATTTTTCCACCACACATAATTAACTCACTAAAATGCGTACACCCACTGTTAGAAGATCGTAGTCCGTACATCCGACAATTACAAACGTTGATCGAACGATTCAAAAAAGGACTGCTAAACATCGAAATAAAGCATACTTTTTACAAGATCAAGGATTACAAACAGAAACAACAACGCATAAAACAGTTAGTAACCAGTCAAACTGGAGAACAACTCATAAAAAGTTTCGATCAAACACAAGCACTGTCGTACAACAGACTAATGCGTGCACACAAACAAACCACCAATGCAAAGCTTACAAAACTGCTAACAAAGTCAATCGAGCAACAATACGTCATACCAACACTGAATGAACGGTCAATACTAAATGCAACCCCTATCAACGTACCACACGATGTCGAGGTCTTGCTCAGTCTAGGACCAAAATTTGCTTTGCCTACACAAAACATAAAACCATGCCAACTGTATCACCTGTTGGCAGATATCGAATCCATACTGACCACACACCAAGATAAACAGGTTCAAGATAAAAATCGCTGTGCCATAGTAAACCAAATACAAAACTACATAACTCGCAATAATAAATGCCAGTACAAAACACCACTGCTAAAGTTCTGTGAGAATGCCACCAAAAGTTTGAAAACGTTCATACATGAACACAAAAATACATACGTTGTGGAGTCAGACAAGGGCAAACGGATGGTAATTATGCAGGCAGACGAATATGACAGAAAAAGGTTACAACTGTTAAACAGCTCCACTTACATAGTACTATCCAAGGATCCAACTGCCGTCTACCAAACCAAAAACAATTCGTTTGTTACACGACTGTTAAATCTAAAACTAATAGACAAAAAAATGGCTAAACATCTACATAGTTCTTCGGCAATGTGCCCATCAATCTATGGACAACCCAAAGCACATAAACCAGATTTACCACTCCGTCCCGTAGTACCCAACACAACGACACCTACGTACAATTTGTCAAAAATGATAGCGAACATTCTTAAACAAAGCATACACAGCAATTACACCATTACCGACAGCTTCGAATTCGTTGAGTACATTAACAATATCATCCTCCCATCTGATTACGTATTGGTATCTTTCGATGTTATATCGCTTTTTACTAACATACCTAAGGATCTAGTAATACATGACATTATTATGCAATGGGACCAAATAAGCAAACACACCAATATCAACCTTGATTTATTTCTGGAGATCGTCGAGTTCTGTATCAACAGCAGTTACTTCCGTTTTCGCGATAAATACTATCAACAGACCTTCGGCACAGCAATGGGCAGCCCTTTATCACCCATTCTAGCTGAGTTGGTTATAGAAAATTTGATAAACACAGTTAAAAAGGATCTAACGTTCAACACACCTATACTCAAAAAGTATGTGGATGATTTCATACTCGCATTACCAAAATCAGAAGTACAAAATACACTACAAAAGTTCAACAGCTATAATCCCCACATACAGTTCACATTAGAGGAGGAAAGTGATAACAAACTACCGTTCTTAGACACCTTGGTAATCCGTCAAAACAACCAAACCATATCAACAAAATGGTATTCAAAGCCGATATCATCCGGACGACTACTAAACTACCATTCGTTCCACCCGATGCTGATGAAAATGAACGTAGCAACAAATTTTATTGAACGAGTTACCAAACTTGATACAACTCAGACAATGGACCAACAAAAGCACACCATTTTTCAATATCTCCGTCAAAACAACTATCCCGCATCACTCATAAACCGTTTGATAAATAAAATTCGCAAAAAATCATCATCAACCACTACACCAAAAACCAATAGTCAAATCATCAGCTCATTAAATGAAAACCTTCCTGCTAACCCCGATATACCCACACAACCAACAATAGCCAGCTGTTCCAGCACTGATCAACGAAATACCATATATAGATCCATACCACATATCAATCAACTCACAACAGCAATATCAACATATTTGAAAAAAGACTATCCGTTCATCAAACTCGCACCGAAAACCATCCATACAACAAATAAATATTTACCACCGATCAAAGATCCAGTTCCTACACTCCAACAGGCACGTGTCATCTACAGCATTCCGTGCAACACATGCGACAAATGTTACATAGGAATGACTTCAAATCAACTAAAAGTGCGGCTCAGTGGACATAAATCAAATATAACTAAATACTTAAAACTAATGTCAGACAGACCTGGACACATAGATAGCGAAATAGCAAAATTAAAGGAAAAAACCGCACTGGTAGATCATGTCATACGGTACCAACATAATTTTGATTTAAGTCAGACTAAAATCATAGATCGTAGTTTCAAATCCACCTCTTTACCCATATTAGAAATGTGTCATATTGTAAACACTCCTAACACTATCAATCACCGCACAGATATAGACGGTTTAAGTACTACATACGCAGGCGTACTCCACACAGTTAAAACTACCCACTCTAAGATCTCTAGATCAAAAGCACAACAGAATGATAAATTACCATCTCACCATTCTCACTCAAGCTCAGTCACGCAAATAAGTTCACTGAATTCAGCACCATCTAATCATTTACCCACCATCTTTGAAAGTGACGTTAGGTAGTGCATAGTGGTAAAACAGGCTAATGTTCAAAACAAACGTTATTAGTGCAACGTAAGAAATCAATTTAATTAAAATATTTTAATGATTGTAAGTGAATAGGTTTTTGTGATCGCACATATATTCTTTGTATCTTTTAGAAAAGTGACGAAAGAAGCTTTGATATTATGTAAACAACCGTTCGTGGGCATACGATTTTTAGACGAGGAACGATAAGATAGTGAGTTTTTAAATATTTTTGTAATATCTTTTATAACCAATAAACTTACAGTTTCCCTTGAAAAAGACCATAACCAGTGGTCGAAACGTCGGACAGTATATAACAGCCGTTCTTATTTAACAGACCGCTAAAGCCGAAACCATAATTAATGCAAAATATTTGTACGGTCGTACTAATCATCTTTCAACATTTTCAATTTTAGTAAATACTTATAGCTTTCTTGAGTGCTACATCATAATTCTTGCATTGAAACTGTAAACTTCACAAAAGCCTATATATTATAAGATCGTATTACAGCCAAGTAAACAGCTCTTCATAAGGTTTATAAATCAAGATGAAGAACCAGCATACAGCATAGAGCCAGCGTTAAACCTATTTCGGAATGATTGAAGCAAATTCAAGAAAGTTACAAAGATATTTTTTTTGAATATTACCATTTAATTCTGTTATAAGTATATCACGTCACTATACAAATTCACTATGTATCTCACGACACTATAAATCTTGTATAATAAACGTCACATCACATATGCGCATTTCGAATACAATTTATATTCTTCTTCAGTGTGATAGTTTATTTAGTTAACTATCACACTGAAGAAGAATATAAATTGTATTCGAAATGCGCATATGTGATGTGACGTTTATTATACAAGATTTATAGTGTCGTGAGATACATAGTGAATTTGTATAGTGACGTGATATACTTATAACAGAATTAAATGGTAATATTTAAAAAAATTATCCTTGTAAAATCATTCTGTTCAAACACTTAAACGAAAAGTTAATTCAAGAAAGTGTTAAAACCTGCTTTACGATCAACTTAAAAATTACTCTGGTGAATTCCATAGTGAAAATATATTAGATTTTATTTACGACTTTAAGGTTTTTTCAGAAGTAAAAATGCGCTTTCATTTTTATCGTGAATGCATAGATAAAACTAATAAAAATAATTATTATTATTAGCGTTCTGAAAGTGAAGCATAAAAGTCAATCGTACCTATACGTTTTTCCTCTTTCTTGTTCTCTGAAATTCATTTGATGTCAATAAATGCAACCGTAGAACATCAAAATGGCAGACATGAAATTTTCCTTAATGCAAATTACACTTAACCTAAAAAGTAGTAAATCCTACAGCCTACAATAAATGTGTCATAGATATAAAGGGTGATTTTTTAAGAGCTTGAGAACTTTTTTAAACAATAAAACGCATAAAATTTGCAAAATCTCATCGGTTCTTTATTTTAAACGTTAGATTGGTACATGACATTTACTTTTTGAAGATAATTTCATTTAAATGTTGACCGCGGCTGCGTCTTAGGTGGTCCATTCGGAAAGTCCAATTTTGGGCAACTTTTTCGAGCATTTCGGCCGGAATAGCCCGAATTTCTTCGGAAATGTTGTCTTCCAAAGCTGGAATAGTTACTGGCTTATTTCTGTAGACTTTAGACTTGACGTAGCCCCACAAAAAATAGTCTAAAGGCGTCAAATCGCATGATCTTGGTGGCCAACTTACCGGTCCATTTCTTGAGATGAATTGTTCTCCGAAGTTTTCCCTCAAAATGGCCATAGAATCGCGAGCTGTGTGGCATGTAGCGCCATCTTGTTGAAACCACATGTCAACCAAGTTCAGTTCTTCCATTTTTGGCAACAAAAAGTTTGTTAGCATCGAACGATAGCGATCGCCATTCACTGTAACGTTGCGTCCAACAGCATCTTTGAAAAAATACGGTCCAATGATTCCACCAGCGTACAAACCACACCAAACAGTGCATTTTTCGGGATGCATGGGCAGTTCTTGAACGGCTTCTGGTTGCTCTTCACTCCAAATGCGGCAATTTTGCTTATTTACGTAGCCATTCAACCAGAAATGAGCCTCATCGCTGAACAAAATTTGTCGATAAAAAAGCGGATTTTCCGAATGGACCACCTAAGACGCAGCCGCGGTCAACATTTAAATGAAATTATCTTCAAAAAGTAAATGTCATGTACCAATCTAACGTTTAAAATAAAGAACCGATGAGATTTTGCAAATTTTATGCGTTTTATTGTTTAAAAAAGTTCTCAAGCTCTTAAAAAATCACCCTTTACTTTAAAACCATACTTTGACACAAAAGCAGTTTTGTGAGATAATTGAATTAACAATGTTTAATTATTTGATTCTCGCTCTACTTATTTAATTTTTGGTGAGTTGTTCTTACTAAGTAGTTAGACCATGCAAATGGTTTTAAGAAAGCTTAAAATCCTCCTAAAAACTATTATATTGCTTGTAACACGAGATATTGATTATAGCTGTCTTGAAACCATTGGATGGGGTTCATGAAATTTCCGAAATCGGAAAATTTTTTATAATACTAAATGTCTTAGAATTGCCTAAAACTTCGAGATCTAATATATCGAAAATATTGTTTTTAAAACAACTCTGGGACTTTTGAGATCTCCGAAACGAACATTTGATTTTGATGCCAAATATCTTAGATTCCTAATCTCAACTCTAAAATGCAAATGTAATAGAATTTCGTGAAACATTCAGATCTAGTATCATTTCAAAAATCGACTTTTTCGATTCCAAATATCATAGAATTGCATAAAATTTCGAGATCTGGTGTCATCTCGACGTTTGAGGAAATTTTATGATATTTGACATCCAAAATAAATTTTAATTTCCGATCGATTTTTTAAATAAATGATTTTTTTTAGATGACACTAGACCAAGGATTCCCAAACTATTTTGGGTCATGGACCCCTTTACTAACATTACCTGAGGACTCAGACCCCCATCAACAAATTCCTTTGACAATTCAATATCTTGCTTTTTTAATATTGATGAAAAATACTTACCGATTTCTGCGGATGGTCGAATAATCACAACTTTTTTAGCGTGAATATTTCAAATAACAGCTTATATCAAACAATAGGGGGTCCATTTATAGACCTCGTCGACCCCCATAGTCAGTTTTCGTTTACGTCGACCCACGCATATACCTAAGTTAACGACCCCAAGGGGTCTATATCGCCAACTTTGGGAAAAAAACTTAAAACTTAAACCGCCGGACATATCCGATTTAGCTCAAATTTTTCATAGGGATTTGATTAGGTGCTTTAACTTTTTAGCACTACCGCTTTACGAAACTAGAGTTGACCTCAAAATATTGGCACCCTAATGTACATAACATGAAACATAACAAGGAATAGTCCTTTGGATTGTTCGAACTGTTGACGTAGTACTCGTAGTACAGAACTGTTGTCAAAATCACTGTACCGTTAGTTTGTTTATTTTGGTGATGACAGGTGTTGTGTCAACATCATTCAATTAAAAACAAAACATTTTTTGTACGAGTCCTTGCACGGACAAGGGTTGGTGGTTCAATGCATAGGGTGCTGGTCTCACAAGCCAATTTTCGTATGTTTGAGTCCCGAACTGGAAGGGTTCTTAGTGTCCGTAATATCATAGTACTAGTCATGCTATGATTCTAAACGCTAAGAATCGGCTGCGAAATCTGTTGAAACAGAAAGGCCAAATTCCACCAAAGGAATATAATGCCAAGACTGCTTTGCTTTGTACGGACAAGTCGATTCTATTTGGATGCACAATGTCACCCCTGATAAAAATCATCCAGCACTCAATGATCGGGATCGTTCAGCATCTTGAATCATTGCGTCTCATGCAAGGCGAACGGCGCATAAAAATTCACAGAAAGCTGTTGAGAGTAAAATCTGTTTTCACGGTACAAAAAACCGCACAGAATGCAAATCGATTCATTACCATTCATATTTGTTGAAAACAATATTTTATTTTGCTAAGTCAACTAAAAAATTAGTTGAAAGAAAATGGAGTGTGTCTTAGCTAAGAAATGACAACACGTTGAATTGGTGAGTTTAACTAAAAAATTGCCATTTCAACAATGGTTCTAGCGTTTTCAAAGGAATAAAAGTTAACAAATCCAAATTAGCAATATTAAGAATATTAGTTGTCCTAAAAAATAACTAACTAAAATTAGTAAATGAACTATTTTTTCGCCAAAATGCATATTTCGGTCTTTGAGTGCATACTTTTTAGGCTCGTATTTGAATATCGATCATAGGTCGATGCCATCGATAGGTGCATAAATGATAATTATTGCCGAAACGTGTAATAAATCCTAGTATACTATTTTCTTTACTGATCATACTATTGAAGTGAATTTATTTATTTATTTCGTCAAGCAAATGTAGACTAGATATAAATTGTTTACAATGTTCACTTACATACTACGCATTATTTCTACGACAAAGCTGAGATTTGATTTGATTTTTTGACATAGTAAGGTCAATATGTTCGCAGTATTGATTGTAATGGCGCATTATTCGATTGACTGGACTGTATTTTGTATAATTTGTTCTAGTGTTTCTTTCTAAAAATAATTTCCTGGTTCGTAATTGACGGCTAGGTGTATAAAAATTTAGTTGCGATAATAAAGAAGGTGATTGAATGCGTTGAGAAATAATGTCGCTGATAAAATAAAGCATTGCAAGGTCGCGGCGTTCTTTAAGTGTTTGTATATTGATGAGCATGCAGCGTGCTTCATATGATGGTAGAGGAAATGCTGTCCAGTTTAATTTACGAAGTGCATATAAAAGAAATTGTTTTTGAATAGATTCGATGCGTTCTTCGTGAATAATATTATATGGACTCAATACTAGGCTGCAATATTCCAAAATAGGTCTGACACAGTGCCGTAGTTGTTCAAATTTCATTGGTTAGTCGCTGACTTTGTTGATGGGGCGCCTTGATTTCCGTGGTACAGGGGCGCATTGCAATTGACTGAAGTTAGATTTGTATAACGGGGTTTGTTGTTTCTTCATCTTCGTATTTTTATATACAACAGTTATATAGTTCTAGTATCAGACTTATTTGTTGCGAGCGGGGTGCCGTATTTTCCTCAACAACAGCTTTTTAACACTTTTGTAAGTTTCCTGAAGCTCTATAGTTGCCATACAAATCAACCATGAAGACTCATTTGCAACAGACAAAAGTGTTATCATAATCTGAATGTTAATGTTTCTAAGTACCCAGGTGTTGAGATTTCCACTTTCTGTATTCATTATTCTTTCAAATAATAGTTCCTATTGTGTGATTTTGAGATAGAGTTCAAAATCTACTTCTTCAAAACTGAGTCTTTTTATATATTCAGGCTT
The DNA here is from genome assembly GCF_030247185.1 of Malaya genurostris. Lineage (NCBI taxonomy): Eukaryota > Metazoa > Arthropoda > Insecta > Diptera > Culicidae > Malaya > Malaya genurostris. The sequence continues at coordinate 77,796,185 of NC_080572.1, forward strand.
TTGGTTGCATTGAAAGCATCTTGCTGCGCAAGTTGCGAAATTTCTATTGATGATTTCCATATAGAAGAGAAAAAGTATCTGTCACGATCAGTTTCAGTTTGTGTCATGTGTGCCACACACCGTGCGTTTGAGATATTCATGTTATTTCAATGTAACTTAATTTAGTTAACCGCGCGTGTTTGCCGTGAATCATCAAAATCCAGTTGAAATTGCATATATCACCATATGCATGATACTTGAAAATATCAGATCATGCTTAACGTGCAACCTAAACTGATTTAGAACATGAAATAATCGATAATGTTAAAGGCCCCGTGTGTAGAGGAGGATGTACTGAAACCAATTGCCAATTGCACTAAACCTGAGCTACATTTTTTGCACCGATACCACTTCGCAGTTTGAAAGAAACCTGTAAAATTCAATTGAATCAGATGTAACAAAAAGTATCCATCAGAAATAACAGAAATGTTCGAGTTATTTGAAAAAAATGATGCAAGAAATTAATCGAAATAAAAAAGATAACCTCGATTAATAAAACTAGGATTTGAACCAAGAACCTTTTGATTACAGAGCGTCCGTTTATTAATTAAACCACAGAAACACATATCTGCTGGTCAGGTAAATCGTATATATAACTTCAAACGGTCGTACTAGTTACTCGTGTGGAAGCGGTAAGTGAAATTTATGCGCTAAACATGTTTATTTCAATTAATCATGATGGAAAATACAACTGATAGAAAGAAAAATGAGAATTATTTATTTTAAAGTTTACTCCGCATAAAAAAAAACAGACAATAAATTTAACATTGATATGTGAAGAGATTTTTTGAAATTTATGTTACATTTATTTGAAAATTGTTTCTAATGCAGATTTCCGTTTTCACTGTTTGTGTAATTCCATTTTATTAACACAGAAAAAAATTGTAAATGTTACGCTGTATGCGTTTAGATGTATCAATTATTCACTAAGCAGGTATGTGCTTCTGTGGCTCGGTCGATTATCTGGCGCGCTTTGAGATCTGATGCTTGTTTGTTCAAGTCGCGGAGTTTGTTATCGATATTTTGTTTTTTATTTCATTCGTTTTCAAGCCATGTAATTTTCAAATCACACAATTAATGTAATTTTCAAATCACACATTCATATAAATTTGTTTGAAACATGATATTTCTTTTATGTGCATCTTGTAAGATGTAAAATCACAAAAAAAATTTGAACTGAGAAATTTTCAGATATTTTACTGTATAAATTGTCAAATGACGCAAAAATTCCTTTTGTAATGACTTAATGTGGGATTGAAATGAATTTTATTAGTTCTTACTGTAATTTGAGCTTGGTTAGCAAGTGGGACTATATAAATTTGCATGAACCATTTACTCATCAGCGGCTTGGGTGACTCAGTTACCATTGTTTGCTCTATGAGTTTTTATTTTTTGTTCATATCGTTGAATTCATGCCATATAATTTTCAACACTCACAACATTATATGTTTTTGCACGTTTTGCAAATTCTGTGAAAACTTATTTCAATCCTAGTTTGTTTAAAATAGTAGATTGAAGACGGCATTCATTCCTAGCAATTGTACCGGATTGTTCTTCACTGTATTAAGCATATGTCTCAATTCCACGGTTCATGGCCCAAAATCTTGTAATAAGGAATAACAACTGGCTTGTAAAATGTTCACTGAAAATATCTAGTTAGTGAAGTCATATCAGTATACAAGTGCATAAGATTTTGCGATTTCTCATAAATTTGCATTTGAAGGAATTGTAGATACCATTTTTCCGCGCTAGACGATATTATAATCCAGTCTACACTAGTTCATTATCAATATTTTGGCGATTATTTTCCATTTTAGTCAAATTGCCTAAGTGTATGCAATTTCGTACTACGCGTCTTGTACACAAACGAGTGTACATTGACAGAAAATACCGGCAAACAGCTTTTCGAATTAATACAGCTTGTCATATCATTGAAAAAAATCATAACGTATTCAAGCGGCTATCATAGTCTATAGCGTTAAAAGGGTTAGATATTCTGAATTCGGGAGAACCGGTTATGGAAGCCATCATAGAATTTTTTTCGTTGTTACGAATAAAATCACTAAAATGTAAATTCCCGATGATGTTTTACCACCCATTCTATTTTTAGCCTTTGTTCGCGGTGTTTTCAGTAATGTCAGAGCAGATCAATAACTGATTATGCTTTTCAATTTTGTTTTTGTTATTTGGCAGTAAAATTAAACTGAGAAGTTTTGTTATCAACTAGAGAAAATCCATATCTCTTTTCGATTTCAGTATACTTTTCGATATTATAGGAATATTTATCTGCTTCTGATTATGATTTTTTAATTTTTAAGGCGTCCAATACTAAGCTAATTGAGTACCCGATAAATACGAATATCACATCAAATTCAGAAGAAAATGTTTATTTTAGCGCAAAGTGGATAGCTTTTTAAGGAAATAAATTCCATTTATTGCCACAATATTAAAAATTTCATAACTATTTCCCACTAATGTCACGAAATAGTAACAGAAATAGATACTAGTAGTGAGAGGAAAGTGCGGTGCTATCTCTGTTGTACTAGTACAGGTGAATCATTTTACATCTTACAGATAACTCATTTTGTTATGATACATTTAAATAAATGGTATGTTTATATTTACATATATTCTTAAACTTTCAGCTACGTTTAGTTTCCATCGGTTAGATGCTTAACATAAAATTTTAATGTGATTCGTTGTAAGCTCATAATTTTTTAAGCATGTTCAACTATTTTTGACTTGGAATGATAACCTTATCTAATTTCTCCGAAGCGCACTTTGTTTATATGATCCGGATTTTTTCAAAGTATCTCTATGGTCTTATGTAGATCCTAGCATTATTCATACGGAATACCAAATTCAGACCTTTTAGTTTTGTTTTGGGCAGATGTGTAATATCATTGCTGAAATCTATTTAAACTATTTTCAAATTTTCTGATGGTTGGGTTGAAGTAGTAAGTGATTGTTTTTTCAACAGTTTTTCTTTTTATCAAAAATTGTTTGAATTGATTGCTCCGAATATCCATTGACCTTTCCAATATAGAGAATTGTTTTTTTCTCGTTTCTTACCGCATTTTTTCCATGGGCTAGGTTATGCATTCAATGAATCATATGATGAAAAGCTACCATTTTATGCTGATGATAATGATTAGAAGTATATCGTATAATATTTTCCGTATTAGTTAGCTTTCTATATATCAAAAAGGATATGTTTTCCGTCTTCCTTGTGATGAGAATGTCTAAGAAGTCTGCTATTATTTGCTTCACAAGTACATTTAATCCTACATTTATAGAAATATTGAACCTTAAAATGATGAAATTTCATCAAGTCTCATCTCAGAAGCATATAAGAAATTGGAAAATACCAAAGAAATCCCCATCAGTTCCATTCATGTGGTAATTAATTCTACTATACCGACCTTCTACTAAACAATGACGAGTTTTAAGAAAAGATGCGAGTATTTATAAAAATTCAGCTCGTTCAAAATTATTGAATTTCATCATTTCTTGCTCAAAACATCATTATTGTCCAATTTTTTAATAAAGTCAACGTAAAAGCTGTTAATGAAGATTACAAATAGTTATAAATGCTAGTCTATTTTATGTTTGAATATAACAAATGTTACAAAAATTGTTGTTAAGGCAGCACTGCTCAAAGCTGACTTGTTCATTGCTTCCTCCCGAGATTCTATTTATAAAACTCAAAACAAAGAAATAATTTGCGCTCCATGTATGCTTTCGAAAGCTTTGTAGTATTAGGTAAAAAAGTTCGCTTTGCACCCAGATGTCAATCCTGAGACACTCCTTACTATTTAATTCTACTGAGGGCGCAAATCATTATGTATATTCAAGCTAAATAAATAGCATATTTAGCTTGAATATAAATAATGATTTGCGCCCTCAGTTGAATTACATAAAGTATTTAAAAAGATTTCCACCATGCGCCCTGGAGTTAGTTTTCAATTCTCCTACCGTGATTTTGCGCCCTTGAATCATTCCTGAGGCACCCTTCCAAATTAGACGTACATTTTTTTTGCTTGAAAAGAAGTTGAATCATTTGATGTATTTTAAAATACTTGCACCCTGCGCCCTGGAATCATTCCTAAAGCGCCGTTCCAAATTATCCTTACAAGATGTTATTTATTTAGCTTGAAAACAAATAAAAATTTGCCCATCATTAGATTTATTTAATGTATTTAAAAATACTTTCATTCTTGAATCATTCCAAGTGCGCCCTTCCAAATTATCCTTGCAAGATGTTATTTATTTGGCTTGAGAAAAAATAAAAACTTGCTTCCTCAGAAGGATGATGGATTATTAAATGTATTCAAGATTACTTTCATCCTGCGCCCTGGGAGCAATTATATGGGCGCCTTTTTTAATTATCCTACTGTGAGTCTGCGCCCTGGAATCATTTCCAAGGCACCCGTCCAAGTTATCCTTACAAGATGCTATTTACTTAGATTGAAAATAAATAATGATTTGCGCCCTCAGAAGGATAATTTATAATAATCAAGATGACTTTCATTCTGCGCCCTGGAAGCAATTATATGGGCGCCTTTTTTAATTTTCCTACCGTGAGTCTGCGCCCAGGAATCATTTCCAAGGCGCCCTTCCAAATTATCCATACAAGATGTTATTTATTGAGATTGAAAATAAATAATGATTCGCGCCCTCAGAAGGATATTTTACTATAATCAAGATTACTTTCATCCTGCGCCCTGGAAGCAATTATTTGGGCGCCTTTTTCGATTCTTCTACCGTGAGTCTGCGTCCTGGAATAATTTCCAAGGCACCCGTCCAAGTTATCCTTACAAGATGTTATTTATTTGGATTGAAAATAAATAATGATTTGCGCCCTCAGAAGGATATTTTTTTATAATCAAGATTACTTTCATCCTGCGCCCTGGAAGCAATTATGTGGGCGCCTTTTTAAATTCTCCTACCGTGAGTCTGCGCCCTGGAATCATTTCCAAGGTGCCCTTCCAAATTATCCATACAAGATGTTATTTGTATAGATTGGAAATAAATAATGATTTGCGCCCTCAGAAGGATATTTTACTATAATCCAGACTACTTTCATCCTGCGCCCTGGGAGCAATTATATGGGCACCTTTTACAATTGTATTATTATTTATTTTGCACCCTTCAGGTTACTTGAATCAGTCATTATCAAAATTTCCAAAAACAATTTTTTTCGGTTGCAGTTTAAAGAGCTGGTTAGTCACTGACTAACTGTGACTAACCGCAACTACAGCACTGGTCTGACATATGTAGTGTATAATAATTTTATTGTGTATGGGTCCTGAAAGTTATGACTGACGCGTTTAATAAAGCCCAGCATGCTATTTGCTTTATTGATTATGGTATTGTAGTGTTGTGAGCTTGGAGTCTAAGATTACGCCTAAATCTCTTACAATTTTACATTTTTCTACAAGTTGATTTCCTAGATGTATGTTTGTGGGTATAGTTTCATTTTTCCTACTGAAAGTTATTGAGTTACATTTTTTTACATTGAGTTGGAGTAGACTTTTGCAGCACCAAATGTAGAATAGATTGATTTCGTTCTGGAATATTACAGCGTCGTTGATATTTTTTATTTCCATGAAGAGTTTCATGTCGTCTGCATATATAAGCACTTTCAGATTTTTGAGTATGAAGGAAATGTCGATTATATGTAAAATGAAAAGGAGAGGCCCTAAGTGAGAACCCTGAGGTACGCCAGATGTTACATTAATTGGTTCAGACAGAATGTTTTGGAAGCGGACTACCTGTACACGATTCGTTAAGTATGATTTGAGCCATTCAAGGAAAGTATGTTTTATGCCATATTTTTGTAGTTTGTGTAGAAGTAAAGGTATGTCAATACGGTCGAAGGCTTTGCTAAAGTCAGTGTAAAGAGTTTGTACGTAGTTGCCGGCGTCCATTGCATTCAGAGTGAATGTCATAAATTCTAAAAGATTTGTTGTAGTTGAGCGGCCTTTAAAAAAGCCATGTTGTTTGATTGTTATTACATTTTTAAGTTGATGAAAAAGTTTTTCGTTTACAATTTTTTCAAATAATTTTGGAATGCATGAGATAATGGCTATTCCACGGTAGTTCCGAATGTTAGATTTTGCACCAGATTTAAATATTGGTACAAGAAAGGAAAAAATTTGCAAATTCATTGCAGATTTCTGTACTATTTTTCCCTACATGTTCGTCGAGGTGCATTTGAGATGGAAAATTGTTGCTTTTTAGTTTAGTTTTTGTGTAGTTAAAAAAGTTCTTAGGGCAAGTCTTTATTTCGTTTTCAATTTTGCGGTTGTATTCTTCGTGTGCTGTGTTAATGGCTATTTTGAGTTGATTGCATAGATTTAAGTAATTTTGAAGATGAGCGTCACTTTTTTCTTGTTTGTAAGTTTTGTGTGCTTTTTGTTTCCTATTTTTCAAATGTTTTAGTTGTGAATTGAACCATACAGGTAATTTGCTGTTATGATTTTTTCTTCTTCTTTTCATAGGCAAAGTTTCGGCTAATATTTTGTTTATAATGTGATAAAATTTGTTTACTTCGACGTCGACATTTCCTTCTGTACTCAGTATGTTCCGCCAATTTATTATACTTAGTCTACACTTGACTTCTTCAAAGTCAATTTTATTGTATTCCGGCACTTCCTCATATTCCAAGTCGTAGGGAAGGGATGCATTGTGTGTAAATAATGAATATTCAATTGCGGTGTTAAATGCTTCATTTTTCCATAATGGCAGGTTTGATGCGTTCACACAAAAGTCTTCTGTGCAATTTGTGAAAAGAAGGTCTAAATATGCATTTTGTTGATTTTTTACGGAGTTTACTTGATGTAGGCCAAAATTAGAAATTTTGTCGAAAAAGTAGTGCAATGTTTCGTTTTCTCCAACGACTGGGAGTAAGATTGATTCATTTTCAATGTCAGAAATGAAGTCCGCATTACGTTGATTGAAGTCGCCAAAAATATGTAGCTTTACTTCGGGTTCCATATTCGAAATAATTGTGTCTAAAGATTGAAAGAATAATTCAAAAGAGAATTTGTTCGCATTTTCGGGTGGGAAGTAGACAGAGCAGTAAATATGTTCTTCTCCCAATATTGAGACTTTGGCCCATACATGCTCAAATTCTTTATATTTAGGAGTAATAATTTCTTCAGAAGTAAGGCAAGAGTTTATGGCTATGAGGACTCCACCTCCAGATTTTTTCTGACAGAGAGATAAATTTCGGTCGTGCCGGAATACGTTAAAATTATTTCCAAATACTTCTTCGCTTCTAACACTTTCATCCCAGCTGCTTTCAGTTCCAAGGATTACGTCGAAAGAGGAGGTTATTAAATTTTGATGAATTTCTTTTATTTTGGCCGGGCTTTTCATGCGGTTGAAATTTTGGCAATAGACCAAAATTTCAGTCACATTTTGTCTATGAAGCGAAGAAGTTTTTGAGAATTCTGGAATACTTACATTACTAATTCCTGTTTCTATTCCTTCGTCAGAGGGCGTCGTTATTTCCGAAAATTCGGCCTTGTAAAATTGTGTTCGGCTTCCCGGATTAGTTGGAGTCGGCGGATGTGTTCACTTGTCAAAAATTTCCCATAAGAGTCCAGGTCGGCCTGCGCTTCCTTAGGTTTCATTCCATATTCCTGATGCACTTCGATGAAGATTCGTAGAAGGTGGTCAGGTGTTGTTGGAAGGCCTACTGATGCTAATAGCATTTTTATACTAGTTGGTGTCATACCCTCGATGCATACTGTAGATTGTTGATTTTTCATGTATGACAAATACAGACGGACGACGTGCATTATTTTCGGGTCACGAAGTCTTGCTTTCAAGAAGCGTTCGTCGCCATTTGCAGATTGTGAAGTAAGACGTACAATTGGAGGACGCATTGGATCAATTTCGAATTGGCTGTCTGTACTCATGTCCTGTGATACTGTAGATGTATTTATGTTCTGTGATATTGAAGATGTGTTCACATAGTTAGTGGATGGTGCAGCTTCGATGTCATTACTTCCTAAGACCGGAGTAGTGATGTTTTGAATACTTCCTGTTCCTTTGTAAGGGTTGATGGTTTCACCTTTTTGAAAATTTATGAATTTTGAGGCAATATCTGCACCTGGATGCCCGGAGAATTGAACCCGTGCAGCTGCTAGTAAGTCCTTGTCCAAGGGTAAGGTATATTGTAATGACATATTATTGTTATTGTTGTGGAAGGTATTGTTACTATTAGTGTTGAAGTTGCTGTTGTAGTGCACATTATTGTCGTTGTTGTTGTTGTTGTTGCTGCTGCTGTTGTTGTTGCTGTTGTTGTTGTTGTTGTTGTTGTCGTGTTTGCTGTTGTTGGTGTAGTTGCTGTTTTTACTGCGTATACTGTAATTTGTATTATTTTGTTGTTTCCGCTTCCGATGTTTTCGTCTGAGGTTCGCTTTTTCAGCTTGTTTTTCTTGCAGCCGTCGAGTGCGCTGTTTCTTGTCATACTCACTCCAGTCTCGTTTCCAGATTTTTTTACTTCCAATGAAGCGCCAGCCACTGTCGCATGTTTGAATTTCCTTCTCTTTGAGTTCATCAGCTAGAGACTTAGGTTTGGTATTTTGGTCTTTGGTTCCGATACTGGAGATTGAAGTCGATATTGCTTTGACTTCATCTCTCAATTCTTCCAGAATAGTGTTAGGTATTATTGCAGGGACTTCAGATTTGGTAGGTAGTAAGAAATTTTCTTCGAGGCGAAGAAGCCGTTCGCTCATTTCCTTGATGTGCTGGTCATTGACTTTACTAAAATCGCTAACGTTTTTTATGGCACTGTGTAACGAGGCCTCGAATGACTGCATGCGCTGACCTACTTTACCGCAAATGTTGTGGTCGTTTCTGCTGATACTGGACAATGACTGCTTCACGTCGATGAGCAAGCGCTCGACACTGTCGAATATTTCCAGGTAATGGGTTTTCATGTATGCAGTGGTCCGGTGATACGTTTCCGTTTGATTTTTTGTGTGCTTTAGAAGTTGCTCCTGTAGATGAAGTAGTTTTAGAGTTTCAGCTCCTGTCCTTATTAAATGTTGACAGTCGGCACACACTGGTACCATAAATGCCAGAATAAAATTTTCTTGATGCCGCTGCACGCCGATGCAGGCTGAATGGTACGATTTTTCACAGAATTCGCATTTCCAAAGGAAGCGATCGTCAATATTAACACACGATTTTACCGCACTTCATTATTCTAGATAAAATTTGTCCGAAAGGCTATGAAAAAAGCCCGCGCGCGACGTAGGCTACGCGTCAAAAAATAAATAAATATAAATTACTTGCGGAGCGCTCGAAAAAACGAACCGCGCCCGATGACTGTTCGAGGCGAAAAAAATGTGAGTATAGAGTCAAAAATAATACCGAAATCACGCAGTTTTATTTTTTAACTGGTTGATTTCCTATGATTGTGTTTCAATTTTTCTACTCAACGATATTGAATTGATCTTTTTTACATTAAGTTCCAGTAAACTTTTGCTGCACCATGTGCTAAATAAATCAATTTCGTTCTGGAATATTTCTGCAATCAATGCCGTTTCTTATTTCCATATAATGCGTCAGGTCGTCTGCATAAATAAGTACTTTAACATGTTTAAGTAAGAAGGAAATGTTAGTAACATACAAAATAAAAAGGAGAGGGCCTAAGTGGAAACCTTGTGGAACACCAGAAGTGACGTGGATTGGTTCAGAAAATTTATTTTAAATGAGAACAATTTGCTTGCGATTTGAGAGGTATGGTTTGTGTATGATTAAACGCAGTCAAATGCTTTACTGAAATCAGTGTATAATGTTTCTACACGGTTGCCATCGTCCGTTGCATTGAGAGTGAACGTCACATATTCTCGTAAATTAGATGCAGTCACGTGGCCTTTGAAAAAGCCATGTTGATTATTTTTTATATTAATTATTATATTTTACATACAGAAAAAAAAGTTCTATTTTTTCCAATAATTTGGGAATACACGAGATGATAGCAACTCCACGATAGTTCCGAATGTGTGATTTAGCACCGGTTCTAAAAATTGACACCAATTGGCCCTTTGGATGTATCCAGGTTCTTAAATGCATTAGAAACATCTTCGTTCGAAAGTGGTTTTATAGAAATTTCGATTGGAGTGTAAATGCGATGTAGCCACGGTCACGATCACTTTCGATATGTGTAGTGTATACTGAACGAAAAAAAAATGGAGAATAAATTACAAATTCCATCTCAAGTTTTACCAACCTGATTATCATAACGCATTTGTGACGGAAAGTTGTTATTATTTAATTTAGTTTTAACGTTATCGAAAATTTTGTTTGGACAACTCTTTTGTGTACAAGGTCCGCCATCTAACTTTTTTTTAATTAGCGGTTATTTTGACATTGGTAACCTTAATGTCACTTCTGATTTGACAGAAACTTAGTTTTATCCTTCCGCTGAACGAAAATGGTTGTGTATACGCTTGAGGAACGCGTGAAAATAGTGCAGTTTTACTTTGAAAATCATGGTTATGTTGCGGAATGCGTTCGAAAAAAATCATCTTCTCGGATGAGGTACATTTTCATCTCGGCGGGTATGTTAATAAGCAAAATTGTTGCATCTGGGGGACGGAAAAACCGCACGTTATCATGGAGAAGCCGATGCATCCTCAGAGAGTGACGGTTTGGTGCGGATTTTGGTCTGGCGGCATCATTGGGCCATTTTTCTTCGAAAATGAGGCAGCCACGGTTAATGGCGAGCGCTACCGCGCCATGATTAGCGATTTTTTCTTCCCGTTACTTGAAGAGGAAGACTTGGGCACCATTTGGTTCCAACAAGACGGCGTTCCGTGCCACACAGCCAACGCTACTATCGATCTTCTGCGCACAGTCTTCGAAGATCGAATTATCAATCGATATTCGGATGTCGTTTGGCCGCCTCGGAGCTGTGATCTGACGCCGTTAGACTATTATCTTTGGAGGGCTGTCAAAGATAAGTGTTATGTGGGCAAGCCAGAGACAATTCAAGGCTTAAAGGACAACATTCGTGCAGCCATAGCTGAAATAAAGCTGCATACAATCGAAAATGTACTGCAAAACTGGACCGACCGTATGGCGTACTGCAAGGCCTGCTGAGGCAGCCATTTGAATGAAATTATATTCCACAATTAACCGGTAGGATTGTACTTTAATATGAGAAAATAATGTTTGAAATCGGATGAACCGTTTGTGTTTTATTGCATGTTAAAAAAAAGTTACATGGCGGACCCTGTGTTTTGTAAGCTTTCTGTTTTCGGTTTGGTTTGGTTTGTTTGGACAGCTCTTTTGTGTATTTTGTAAGCTTTCTGTTTTCGGTTTTTTAAGTTTTTCAATTGCGGGTTGAACCACAATGGCAGTTTACTATCATGGTGTTTTCTGCTTCTTTTCATAGGAATAGATTCAGAGAGTGATTGAATACTAAATAAGTTTTGCGTATTTATAGTACGTAGCTTACGCTTAATTTCTTCAAAATCTGTTTTATTGTATTCCGGATCTTCCACGTACTGCAACTCAATGGGTAAAGAAGTTGTATGAATGAAAATCGAATATTCTATTGCTGTGTGAAATGCTTCATTTTTCCATAGTGGTGTCAATGATAAACTCACGCAAAAGTCTTCAGTGCAGTTAGTGAAGAGAAGATCTAATGCCTTTCTTTAATAATTCACACAATCACAATAAAATATTGTTTTGTTCGTTAGGATGAATTCTAACACGAATTTGAATTCTAACACGAATGTATTAAAATTTGTATTTATATTTGAATTTCCGATTCCGGAGATATCATTCATCAAATCTGATACAATTGCGTGGATAGAAAATAGTGCTATTTGTCGGTTGCGTCACTTATACGATTATATCCACAGAACCGGAAGGGTTAGTTATATGATAATCGAACTTGATCAATAATCTAATAGTAGCTTTCAAACGAGCCTAAGCTTGTTGAAATCGGTTGAGCCATCTCCGAGAAAAGCGTGCGTTTACAAGAAAATTCGGCTTGTCGGTTACGTCACTTCAACGATTATTTCTCCGGAAGTGTCAGCTATTTCATTTTCGTATCCACAATTCAATATTAACATTCAAATAAGCCTAAGCTTGTTAAAATTGGCGCATAATGCAGATCAACGTGAATGGAAAGTTTTCATTGTTTCATATGGGCTCCATTTTGAAAAAAAAAGTTCAACGTGACTGTTCCCGGCAAAAAAAACTATTATGCTGCTCCGATGATTGTTTATAATCGCTAACGAATGAAACAAAATGATCGAATGGCGTCCAGAGGGTTCAACAGGTTTATATATGCAAGTAACAGTTAAAATTTTTCGATCTTACCAATACTCCTGTTGGCATCCAATGTCCTATTTCTTAACAGACGTATCCGAATCAGTTAGAATGGGATGAATTATATGAACAATTATACATAAATGCTTAAAACATTATCATTAACGACTTAGATTTATCCATTTAAAAAAAAAATTCTTGCCGTAATTTTCCGCAATACTATTACTCTAATTATCGTTGTTTAGAATGCATGCTACAGAGTTGAAGGGGAAAATAAGTACAAATATATATTTGCAATGTGGTATCAGATGGTGCATCCAAAAAAATTATACGACTTTCTAAAAGTAGAGAAGCACTCCAAAACTTTTGAAAAACTTGAATTCATGATTTCAAAAATAACTTTCACTTCCTTATAACATATATTGATACTCTCAATCTAGTCAAATAAAAAATAAACGCTTCGAAAATTGGTTCGTACTAGTGTTAACTAGGAATAATATCTTTTCCGAACAATATAAATCACTGCGTTCATACTAAAGAACATCATCTTTAACCATAACTAGACGTAAATTATCGTGCAAAATTGATTTTATCATGCCTTGATGTATCCATTTTATCAACACGAAAAGAACTAAAAAAAAAACAAAGCATTAGCAGGAAACTAAATACGCCTTCAACATAAACACACTTACGTGTGGCAGAAATTATTCCGATCATGTAAACTATCGTCAACGCAAATATCAATGCGCTCAAAGGTTCTCCTGCGCCTCCTGTAGCCTCACCACCAATCAGAATTCCGGATACAATACAACCGACAAACATTCCAATCAACGACAGAACGTAGATCAGTGTTATAAAATTCTCATGATATCGAATAAAGTTAGGCCGACGCTAATAAAATAGAAAAGTTGAAATAAAAATTGTAACATCGTTGATGGCATTGTTTATCTATAAATACAAATACTAAATTGAAGCACAGTAGCTATATACGTCTTCCAGAAAGCTTTGTTTTAATATATAAATGAACCAAATACTTTGCAGCTTTTCAAGTTACTCACCATTATCATGCCAAATATAAGCATGATTTCGAAAATGATCGAAATCATGGAAAAGATAAGCACA